>NW_026526721.1:26456254-27056254 GCF_024362965.1 Panthera pardus | reverse complement strand
GTCGTCTGAAAACCCCCTCACTAAAATTGATTGGAGGGGCAGGCACGTAGAATGCTCCTCAAAGTATTGTTCAGAAAATCCTCGCCTATCTCCTTATTCTGAGCCTTTTCTAGGTTCACTGTGTTCAGGGTCACCTACATTGAAATTGCTACAAGGAAGTCTGTCTTGAAACTCACTTTGTGATCTAATATCCCTTACGTACTGTTATGCCAGTAAAACCTTTTAATGTAATGCATTGACATGTACATAAAATAGATAAGATCTTATATGAAGTGACAATTTTAACTGCCTGGTTTTAAATTAGATTTATCAAATTGAATACTTAAAAGACATTTCAGTATGTAAAGATTAGTATAGGTGTCCCATATCGAAAAACTTTTTAATGGAAACCAAAATATTGAATGCATTCATAAAAGTGCACTCTCAGTGATAAATAAAAAATTCCACATGTAAGTGTATTAAGCATTCGTTGAAGGCTAATTTAATTTTATACCGGGTTAAACATAAATCTCCAGGAAGAAATGATCTGTGTATTATTCTCTTAAGAGGTGGAAGATATTTACTAGGGAAAAACTTCACTAAAAAGAAACCTCAATTATAAATGTCAACTATAAGGGTGACTGGGTGGCTCCGTCGGTCGAGCGTCTAACTTGGGCTCAGGTCGTGATCTCATGGTTTGTGACTTAAAGCCCCGCATTGGGCTCTGTGCTGACAGCTCAGAGCCTGGAGCCTGCTTCAGATTCTGTGTCTCCCTCTCTCTCTGCCCCTCCCGGCTCGTGCTCTGTCTCTGTCTCTCTCTCAAAATAAATAAACATTAAAAAAAAAAAAAAAGAAATGTCAACTATAGTACTTTATGGTAAGTTTAAAGTGTATTGCTTTTAGTCATGTATTTTAATATCTGGAATTTACAGTGCTGTAATGATTTTTCTTTAAGGGGCTGAAAAAGTACAATGAAACTTGTGATTAAACATCCCAGCAGAAACACCTTGTAGTTTAGCTTCATAGTTGTGCTATATTAATTTTCAAAGTTGCCACCTTGGCCACAGCTTCTTAGTAATGATTCCAGCTACTTGTCCAATCTTTAGACCTTTGCTCCTTTTGGTTTTAGTGAACATATTTTATCTTCCCAAATAGATCTAATCAGTTAACTTTTACAAGGATATTTAATTGAGCCTGATGTGGGGCTTGAACCCCCAAACTGCGAGATCACGACCTGAGCCGATGTTGGCTGCTTAATCCACTGAGCCACCCATTTTTAAAGCAATATTTCACAATCAAATATACACAACTGAAGTAGATTGGCTTTTGATAGCAAATATTATAATACTACAAATATCTCAATTGTGTTTTTTAAATTATTAAGTAGAAATTGAGAAGTATGAGTCAGTGCACTAGGCTCCTACCAATAGACTTAAAGGATATTTTAATTGAATATTACTCATTATTGTTCAGTAGAAAATAGTATAAGGTTTATTTGTAACATAAAGAAGCAACCTATGTGCTATTCAATTCATTCAATTGCTAATAAATTGAGAATTCCTGATTCAGTATTTTTTTACTGTGTAGTGTGATGCCCTTAAACTTTTCACTTAAATACTTAAATACATATAAAGTTAAATAAAATCTATTTGGTGAATTATTTTTCCATGTGAGTAGACAAACTTGGGATATAGCTGTTCTTGATAGAGAATGTTACATACGTTCATTTCCAGAATCATGCACCTTACCTGATAACCAGAGTAACACAAGTTAACACTGGCTTTTAGGAAGGTACTTGTTTCATTAGCTTCTGGGAACAAACATCATAAACTTAATATCCCAAACACGCAGTTTTCTTTTTTTAATTAAAAAAAATTTTTTTTAACGTTTATTTATTTTTGAGACAGAGAGAGACACAGCATGAACGGGGGAGGGGCAGAGAGAGAGGGAGACACAGAATCGGAAGCAGGCTCCAGGCTCTGAGCGGTCAGCACAGAGCCCGACGCGGGGCTCGAACTCACGGACCGCGAGATCGTGACCTGAGCCGAAGTCGGACGCTTAACCGACTGAGCCACCCAGGCGCCCCCCAAACACGCAGTTTTCTGTTAAGAAAAATAAGGAGGCCTGAAATATTCATCACATAATGACAGGGTTTTTTTGTTGTTGTTGTTGTTGTTGTTGACATTTTTAAGAACTGCTTACTATATTGGGTTACAATTGATGGTCTCCAAATCTAAGAAGGATAAAAAAAGTCATATCTCGACCTGTCATTCCTGAGAGACTCTGCGTCAGGAAGGATCCAGTGCCCTGGGAATAACTTCAAACTCTTCCCTGTGGTCTTCTAAGTCTTTGAGTCGTGAGTTTCTTGCCCTCCCATCCCAGCTAACCTCAGGTCACTCCTCCCCTGCTCTCAGGTTATGCTCTAGGACTGATGGGGTCTCGTCTTACTGCTTCCAATATGCTCAGTCTTTCTGCCTTGGGTCCCTCAGAGAAGCTATTCTTTCTAGTGGAGAAACTACATATTGTTCTTCCCATGTCTGAGTCATTCCCACTTTCAAACCTCATTTTACCTATGCCTCTGGAGATCTTTCCCTTTGACCTTTTCTGACTGTCCTGTTTACATAGGAACTCTTTTCTCCTTCTAACTCTCATTTGTTCTACATCATAGCACATAATCCTCTAGAAAAAGTCCTTTAAAAAAGTGATTACTTTTTAAAAATTTGTATTAGCATCTGGAATGTTGCTAAATAGATGTGCAGTAAATATTTTTTGAATGTATAAATGCCCTCAAAACCTGGGAAAGCACAAAGGCAATAAACATACGTTAGTTGAATGAATGAATGGATTTAAAACCAAAGGACCACTTGACATAAAATATTGTCAATATCTATTTCACTTTATGAGTTATTTTAGAAATGTCTTTTTGAGAGCAGGCCTCTATTAAATGATTCACATCCCCAAAGAACAGTTGCCATTTTGTTGCAGTTTACATTGTTTATCATATAAATCTTTCAAACCGTATATAACTTTTTTGTCTAAATCTATGGAAGAATGAATGGTCCTTAGATATACTATAATGTTCCAAATTTTAATCAACATATTTTAAAGTAAAATGTGTGTCTAGAGATCTATGTTTTTTCCTTTTTTTAATTAATTATTATTATTTTTTTTTTTGAGACAGAGAGAGAGAGACACAGAGCATGATCAGGGGAGGGGCAGAGAGAGAGAGGGAGACACAGAATCTGAAGCAAGCTCCAGGCCCTGAGCTGCAGTACAGAGCCTGATGTGGGGCTTGAACCCCCAAACTGCGAGGTCATGACCTGAGCCAATGTTGGCTGCTTAACCCACTGAGCCGCCCATTTTTAAAGCAATATTTCACAATCAAATATACACAACTGAAGTAGATTGGCTTTTGATAGCAAATATTATAATACTACAAATATCTCAATTGTGTTTTTTAAATTATTAAGTAGAAATTGAGAAGTATGAGTCAGTGCACTGGGCTCCTACCAATAGACTTGAACTTGAGATTTTGCTTTGAGAAATAATATTGACTAAGATATATTTTTTTCCCCAGAACCACAGCGACACATATTTTCTTTGATTAGAGAACTCATAGCTGATACATGGGGTTTCACCTACAGTCCAGATCAACAATGAAAGCATATGAAGTTTTTATTGCCTACTAAGACATATTGTAAGCATATTGTAACCACATTTAGTATGGACCTATAATTTTGTGACACATGAAATGTTATGTATCAAGTTTTGACATTTAAAAAATATATTTTATATAGCTTATTTTTAGGGATTTAGTAATTCAAGCTCATTACTTTTGCCAAAATGTAATGCATCCAATGGAAAACTAAAGGTAAATTATATATATTAGTTTCACTTAAAATTCCTCCAGTGTAGAAGGTATTGTGCCTTATATCATTTGATATATAAAAAATGAGCTTCCATGAACAAATTTAAATGTAAAAAAGAAAAAAAAATACATTTTAGCCCATTTTTTTTTCAAATGTTAAATAAAAATAAATAAATTAAGGCAATACAGCTAGTGATTCTGATCTCACTTTAGGAAGTCCTGCATTCCAGACAAACTTGGGTAGACTATGAAGGATGAGCTGATTTCTGAATTTTCAGGAAGTTTACCTCTCATTTATAAGGATAAATGATGGAGTTGAATACAAAACTTAAAACAAAATGTTAAATATGATGTCAGGGATACAAGTTTAAAAGCTGTAGTTTTTAGGAACACCCTGTGTATCTTCAGAAACATTTAAAAACAATGTGACAGTTGGAATAAAAGCCAATAACATATAAAAATCAGCACATAAGGTTTTTTAGTTCACTTGCCTGTGCTTAAAGATGATAGTGATATCTATTTTCCTTTTAGGTTTTGGCCTGCCTCCTTGAAATGACTTTACTGCCTTTTTAAGTGATTGTATGATTTATGTATTGTGTATTTAAGTCCAAGGTACCCTTTACTCCGAAATGACTCTGTTTGTCCTAGTCCATCCTGGTGTCTTGTGAGTTGCTGTCAGTGGTGTAGTCTACCCATCTTTGACCTCTGCATTATGAATCTACTGTAAGTTCATTGTGGCCCAGAGCATGATCTTTACAACTCATCTGTGAGTGTGGTGCCTGCTTAGTCTGAAAAGCGTAGCCTGGTAGGTAGGCCGGAGAGCAGGACATAGGGTTAGAGGCTGTCAGGCATTGAAAACAAGAGAACAAAACTGTATAGGAGTCTCGTTCAAGGCCATTCAAAGCCATCAGAATTTGGGTAATGGAGGTGATGAAGAATGTCTTCTAGGCAGTGACAGTTTGTCTGGGGACTTTGACATTGGGTTCATTGTCCTGTGCTTATTTATGCAGGGAATATAGCACTAAACACACCCCTTTCTGTTCAGAAACCTGTAAGGCTCCTAGAACATATGGGAGCGCCCTCACATCTGAGAGCTTATTTATAGGCTGTGTTTGAGGAGAGCTCAGTCCCAGGACCAACTTCTTGTCACCAAAAAGAGAATTCATTAACAACAGTTACAATACTGAATGGTGACAGAGAAGCAGGTCTTCAGTTTTGCAGAAAAATGAAATGTTGACACTAAATTTGAAATACATTTTTCTAAGTGGAGAAAACTTTTCCAAACTCCAAAATTTCAAGATCATGCAATTTGCATAAATAAAATAGTATTTTTAATAAAACAATCGAATGATTTGATTTAAATTTGAATTATCCACTTATATGGAAGGGGCAGAATGCATTTTGAATAACACATGTATTTTAAATGTTTTTTTTGAGAGAATTGTAAGAGTTGTGCTCTTCTTGAGGACATTTATTTACTGTATGTTTGAAGAAATCAGAAGGCTATGTAAATTGAAATGATTAAATTTAATATGAAAAAGGAAAATATCCTCACTTATAAAATAAGTAGAAGATAATTCATTCAACTACTATTGGTGTTGGTATTCAGTGGTTTATTTGGTGCTTTCAAGTAATTTACAGCAGGGAGATTACCTTAGTTTTTATATTTAAAAATAACTGAAGTGATGATTTTATGATTTGTAAATGGAGTACATAGTGGACGTATTTCTTTTGTTTATTGAGCTGTGCTTTGTGTAAGAAAACTCCTAGAAGCAAAAATCTTGGTAATCTTAAGGCAAGATACAATTGATCAGAAAAAAAGTCATTTATTGAGAGATGAGAGAAAGGTGGCATTCTAAATAAGGATTTCATATACTAATTTCAAGGTAGAATTTTTGGTGTGTGCACTTTTTTTCTTGAAATATCAAAATGGCTCTGTAATAATGTTTTGCTCACATTAGAGGCAATGAAGAGAGAATCTTTCCTTGTAAGGTTTTTACTGTTTATAAAGAATAATTTTTTAATGCAACTTTGACAAAAACCATACTTACTTTTGGTTGGATTCTACACTGCAAAACCAGTTTAGGTATGTTTGTTTTAAATGACCGTGTACACTAATTAGAAAGAAAACAATTCACCAGGAGCTATATCAAATACAGCCCTGCAAATGGTATGAGCTTTTTCCAAGGATCCATATTGTCCTTGGACTTGGCTGTTGTATTATACTTTAAATGGAATTGATTGTGTGGTTGTAATGAAAGTAACAGATTGATTTCTATCCAGTGTTACAAAGAGTAAATAGAAAAATGTTCCCGTCTTGACCTGCATTCATAACCAATGGGATTTGCTAGCTTTAGACCCAATCCTTCATAAGAGATAAGATGCAAATGTAATAAAACTGGCTTCTAAGTTTAAGGATCTTTTCAGTGCTCATCAAAGATGTTTCTTGTTGCATTTAGATGTGTTTGTATTGATTAGATCACAATCACCTAGGAAATGTTACTTTCTTTAAATGCTATTCATAATTCATCATGTAATTAGCATTCATATGTGGCTTTATAAACAGAGTAAGATTATTTAAGTGGTGGTTATGACATGGTGGTATACATTTTAATTGTCCTTTTTTAGTTAAAATTGAATTGCCTTTTTTAGTTATTTAAGTAAATGATGGTGGTTTAAGTTTGGATTTATTTGACTATTTTTTGGTTAACAAACATTTTTGGCTGTGGAGTAAATTTTTGCATTAAAGTATATTAGGAAAGGTGTAAATTTATGTATATTGCAGTAGTATTTCTTCTGAAGGACTATTTCTGCTGAATATTCATTCAAAATTATCATTGTACTATTTATTAAGATATGAAATAGTTGTTTCCAATAGTGAACTGCTAGCTTTTTTCCTCCATTGTCATTATTTGGAAGATAATCAGACATGAGTACTGTACTTAGATTTTTTTACTCTAGTTTTCAGGATTCTATGAGCATTTCTCCCTCTTCACCCTTCTGTAAATAAAACTCAGGCCCACAAAACAAGGAATCTAAATATAAAGTACAGTTGGTAACTTCCTTTGCTATAAATGAAGGAATGCAAAAAAAAATTCTAACAATTCATTTGTAAGCAACAGTTTCTTCACACATTATGTGACTTTTTTGGGATTTGTTTTATGTTTTGGGTAAAACAGTTTAGTATAATGATGCCTAGATGAGACAAAACAAAACATAACAAAATTAAAAAAAAAAAAAAAACTAACACATTTGACTGCCTATGTTTCTCAGTTGGGGCTTCCAAGAGCCCTCTATTCTTCCAGCCCCCTCGCTACCCTGCAGGTTGTAGCAGACAATTCACAGGAAAGGCTTAGACATCGAGCTTGCACGCTTCTTGACTCCATTTTAAACCTTTTGTTCACACCAGGGTGGCATTTTTTCACACCGCATGTGGCAGTTTTGACTCCTATCCAACTTGTCTTATAAAATCAAAGTCTGTGATTTTTTTACATTCACAGGGCTGCTTCCTGAACGGCTGCTGCCGTTTGTGTCTTTCCTAGTGATTGGTGCAGAAGTTTATAGCAAAATGTGTTTTAGGGAGGGGGAGGAAGAAGAAAGCGATATGAAAAATGTTCTGGCCTGAAACACAGGAAACAAATTTTAAATAAAACAGATTGACTCTGCAAAGATAGTACATGAAAATTCAATATATTTACCCCTATTTTTTATTATTTTTCATGACCCTCTGCTGAATATACAGCTTAATTTAAAAATACCTACAGTGATACCACTTTGAAGTTGCATAATGTTATTTAAAAAAAAGTGTCATGTAATTGCAAATGAAAATCTCATGCTCAGACTGATACAATTATTTTCCTATAATTTATAATATTCGGTGAGTGCAAATGAATTCTGCTTTTAGAGATGATCTTTCAACATACCCCATTTGATTTGAAGTTCAGACCATGTATAAAATAAAACATGTTATTTAAAAAATTAATTAATTAATTAAAATAATTAATTAATTTAAATAATTTCTGCATCAACTTCTTCATTCCTAACGTTTTCTTCTTTCCCCTAGTCCTCATTAATTTCATTCATATGTCCTAGTAATAAATCACATAGGTTATTTCAAATAAAAAATATAAAGCAGTAATTATGAAAGAAGTGCAAAATTTTACCAAATGCAAAAGGTATGTGCATTGGCATGTTTCTACAGAGTAAATATTAGCAAGGATATAAAATCTACAATTGAGAAATCTGAGTCGATGATCTGGCAATAATAAATATATACATATTTTTATACTTTTACTTTGAAATTCTTATATTGTTTAAAGATTATCTCTTTTTTGTATTAATAAAAACATATAACATGTATTCTAAAATATTCCATAATATGTGGTTTACTTCAGTAATTTTTTGCAGGGGGTATAAGGAAAGATTTCTATTTTAACCAACAGATAATAATTATATGATTTCTTATATTTTCTGAAGTTTTAGAATAGTTCATTCTTTGTTTTTAAAATGACGGTTTCTTTGAATAGTAACAATTCAATCGCCACATAAACAGATATTAAAATCTGTTTCAAGAAGCAAACGTTTAAGGAGTAATAAGTATTTGTTAACAATGTTGACAAATTTAAGATGAAAGAATCTGATTGCATATTTTATAAAATTTTTAGCTAGAAAGCCAACTTAAGTGAAATCATTTTGGTTAATATAAGTCATCTATTTGATATTGTAGAACAGAACCATAGTATTATGCTTTAAAAAAAAAATATATATATGTATATGAAAGAAAAAGTGCAGATTCTGATTTTTATGCCTTCTTCCAGGAACTACCTACATAAATTCGTTGCGTCTGAATTATTCATTGCAATATTTGAAGTATGAAATGTATCCATTATATTGAGAAAAACCTCAATCTAGAATTTGGATTTTTTTTCACTTTCTGGAATAACAAACCAGGACTGACAAGAACATAGCAGTGAGGTCTGTAACAGAGATGTGCTAGCAGACAGAACAACTGCTTACTTTTTCTTCTACAAATAGAGCCCGACGTCAACTACAACTCCTAGGAAGTATTTGAAAATAAAGCAAATAGAATTTTTTTCCAGGAATAACAAAATGAACATGGTTAATGTGAATAAAACTGTGTTTAAAACAAACGAAATGCAATGGATTTTATAGTCTGGAATTCTCTTCTGGTGCATAGATGTCTATCAAGTACAATATTTTGCCCATCTTTTAGTTAATTTAAAATCTGACCTCATTAGAAAGAGAAAGAAAAAGTTATATGTATTTGAATACAAACATTCTATAAAGATCAAATAAAATCCCTGTCACTAGAAACAAAACAAACAATTAAAAGCAAGGAAAATATCCAAATAAGCACATACCACTTGATTGAAGTTCAGTATTAAGCCTTCATATAAAACTAAACAGTATCTAGAAATCAAACAAACCATTTGAAATTAAGACTATGAAAGACAAGAAAATCATTACCTAAAGAAATGTAAGTCAAGTTTATGAAATAAAATTTACCTACTTTTGCAGCTCATATGTTTGTTGAAAGAAAGTATGACTTTATTTCATGTGCATGGCAAAGAATATAGAAATATACTTATCTCATGATTTTTCATTATCTGGTCTAGAAAACCCCAACTTTTATTGCTTTAAGTTTCTTATTTCCTGCCCTCCCCACCTACTCCCTCCGCTTCTTCAGACTGTCTTCTGTTCAGCATCTCTTCTCTTTGAGGTGAACAAAATAATACCCCCAAACAGACACACAAAATCACCACCAGTCAGCTGAAGAGAAATAGGTTTTCTGCCTTTGGCCTGTCCTCATATGTTAATAAAATCAGCACATACATTCTGCCACCAAATTCAGCTTGGAAGTAATCCTCTTCTACTTAAGGCTGGATGAAAAGAGTACTCATTGTGAATTATGTTTCATCTGTCACAATAACCTTCTTTATTCTGTCATGGACCTCCCCTTCGCCTGTGGCAATTAGAGAAAATAGGTATGGCTTGAAGTAGGAGATAGTGGTTCTTTTTTTAAATAAAACACAACAAAAACTGATGACAC
Source organism: Panthera pardus (assembly GCF_024362965.1). Taxonomy (NCBI): domain Eukaryota; kingdom Metazoa; phylum Chordata; class Mammalia; order Carnivora; family Felidae; genus Panthera; species Panthera pardus. Next base: position 27,046,337 of record NW_026526721.1, on the reverse strand, counting down.
ACACAAACAATGCTTGCTAAGCAGTATACTGAAGACAAGCATATGAGGCATCTTGAAGTGACTGATTTTAAGCAAGAGAATACATTTCAGAACGAGCAGGTAGTATAGTTGCCATTGGTTATTGAGGACAAGCAGTGGATTGCAATCGTATTAAAAATGAAATGTAAACAGCGTATTTTCCTATGGAATACTTTCTAATTAAATCATGTCATAAGATACATATTATAAATAAATGGTATTTATTGAACATACCAAATCACAGTAATAAATTCACATGCCTTAAAGTATATTTCAATACTCCAGACTAACATTTTTACAAATTTTTGAAAGGGGAAAAACAAACAAAAATTTCCCCATGAACAGAGTCTATCAGACATTTTGTTTAACTTAAAATCAATGTGATTATTTGATTTACTTACTCTTACAAAGCACTGAAATACCTTGAGGCAGTTCAAGTTCACCTTTCTGGAATTAAATCTGTTAAATGATAGAAATCATCTAATCATCTTCTTAAGATGACATCTTAACTTTTTGGCTTAACAGGGTACATTTACACCACATGTAGTTACGAAGTTAAGCTAGAAGATCTTAAAAAGCTACGAGAGGAAAAGAAAAAAAAAACCATAGTTGACAGAAAAGAAAATACTCCTTCTAGTAGCAAAAGAAAGTCACTGCTGATGAATTAACGCAAACAGTCATCATAACAGTTGGATAAAATGAAAGGATATAAATAATGTAAGCTATCAGGAAATTCATAAAATCTGAAGAAAAAATTCTGGAGACTAAAGGAAAACCTTTTGGCCCACCGCACAGGTTGGGCACAAAAGTGCTTGCTAAGCTATCTATTTCACACATGCAACGACAGAAGGTTCGATATTCATTCGATCGATGAGTGAAAAGGCACAATGGCAAAATCAGACAGACTTCTTTTCAAATACAGATCTCCAATGTCCCCTACAGTCTACAGATGCGCGGCTGGTGGTGTGGCTCCGACAGAGCAAGGGTTACATCAAGGCTGTTCTCTGGACCGTGCAAACAGTCTAGACCAATGACCTGCAGCATCATGCCCTTTGAAGAAGAGGCAAGTTCGGTCATGATGAAGAAAAATCAAGGCGTACCCCTTTTAACAATAGGGAGCAGCTCGAGGCTGCAAAGAGGTAAGCAGGGGTAAGAAGAAACCGGCATCTGCTTCCATGGTTACAGGCCAACTATGAGAACCTTGCTTTTCAAGGGAGTCTGTTCTCAGGCTCCCTCACGGGGTATGCCATGCATTATAAGCAAAGGCAGGTTGAGCTGAAATCCACATAGTTATTTCAGAGTAAAATGATACAGAGCACATGGCTGCCAGAAAAAAAAGTCACATGACTGTTAAGAACCTGACTTGGGCTACTTCAGAATAGAATTTTTCCTCCCTTATACCAGTTTAAATAAAGATGGTAAATTTGTATAAAACAAACAGCGATGATGAAGATGATTTTTATTTCTCAGGCTCTTAAGTGAGAAGAGGTCAAGAGTCAAGATAATACCCACCCTCCCATGGCAGGACCATGTAGAATTTTGTTAATATAGCTTTATTATGGTATCACTTAAAAATATTTCCTTTTTTTTTTTTTTTTTTTTGCCAGACCTTGACATTGAATATATGTTCTTGTGAATCTCTCTCTCTAACCTGATTCTCTTTGATTTCCTGCCCTGGATTTTCCCATGTTTATGTTCATTTGTGTGGTTAGATCTCATGAGGAAGGTAGGAGATTTGGTGAGAAACTTCTTTGGTGTGGTGTTACTGTTCTAAGAAAGGGTAGGGTTTCCTCTGCCTTTTGAAATATTCAAAATTCAAATCTATGTCAAAACCATTAGCCTCTGACAATAGTTCTATTTCTAATTCACGCATTGATATTTTATCCGTTGCTTGCTACATCATGAGTCTGTAAATTCAAATATAAAAGTTTTTCCCCCCTTTCTGTGAGATATTTAGTTGTTAAATTGAATCTTGTCATATGACATACTAGCAGCTGATGCTATTTGAATAAAAATTTAACAAATATAAAATGTAGCATACTCTGTATTATTGAGAATAGGTCTATGATAATAACCACACGAAATGCAGACATATGAATAATTAACATAGATGAGACATTCTTCTAACAGTGTACCATAAGTAAATATTAGAGGAGCTCCTGTCTGTTACCTTCCAGTGACGTACAATTAACTATCGATGTTCCATGCAATTTATCCTTTGAGCAATTTTTGTTCACAAGTATATTGTTAAAATTAGGGAATGAAAAAGGAAGGAGTGCTCCAAAGGGCAAGGCATAAAACACCTTTCATTAAATTAATTTTGCAGAAGCTTTGTATATTACTATAAATGAGCACTATATGGTCTGCTTGTATGGAGATACTCATTTTATATACTTACCTCGAAGGAAAATTATCTTGTAGCTTTACAATGGCGATTAAGTGTTGGTGCCCATGATAGCAACAATTTTATGCTCTCAACTGAGAAATCAGAATATAATTTTTTTGGCGTGTTCCTCCATACTGATGCCGGGTTTTGAGCCAGGTTCATGGCTAAACGTATGCATGCAGTTTTATTTCTTTCAGTGTGTTGAGATACATTAATTTCTATGCTTGGATGGTGAAAAAAGCATATATGGGGTAAAAAATAAACTATCGACGTGTCACTGTTTTACTGTAGTAATTCATACACTGCTATAAGTAACGAACATATTATCTAAAAAGATGTTCTAGTTTTTAAGAAATGATTTACTTACTCCTAAGATAATTCAACATCAGAGTTTGTTTGATATAACAACAGATCATACTTGCTGGCAAAGGTCAAGTGCCAGTTAGTTCTTCAGTGGAAAAATCTACCTGTCAATTCTCCAAAGGAAAACAAAACAAAAGCAAATGCACTAAGGTTTACATAGTACATGATAATTTGTAAATTGTAGTTAAAAGAAAATGAGACTATTGCACGAAATCTGTTGCAAAATAGATGACTGTGTTTTTTTTTTTTCAGGTAACATTTAGCCATTAGTCTGCTCTTTTGTTTTTCAAAACATACTCAGTTTTGTGCATATTTATGTGTGAACATAAAATTACCCTAACTTGCTAAATGTGGATATATGTAAACACTTGGAGACATTGTCATAGAATCAGATTGGTGGTTATTAAAATCCTATTAGCACATAAATATGCAGATAGGACACTTAATACTGAGTATTTAGGGGGGAAATGACAGCCTCTTTCCTTAAGAAAGATTCTCTATATCTGAAGTATTAATAAATAGCTGGATAATATGTCCATACTCCATGTAGTTTGCAGCAAAAACTCCACTCATATGGCAAGATGTGTTGGATTTAAATATTCCTTAGAATATTTAGAATAATTAATGTATTTCACCTTCCTTACTGCAAAATCAGAAAAAGAAAAACTAAATTTGTCTTACCTAATGGAGCATCTGAAAGAAAAAGACTGAACTTTTCCAGTGCTTTAGTGTCTGATAGTGCTTTGAATATAGTAGGTGGTCAATAAAATACCTCTCTAACAAATAAATAAACCTGTGATTGCACTAATGGGACAATTACCTAAAAATAACACAATCTCCTAAAAGACGGGACATGTATCTACTTTCTCATGTATCTTTTTTTAACTTTTTGTTAGATCTTTCTGCACAAATCAGTATTTTTTGTCAGTAGTCTGTGCTTAACTTAATGCAATGTTGAATGCATTGCTTATATGCAATACTTTCTGCAGCAATCAGAAAACGAATGCATCTAGCGTATCCCCAAGAGAGGCATACACTTGACACCATTTTCCAAAGTTACTTAGTTTTTTCATGAATACTTATTAACTTATATGTATGTATGTATTTAATCAACTTTCCCCATACAATATTTATTAATTTAATATGACCTAATTTCAATGATGTGCTGAAGCTGGCTAAAACCAACTTGGAGGAGCTCATGGTAACTATTCCTTTCCAAATTCCACTTTTTTTTTTTTATTTTTTTTTTAACGTTTATTTTTATTTTTGAGACAGAGACAGAGCATGAACGGGGGAGGGGCAGAGAGAGAGGGAGACACAGAATCTGAAGCAGGCTCCAGGCTCTGAGCCATCAGCCCAGAGCCCGACGCGGGGCTCGAACTCATGGACCGTGAGATCGTGACCTGAGCTGAAGTCGGACGCCCAACCGACTGAGCCACCCAGGCGCCCCCCCAAATTCCACTTTTAAGAGACATCCTTCTCTTAACTTGAAATCAGAGACAGCAGGAGTATTTGCACCATACAAATCAGCCAATACCGTAAATCAGGGCCTTTCCTTCTTTTTTTAGAAGCTGTTGTTAAAAACCTACCAGCATACTATTGCCTGATTTCCCCCTCTGAATCCATCTTTGTAGGTAAATTATAACAACTAAGAGGTCAATAGGGTTAGAAATTTTCTATTCATCAACCTGTCTAAAATATAAAACTATTTAAATTAATTATGTAGATTAGATATAAAAGAGAGGGACAGCTGTGGAAAATATTAGACACTCTAAATTTTTCTTAAATACTTAGCTTTTATATCAGAAAGTCACATAATTTATCTTTCTGACTTTTCTTATTTACCTGAATAAACATCTATGTTTATTCCTTTATCTGTTTTCTAACAAAATATTTACATACTCTGATATGTAATTGTCAGCTGATTTTTAAGTGAGTGACAACAGAGTTCTGAAAATTTCCAGACATCCTTTAAATGGGTCTCTAACTTAGACTCATTTCATTAGCAGTGAATTTTGTTTAGTTTATTTATTTTGAGAGAGAGAGAAAGTGCAGGGGAGGAGGAGCAGACAGGGAGAAAGAGAGAATCTGAAGCAGGCTCTGCGCTGATAGCACAGTGGTGACAGAGCCTGCTGTGGGACTCAATCTCACGAAGTGTGAGATCATGACTTGAGCGGAAACCAAGAGTCAGATATTTAACTGGTTGAGCCACCCAGGTGCCCCTCAGTGAAGTTTTACAAAACTGAGACGAGATATCTTGAAGTAATTTATACTTTTGTGTAGCATATCATTTAACCTCAGGCATTTTATGAGAAGTATTAACCCACTCGATCTCTTGAATGAGATTATTATGTGGAAAACAAAAATGGGAAATCTATGAGTGGAGAAATGAAATACACATTTTTGACAGACAAACCACTGAATTCCCATTTCATCTTTTATCTATGAAATTACTCTGGGTAGGTTATAGGTAAAAATCTCTAAATGTGGGTGGATTATAAGTATAGATATTTGGTGAAATAATAAATGATTTATTTATTCTATAAATAAATTTATTTTATTTATAAATTTGTATGTTTACAAATACCTGTATAAATGTATATACTTTTAAAATATAAAATATACTTTATATTTATACAAGATATATATTCAAAATATCTAAATATATTTTATATTTGTATGGGAATATGTAATAAGTTTATATCAATATATTGATATGAATAATTATTTATAAAATCCATTCTTTTTTAGTTGAAGAAATGAGTTCTATGGTGGCATGTTTTCAAGTATCTCTGCGATCAACTTTGTGACAATACATGGGATGACTTATATTATGGTTCTAGTTATATTGTGTTTCTAATTGGCTTCCCAATCATACATCCCAAACACTCTGCACTTCAGCTTATATGGATCTCAAATTAGTTCATTAATTTGAGCATCTGTTTTTGGTCCAAGTATTGTATTATTCTTTGGGAATCCAAACATGACTAATACATGATTTCTGCCTTTCTGGAGCCCATCATCAGGTGCAAGAAGAAAGCATCTTCAATATGCTGCTATCATGAGAGAAAACCATTTGAATATGACTCTAGTTTATTTTTTTTAATGTTTATTTATTTCTGAGACAGAGAGAGAGAGAGAGCATGAGTGGGTGAGGGGCAGAGAGAGAGGCAGACAAAGAATCTGAAGCAGGCTCCAGGCTCTGAGCTGTCAGCACAGAGCCCAACACAGGGCTCGAACTCACATGATCATGTAAGACCATGACCTGAGCCGAAGTGGGTCACTCGACTGACTGAGCCACCCAGGCACCCCTAACTCTGTCTACTTTAAATCTAATATACACCTATATTACAAATGCCAATAATTATCCCAGAATCTCATATACTTTATGTATTCTACTCTCTGTACATATTAGATGCTGGTGCATCACAGCTCCATACCTACAAATACAATTACAAACTGTATAGTCAAGATGGCAAGGACATGATTCTTAATATAGACCTAAGTAAAGAGTTAGTGAAGACAAATAAATTACAGAAACTAGCTCTACATCCTATTTATGAATGCAAGGAAGCAGGCCATATAAAGTCAGGATTCTCAAAGGATGCTAAGCCATTATCATAAGACAAACATGTAATAATCACTTGTAAACCCAATGTGAATTCTCACAGACATTCAACTTGGACAATATTGTGTTGTGTGTATGTATGACATGTTTGAATACTCATGGAATAAGATGCTTCTGACAGTTGGAAAAAAATATTTTAACATATGCTTCCAAGAACTCTAAAACATATAAAAAGTTGTAAAAGGCATTACTTTGTTATTATATTAACCTTATTGAACATAATAATACAATTTTAGCAATGGACAATTCTCTAAATGCCACATAACTTGGAACCCTTCTTTCTTTCAAACAGTACTTCACAATGTTGATAATATATTAATGCAAAATATTCACACATGAAAGGTTTTTAAATGACTTATTTGATGTAAGGTCTTTAATGAAAATACTTTTGATTTTTGATAGATTATTTATAAGCACGATTATATTTATACATTTATAAGCACTATTGTCTTTCAGTTTTATAAATAAAAGTAGTCCTTTTATATACGTTTTTAGAAGCTATTTTTCCTTTTGATAACACAAAATTTTTTTTTTTACTTTCTCTCTGGAAAAGTTAATTCATCTTTCTTGACCTAGCTCAACTATCTTCGCTTCTGTTAAGTATTTCCCTTCTCTTTGGAACATCTTTGTTTCCTGCCTTTCTGTCCTTCTCACCCACTCGCTTTCCTTCCCATCTGTACCATTTACATTTTTACTAAGGTAAAATACTAATAAAAATAGATGGCAATAGAAAAGCTTTAAGATATATGCAGAAATCTTCACACTGGAGAGCTGTAGTGACTGAATATAAAACTCAGCTCTGAACTTTCAACCACTTTTTAAGAAATGCTTTGTCTGAACCTTAAAAAAATGCAAAATAAAAATAATCTCTCACCCTTCTGAAAGGGGAAATGAACTTCCTACTTTAAAGCATGAGGTGTACATGTGTTTATAATAAGCCATGTTTAGGCTCCATTATCGCCGAAATTCCAAAAATTGTTGTTTATTATTACTAACAAAAGATTATGAAAAGCAATTTCCCTTAATTTGCATATCACAATCTTGCTATTTTTGTTAAGCATCAAATCTATTCTACTGAGCTATTTTGAGTGTGTGTGTGTGTGTGTGTGTATGAGTGTATGTGCATGTATATTAAGAACCCTCTGATGTTAACATGTCTCAGTATTTTGTATAATAAGCATCTCTCAGTATTTTGTTTTTATAAATGGATGCCAACTATTGTGCTTACTATATAGCAAATATATTGCTATATTTGTGTTCCCTGTTGCATTCTTTTTTTGTCAAAGACGTAATTGAATCCTTAAGATGCCCAACAACAATGCTCAGTTTTGCTGTAATTAAAAAGACACTCATTCTTTTAAGTGTTTCTTTTCTTTAAGGGCTGTATCCATTGACCTAACTTATATTCGTTTCTAACTTATATTTATTATCATATATCTTACAGAAAACATATTATGATTTAATAATGATCATTATTTACAATAATATATTTATAATAATATTCAATGTTACTAACTAAAGGTAACATATCTATATGATATTTCTTCAGTTGCTTGTGTGTGTGTGTGTGTGTGTGTGTGTGTGTGTATATATATATACCTAAGGTGCTTGAATCAGAATATGATTAGCAATATCTCTAGATGATCTGAAGTATCTTAAAGTTAACTATTTACCTGATACAAAACTCGATATAAACCTGTCTGCCTTCATAGACAGATAGATAGAGCATGTACAGCATGAACCATGCTCTATCTATCTGTCTATGAAGGCAGACAGGTTTATATCGATCATCTAGAGATATTGCTAATCATATTCTGATTCAAGCACCTTGGGTAGAGTCTGAGATTTTGCATTTCTAAGACCCCAGGAGTGACAAATACTTCTGGTCTGTAGAGCACAGTTAGAATGTCAAAGAGTTAGAGAATTATGGAGTTCCAGTTTGGGCTTTGCCCCCAGATGCTGATCTTGACCAAGAGACTTTTTCCTCTTGACTTTGCTCCTCATCTATAAAATGGTGGACTCGTGTTTCTCCTGCTCTTCACAGAATTGCTCTGTGGTTGAAATTAAATTAATTAGGAAAATGCTTTGTAGATATTTCGTCTTATCCTTGGAATAGTGTATTTTATACCCTAATTTCTGTTGGTGTTTGCCCATTTAGCTTGAAATGATGGAGCCAGCTTTAATCTTATCTGTCAATAGTTCTTTGTTCTTATTTACCCTCCCCGCCTTTTTACCCATTCACATGTTCTTTCAACAGATATTTATCGAGCAGCTACTATGCAGTATGAGTTGTGCCACCTTCTGAAGACATGATTGACTTCTTCTTCCTCCTCCTACTTTTCTTCATTCTCTCAAATAATTTCATTTATTGATTTCACTCTACACTCTGTACCTCTCTTACCCTTCTTTCTGTCTTCCATAGAGTGTTGGAATCATTAATCTGAAGGCTACGTTTTTAAAATCAGTTTTATCCAATTCCATAAATATTCATTGATTCCGCCCTATATGGCAGATTCTCTGCAAAAGGAATATAAAATTGAAGAAGTTAAAGAAAGGACAGTCCTTTTATTACATCAGTTGCATTCTCTTTAAGGAATGGGATATTTTGTGACTTCTCTAGTAACTACAAGGCAGGATGAGACTAGTGTCATCAGACTCTGATGAATAGTGAAAAGGTTGCTTAAGAGGTGAAAACAGCTGATTTGAGAGCTTTGCAACAGGAAACTGAACTGCAGATAGGAACTGAACTGATGTGTGTGCCCTTAAGGAAACAGGCCATAATAATTATTGATAATATCTATCTGTATGTATAAAGCCTTCTTAAAAATGGCCAGGGGTGCCTGGGCGGCTCAGTTGGATAAACATGCAACTCTTTTTTTTTAAATTTTTTCCAATTTTATTCATTTTTTGAGAGAGAGACAGAGCACAGGCAGGGGAGGGGCAGAGAGAGAGGGAGACACAGAATCTGAAGCAGGCTCCAGACTCTGAGCTGTCAGCACAGAGCCCAATATGGGGCTTGAACGCACGAACTGCAAGATCATGACCTGAGCTGAGGTTAAGCATCCAACCCTTGATCTTAGCTCAGGTCTTGGTCTCAGGGTCATGAGTTCAAGCTCCATTCTGATCTCTGTGCTGGGCATGGCACCTACTTATAAATAAATAAATAAATAAATAAATAAATAAATAAATAAATAAAGGTTATAAGCTGTGACAGAAGGAAATGAGAGGAAGAAAAGGGTGGATGTTACATGTGGAACAAATCATACCTTCTCCTCTCAGCTTTTATTCATGGTGAATGACTTGGGCAAATGATCTGACATGGGCAAAAAGATTTTAGAACTTTTCTTTAGGTATGCATGAGGGAAAGCTGAAAATTGTCACTGGAGTCACACTGTGATGGCCTTGGATGCCACCTACAGGAGTCTGTACTCAGTTTGGGGGACATGAAGAAACCTTGATTGTTACTGTTACTGTTGGCCCCTCTACTGTGCATTCAAAGTCAACCTTTAATTCAAGTCTTTGGAATTTAAATACAAATCCACTGTGGGGCGCCTGGGTGGCTCGGTTGGTTAAGCGTCCGACTTCGGCTCAGGTCATGATCTCACGGTCCGTGGGTTCGAGCCCCACGTCGGGCTCTGTGCTGACAGCTCGGAGCCTGGAGCCTGTTTCAGATTCTGTGTCTCCCTCTCTCTGTGACCCTCCCCTGTTCATGCTCTGTCTCTCTCTGTCTCAAAAATAAATAAACGTTAAAAAAAAATTAAAAAAAAATACAAATCCACTGTAAGAACTGAGCTCAGATGGAGCAGATTGGCAACCCTCCAGATAATCTTTTGCCAGTTTTCACCAAGGGGGCAAAGCATACTGGGCACAGTATAATGGACTGTGTGAGGACACCTGGCTGCTAGGTCCTTGTTTAATAACTTGTTAGTCTGTTGACCTTAAAGAAGGCATTCACCTCTGTGAGTCTTAGGCGCTCTTTCTTAATGATGGGAATAGTAAACTCTGCCTATTTTCAAAGTCATTGTGAGAGATAAATATGATAAATAAATTTGAAAATCCTAAATTTGGAAAATATCAAGGACTGTCCAACTATAAGAATTCTCTCTTAACTTTTTCTATTCCTCAGTACCCCTCCAAGGTGGGACACTCGAGGGGGTGATCTTTTCGGCCTCCTTTTCCTTCTCCTTTAAATGAAATCCTGTCTTTTTACAACATCTTTTTAGGTCTTGGTGTGCACTTGTTGAGAACACATCCAACCATTTGTTTTGCCTGTTCTTTTTTAAAACCCTAAAATCGTCCATGAAGCTGCTTCTACTCTTTTATGCTATAATGAATTTTTAAAACTTATTTTGAGAGGGGGAGGGGCAGAAAGAGATGGGGAGAGCGAATCTCATGCAGGCATAAAGCCCGACTCGGGGCTTGAACTCACAAACCATGAGATCACGACCTGAGCCAAAACTAAGAATCAGACGCTTAACCGACTGGGCCACCCACGTGCTCCACTCTATGTGTAGGATGTACTAATTGTATTGTCCTTCTTACTAGCTTAAATATCACCTCTTGAGGTAACCATCACCCACTGGCTACTGCACCCGCCGTGGGATCACTTGCCATGTTCCTTTATTTGCTTTATGGCACGTTTGATTACTAAAATTACCTTCTTCATTTATTTGCTTGTATATTGTATGTCTGTTTAGCCACCACAATTTTATTAGCTCATTATGTGACGGACGGTATCATGGGAACTGTGGACAGCAAAATAGGAACTGAACGGATGTGTGTGCCCTTAAGGAAACGGGCCATAATAATTATTGATAATAATATCTATCTGTATGTATAAATATCATGGGGTAAGAGGTGCTATAAAGAATAAAAGCAAGCTGACAGGTTAGAGAAGGAAGGATGTTATACCATTTTGTGTCAGATGTTCAGGGCAGGAGCCCCTGATTAGGCCCAGAAGGAGGGAAGGGAGGGGCATATTGAAGGAAAAAGTGTTCCAAGCAAAGAGAGCTGAAAGTGCCAAGGCCCTGAAGTGGGGGCATGCTTGATGTTTTTAAGGTCAAGTGAGGAGGAACCACCGGTGGCTGAAGGACAATGAGCCAGGCCTGAGTAGGAGGGGATGGGACCACGGAGCAAAGATGGCCCTGGGCTCTATCACACAGGCTTCAGATATGAGATTTTTCTGAGTGAAGTTGCACATCTCTGGAAGGCTCTGGGCTGCAGAGTAACGCCATCGGACTCAGGTCACTCCTGCTGCCTTATGATGAAGATCAACTGGGAAGGGTGACAGAAGCGAGCACTGGTGGTATCTAGAACTCCCAATAAGTCCCTCTGCTTACCTCTTCCCTGACACATGGTCATGCCACTTTACAATAGTCATGGTAGGAGTGTTTACACCATGGAGGTGTGCAAAAGCTCCAAATCAGGAATTTCCTCTCTCTCTCTCTCTGCCCCCTCTTCATTTTGCCCTTGCTTACTTTCCTTCCTTCATCCCTCCTCCTTTTCTTCCTTCCTTCCTTTGTATTCTTTCTCTTCCTCCTTCCTTTTTTTTCTAACATTCTAAGTATTTATTATTTATAAATAAAGTTGTTGATAAACATTTACGAGCACATCTTGGAGAACACTAGGAGGTTGTTACAACAATTCAAGTGAGAGATGATGGCGGCTTAGATTAGACGAGGGTAGTAGTGAAGGAGATGATAGGAAGTCATCTGATTCTGGAAGGAATCTCCAAAGAAATCACTGAGTGGCTTTGCTGACTGAGAAAATGGCGCACCGAAGATGGCTTGCAGGTTCTTGACCTAAATAACTGAGAGAATAGCTGTCATTGATTAAGGTGGAAATGGCTTCATTCAGGAGGACCAGTTTTGGAAGCAAGTGTCAGGAATTTGGTTTCAGAGATAGGAAGATTCGGATGTCTCTTGGGTCTGTCCGAATGGAGATATCATGTAGAAAGTTGGATGTTTGAGTTTGGCACTTGGGAGAGGAGTCTGGACTAGAGATGTCACTTTGGGAATTGTCTGTAAAGAGAATGCTATGCCCTGTTTTTCAAATTTTAAATAAGGATTGATCACATACCAGTTATTGAGAGTTTTCATGCAAATCAGAGAAGCAATGTCAATGCGTGGCTATTGCATCTTGTGGAGACTGCTGACTCAGATGGTCTCTTGTTACATTTTTTCATAATTTAAGCAACTAAGTAAATCCTATGCCATGAATGGATTGAAGCCCTACTTGCTCCTCCCCCAGTTCAATTTCCTGCCTAAGCTTTTTGCTTCTTGGAACCAGTTAGCTCTAGCCATAACTTCTCAAAATCTGGTTCCAGGACCCAGAACTGCCTGCATCAGAATTAAATGGGTGTATTTTAATTTTTTAATATTTTTTTAAGTTTATTTTACTTATTTTTGAGAGAGAGAGAGAGAGAATGGGAGGGGCAGAGAGAGAGGAAGAGAGAGAGAATCCAGCAGGCTCTGCACCGTCAGTGTGAAACTGGATGTGGGACTGGAACCCACGAACCATGAGATCCTGACCTGAGCTGAAATCAAGAAATCAGACCCTTAACCAACTGAACCACCCAGGCCCCCTAAATGGGTGTATTTTAAAATGTAGAATCCTGCATTCAAATACTAGACCTGTTAAATAATAATATTAGCCCAAGGTCCAAGTATCCACGTTGTAACAAATACTCATTGTTATTAGTATGCACATAAAGATTTGGCCATTCCTGATAAAGTTTGTAAATATAAAGTATAGTATGTATTTTTTAATTTTTTAAGTGTTTTATATCTTTTTGAGAGAGAGCAGGGGAGGGGCAGAGAGAGAGGGAGACACAGAATCTAAAGCAGGCTCTGGGCTCTCAGCTGTTAGCACAGAGCCCCATACGGGGCTTGAACCCACAAAATGTGAGATTATGGCCTGAGCCGAAGTCGGACATTTAACCAACTTGCCATCCAGGCACCCCTAAAGTATAATCTTTTTATCCTTTTTAAGAATATCCATTTGCAAAAATTTTTATGACAATTAATATCATTTATATAGTTAAACCTGCCCACTCATATTCTAGATTGCATAGATTAGAACAGAAATGATTTCAGTCATAAAGATTTTGGTCTTCAGTTAAGTAACTCAATAGTAAAATCAAATTTAATCCTCTTTTTTCTTGCATAAGGTACAATTTTAGGATACTGCAACTTTAAGATATATTCAAACCAAAAAACCTCAGTTTTAATTTTAGACATTGAATTGCTCTGGTACTTTTAAAAGTTTGCTAAATATTTTTTATTCTCCCCTGTTCTGGACACAGGATAGAATTGTATTGCATTTCATAGTCTCCTTGTGATTTACATAGGCCAGAAAAGGTGTTGAGGCCAGTAAGTATTGTACCTGGGGCCAGAATATTTAATTTCAAGTGTTCCTTCATCTTTCTTGTATCTTTCTTCATAATTGAGATGGAAGCTACCTTGGTTTTGTATTTACCTGAGTTACTATGATTACCAGTGCTCCTCTGCCAATCTGTAATAGATACTTAGCATGAGTGAGAAAAACCTTTGTAATTCTAAGCTGCTAGGGTGGAGATTGGTTATTACTGCAGCATAATCAATTTTCTCTAGCAAAACTCAGTTATCTTGGACCAGAGTTATCTTCCATTCAACAGATTGACATTGTGAACTGACCTAAGGTAATTGTCAGGGATTTCTGTCAATATATTAATCTTTGACAATAAAAGATTGGCAGGAACTAAATATATATGTCTCTTCTCTTGCAACTTTGTTACCAAGGAGCTTGTTTAAAAAAACAAACAGAGGGGCTCCTGGGTGGCTCAGTCGGTTGAGCGTCTGACTTCGGCTCAGGTCATGATCTCACTATCCGTGAGTTCAAGCCCCGCGTCGGGCTCTGTGCTGACAGCTGGGAGCCTGGAGCCTGCTTCAGATTCTGTGTCTCCCTCTCTCTCTGACCCTCCCCCCGTTCATGCTCTGTCTCTCTCTGTCTCAAAAATAAGTAAACATTAAAATTTTTTTTTTAAAAACAAACAGAAAAACCAATCCCCCAAATAAATTACAGACCAATTTGTGCAAACATACAAACTTTTACATTAGTTACAAAATCCATCAAACAGCCCATTCCAAACGTCTGGAGGTAATCTCTGTTCTCTGTCCTTTTCGGCATGCCATGCAGCACCTGATAAGAAGGAGTGAGTAAAAATTAAATAGAATTTTAAATCTAAAGTGTCAAAGATGTTAGCCTCTTGGCCTTTTACTAGGATTTGTATATGTTGTCCATGGAGTGAGATGATTGCCCAGTATTTCTAGCCAATCAGCATCTTGAAACCCACCTGTCTCGCCAATGAAAAGCGGTCACATCCTTTGTAAATTACCAACACCCCACTCCGTGTAAAATTTCACAGTGCAATATGTGGAAATTCAAAGCATTTGTTACAGTTACCCCTAGAGTTCAAGCTGTTTGTTAAGAAACTTGAAATCCTAACCAACCTAGAGAGTGATTCCTTAACTAGAATTCTTCAAATCTTAATCAATTTTTTTCTAGTTTGTAAGTTAAAGGTAAACTAATGTACTTCATATTGTACCTGGTGGAGCGCTTTAAACTAAATTATAGGCACTAACAGAATTAATTATGGATTTTTGCTTATTTACCTTTATGTTCTACTAGGAGTACAAAAAACATAAAACTGACAAAAACTTACATTATTTTACTTCACAAATACAAATGTAATAGTACTTGAGGCTTAAGTTTACTTTAGATGATGTGAAGTTTTTCATATTTCTATAGTTTCCTTCAGTATTTAATAGATCAATAACTATTTGTACTTACTAAACAGCAACAAAATATCATTGAACTGTTTTTATGTTGTGTAGAATTTTTTTGGAACCAAAACAAAAAATAGACTATATCAGCTTAAAATGAAAATCTTGAAACATTGGGATGTAAGTTTAGATTCTGCTGTCCTCTTTCTGCATATTCATGGTCCGGAAAGGATACTAACCTTCCTTAATGTTTTAGTTTCCAAATATTTTGCCAACTGTGAATGAACTAGGTCAACGAAGGAAAACATTCTTCCTACAGCCTACATGAATATTTTGCTGTTTGAAAAACTGAACTAGGCCATCTATCATTTTGTTAATATTTGTAGATTCTCTCTCACAGAGTTGGAATATAACTACTTGTAAAACTCCATCAGTTAGTATGTTTCCCCAAATAGTTACCTCATTTCAAATTCTGTTAGTTACTGTTACATATAAGTTAATTTCTGAATGCTTTTGAGAGCAAATAAGATTAGAAAGGAAATTAATTTATCTAAGCTTATAAAATGACTGAAAAATATTCTTAAGAATCTGGAGTTGTGTCTTGAATATTAAAATTTTAGACATTAGATGTAATTTATGATGATATGTTTCAATATTAACATTTTAAAATAAAACTATTTTAAAAATTGCATTCCACTAATAACCCCTATGATTCAAAAAATATTGTTTATAAAGTTACAGATATTAAATTAACTGGTGGTGTTGGGGTGCCTGGGTGGCTCAGTCGGTTAAGCGTCTGACTTCGGCTCAGGTCATGATCTTGCAGTTTATGAGTTCGAGCCCCATGTCGAGCTCTGTGCTGATAGCTCAGAGCCTGGAGCCTGCTTCAGATTCTGTGTCTCCCCCTCTGTTTGCCCCTCCCCTGCTCATGCTTTGTCTCCAAAAAATAAATAAACGTTAAAAAAATTTTTTTAATTAATTAATTAACTGGTGGTGTTTCATATGTTTACCCACGTGACAACATTTTATCTCTAAAATTAATTTATGGCATTTTATAAACAGTAACAATGGTAACAAGAGCACAGTTTGCCTTCATAGTTAATTTATGTAAACTTAATTTTGGCTGGACCTGTTTTAATATTTTTATTAATTTTGACTCCTGTGAATTTTGATTTTTGGAAGTCATATATTTCCAAATTTAGAAAACAGACCTACAGACCTTTGGATTGGTTATTCCTAGCAAAGTAATTTATTGATATTAGTGATCATATTATTATGTAATAGTTTTTAGGGAATCTAAGAGAATGACTATTTTTATTATAGCAAAGGTGGTTCCAACTGACGGGATTTAAAGTGAAATATTTAATTTTTTTAGACATCTCTTTTTGATGAGGATGTACATTTTTGGTTTAAGATTTTTTTCTGAAAAAAAGTAAAAACATTTTGGATGTGTGTTAGTTCAGGAATATTTTTTTTTAAATTTCAGCTTTATTGATGTATAATTGACATATAAAATTGTAAGAGATTTAAAGTGTACACTGTAGTGATTTGATATACATTGTGAAAGGATTCCCCCATCTAATTAATTAATATATCTATCACCGCACATATTTATTTTTTTCTTGTTATAAAAACATTTAAGTTCTAC
Source organism: Panthera pardus (assembly GCF_024362965.1). Classification (NCBI taxonomy): domain Eukaryota; kingdom Metazoa; phylum Chordata; class Mammalia; order Carnivora; family Felidae; genus Panthera; species Panthera pardus. Next base: position 27,029,532 of record NW_026526721.1, on the reverse strand, counting down.
TCTCTTAGCAAAGTTTGTAGAAATTTTTAATGATGACCACGTCTTGATTCATTTCTTTTCCTTTCAGGTTATTGATCATTAAAATGGCATTGTAAAGGGATGACTCAGAAATAACAGTAAGTCTTAATTATTTGAAAGACATACTTTAATATTGTACTAAAACATATGACAGCATATTTGGCATTTTTTCCCGTTCTAATTTTGTGGGCTAGTATAGGGCATAGAATGTGAACAGAAACCCCTAGACCTCAAAGTATATTTTTATTTGAAGCCAAAATATTTTTAACTAAACTGTGCTAGTCAATAATTTTTGGATTTGGCAAACTGTAGTACAGTCCTATTTTTGAGAAAAGTCAACAAAGTGTTTCCCTTCTAATTCAATATCCTTATTTTCCCTGAAACAATTTTTCCTTTTGGTGCAAAGGCTTATGAACTTAGTGTTTTTACAGGAACAATAATACATTGTTTCTTTTGCTATGCTGAAAATAATTAATGTTTATGTTGGATTTAAACTTTTGTCAGTCAGAAGATCTACTGACTAAACCAGATGAGATAGATATGATAAGATTTCTTTCTTTATTAGAGTTAGATGATCCCTGTTGGTAATACACTTATATTTCATGTTTATATATTATCATTGCTCTTTTAAGCCATGAATCTTAATATGTTTCATATTTATAATAAGCTATTTTGATCAGCCATATGTTTTCTTCTGAAATGGACATATATCCTACACAATAGACTAGAAGAATATTTTGTCTAGTGGTTATTCATTAGAATAATTTAAAATATCTGCTCTGGCTAAATTATTAACCAATACTTTAACAGAGTATTATTTTAATGCAACAGATTTACTTTCTCTCCTGACATTAAAATATATTTTTCTGTTTGTAACATTTCTACCCAAAGACAGTTGAAAAAAAAATGCACTTAACAAAGATAGCCTCAGTAATAAAACACAGAAAAACAACATTAAATGCGAAATAGTGGGTGAATTTAAATATATGTGTGCACACACAAATACACACACATAGAAATGAAATGGCTAAATAGTACTATATCATTGCATATCTTATAGATATGTAATTATGTATCATATAAGTATATAATGATATAGAATATATTTAAATACATTATATAAGTACATATAAGTAAATTATATAAGTATATATAAATATTTAAATATATGTGACTATATAGACATATAATTAAAAAAGCAATATGTTGTAAAACTCAAAACAGACTCATACTAACCTTTTCCTCCTCTTAGTCTCCATCCCCCTCCCTGAGATAGTCAATGTCAAAGTGTGCTATGTTCCCCTGTATCTCAGGAGAGTTTCTCCAACCTCAGAAAGCACAGATGCATATCTCTTTTGTCAGAAAGAAGTGGTTTTGCTTCTGATATATTTTTTTTATGACCAAAATATCAAGAACATTGCTCTTCACCTTGTCTTTCATAGCCATCCCTTCAGGTTAATATGCATAACATGCCATATTTTGCCACACTACTTTTAATTAAAAGAAAAATCTGGATGTTCACCATCCTTTTTTTATGACAGCCAGAGATGAGAAAATACCTGTATTGCCATGAATGGCAAATCTCAGTGATGTTTTCATTCCAACTCTGAGAGGCATGAAAATGACTCCAAGGCCTATGTTAGAACAGATAGCAAGATTTCTGAAGTGAATAGTAACTCAGTAAATGTGAGTTCTTGTCCTGATCTGTCTGTGATGTGTTGTTACCCATCTCCAATACTATCTGATCCTTATTATAGAATACATGCTGCTCTGATGTAAGGGTGGCATTCTTCAGACACCACAATTGATGAAAAAAAAAAGAATCACGTTATAAAATTACGTGTTTCAGTATAAAGGAATGAGTTAGAGAATGGATTTGCTGTTTTACTACTATCAGTGGTTAAAATATTCAGGATTTTCTTTAAAATTAGGCAATATGAAAGAGAGAAAAATAAATTAAGCCATAGACTTTTATAAATGAACATAATTCAAGGAAAATAAACAGTGAAAACATAGTTGAGGGTAAATAACATTACTTAAAACATTAAGCGATTTTGTTTAGAATGGCATTGGTCATTAGAAAGCTATAGATATGTATAATATAAACTATTATAACATATATATTCATTATTTAAATATAGTACATGTATACTGATATTTATTATATATTTATATATTTTCTATATTCTATATCTTCCATACTGATAGATGCATCTGACTTTTGACCATAGAATATTTGTATTTTATAAAATTTAAATCCTAACATGACAGTATGATAAACCTAGACTGAACTTTTAAAAAGGTTTTCAAATTAATAAGTTTTAAGTCTCCGTGTGAGAGTATGGTGTTTGCGTATGTATTCATAGCATTGAGCCTACATTTGGAGTTAACACTGTGGATCAGGCAGTTTTAGCCCAGCTGAAGTATGAAGAGAAAATTGACAAGAATGATTTAATTCGGTCTACCAATATTTATTGAACATTTACTATGCACTACATAGGCTTCTAAGTGGTGCATTTACATAGATGTAAGTCCCGACAAGCATGGGTCTTACATTCTTATGGCCATGATGGAGACAGAGGAAGGGCAGACGTTAAACCAACGATCAAACAGATAAAAAATATCATACTGTTTTGTGATGAATAAAGTTGAGTGGGAGACTTGGGGGAAGGTATCCTCTCTTTGAGGCTGGGGAAGACTTTTCTGAGTTAGTAGCATATGAGAAGAGACTTGCTATGCACTTGTCTAGGAAAGAGCATCCCAGCAGAGGGAAGAACCCAAGTCAAGTTTCCTAGGAGAAAGTATGCGGCATATTAGAGCAATACCCAAGTGTCCAATATGGTGGGGCAAGCCCATGTAAAGTTCTTCTTGGTCCTGTTAAGAATATTGGATTTTTTTTCTAAGTCAAATGGGAAGCCATCCATCAGAGGCTATTGATCAGAGATGTGAATTGATTTAGATTTTTAAGAGTTCACTTTGTTGTGTAAAGAATAGCCTAAGAGAGAAAGGGAAGATTAGTTAAATACTTATGATAGTACTTCAGAAGAGTAGACTTCTTTAGGCTAGGTACTTTTAAATAGAATGATTTAAATCTGTTGCTTCTTTAGTCTAGTTTCCTGAGGACTGCTTTTTAACAAAGGGTTTATTTGGTACACAAATCAGTGTTAATAGGTTTTTTTATTTTGTGTGTGTGTGTGTGTGTGTGTGTGTGTGTGTGTGTATTGTTTTGTTCTTTTCGGTGTTATGTTCTTTTTAGCCTGATGAGTAGTGCTAATTTTAACTAAGTTTCAAATACTGATTGATATTTATAACATACACCTTTAATGTGGTTACAAAATAAACAAAAACAGACCATTAAGCCAAATGAAGAAATAATATAGATAAAATGTTCCAGTTTTCTGATCTAGGTCTGATAACCCAATTTATATACCTTAGAAATTTTACCTATCTTGTGTGTAAATGAACTGGATAATTGCAACATATTCCATATTTTTTACATTAAAGTAGAAGAAAAAAGTGGAATTTATATTTGTAATCATAGAAGGTGTTAGTAATACTCTGGAACGTAAAGCAACTTCGTGAGTGCTTGTCTTTCAGTAAACATTTACAATTTAATGATAAATACATTTGCATATCTAAGGCCAAATTTGAAATAGTCTGATGTGATGCTGCAATTCCTTCTGGTCTCAGCTAAATTGCATGTGATTAACTAATAAAAGTTGACACTGAACTCATGTTGGATTTTAAATGTAAAACATATGTGGCAAAAGCTGGTTTCACATATGTGAAACACCTCAAAGCTGTATATATCAATATTTATTTAGGTCCACTTTCATAAGTCTTTGCGTAATGATCCTAAAATTAAATTACTGGCCTTTAGAAAGTTACTATGACAATGGCCAAACAGAATTGAGATCTCACAAATAAAATCCTGAGTTAAGGCCTCTTTGCCATCAACCTAGCACTAAAGTGTCTTCTGAAAGATGTCACCATGAAAAAAAGAAAGAAAGAAAGAAAGAAAGATATCACCATGGAGAGGTGTTTGTTTGGCCTTTCATCCTGCTAGCGAACGAGTGTATACAGTTCAGCTGATGTCTTAGAAGTTGTTACATTGTGCACGCAGAGACAAGGGTTCTGCTTTTCTTGCTAACCAGTATAAATTGCTGTTGTTTAATCTCTAGATCTGGCCCTTGAAGGGGTTATGGTCATGAGTACTCATCTGGGAGACGAAAAGACAGAGTCAGGGTGGGAGAGGGGGACAGAGAGAAGGAAGGCAAGGGCTCAAGAGAACCACAGATGGGAGGAAAGTTTCTACCTCTGTGCCGGGGAGTCTCAGATGGTGAACATCGATCTCATGGTGCGGGTAAATCCAGTGTTGAAATAGAACTATTTTCTTACTACATACATAGTATGTAAATGCAAACTAACTATAGTATTCTGGATAACCAAAGAAACCACATTTAAAAAGAAAAGTAAAGGGGCGCCTGGGTGGCTCAGTCGGTGAAGCGTCTGACTTAGGCTCAGGTCATGATCTCACGGTTTGTGAGTTCGAGCCCTGCATTGGGCTCTGTGTTGACATCTCAGAGCCTGGTGCCTGCTTCAGATTCTGTGTCTCCCTCTTTCTCTTTCCCTTCCTTGCTCTCTCTCTGTCTCTGTCTCTCTGTCTCAAAAATAAATAAACATTAAAAAAAAAATTAAAAAAAAGAAAAGTAAAATAGTCTACCTTTTTTAGACTGAATGAAACACCTCCACTTGGTCTTCAAGTTGGCCCCTTCCCTAGAGATTTTGCCAATGGTAAAACTTAACAAGTCTTGATTTTTACTACATTTGGTTGCTCAAAACCTTACCAGCTCCCAGTGGATGCAGCTTCACCTGCTGGGAAATGAGAGCCACGCCACTGAAACTGTGGTCCATTGGCCAGATCCTTCTGAGAATGGTTTGATACCACTTAGAAAACACAGAAGTTTGAAAATTAAGAGCAACCATTTAAAAATTTTTATAAAACTTTAACAGTCATTTTGTGCCTGTTGACTCAATAAAATATGGCTGTGTTCATTTTTTAAAATTTCTTTAGCTATTTATTGTTAGTGTGAATTTTAAAATATCAGTTCATGACTACTTGGGAAAGAATAATAGTCTGGCTCTTCACCAGGATTAGTCTGAGAAGCACTGGGCTAAATCTGATCAATAGTAAAGTGTATTGTTTTTCTACTACCTCGAAGCATCAAGATTGTAGTGAAGTTGCTTAATTATATCCCCAAAGGATCTTATATTTGATTAACAGATTTCTTCCTTTCTTTAAGATAATTGTTAAATATTTATGTGAGAACATTCTGCATGCAAGAAGTCATATTTAAACACTAAATGGAATGTCAATAGAACTGCATTTATAAAACTCTAATTTTATTTTACTTTAAACCCAATTTCTCCTTGCTGTTACTGCTTAACTGCTAGAGTACATAGTATTTGTATGTGGTGATCTCTAAAAATTTATTACAAAACTTAAGAAATACTAACTTATGAATTCAATATATGATTTCTCCTGAAAATCTTGAATTTCTGCACTTAGAAATTATACATGTATGGTCTTGGATAAAGACCAAAAAATTGAAAGATCTCTTCATAAACCGGAATAAGGAAATAATTTATTGACCGTTATGTTTACAAAGTATCTTATTTTAGCAACCACTTGTCTGTTTTCCAATTCTTACAAGTGAAAATTATTCCTGATAGCTGATTCTTACAGCTAAGGGTAAGAGATATGCAAACAAGACTGCTTTTAATTTTGGAAAGCAAGCCAAATGAAATTTAAACATAGACATCAATAGAGAAAAGTGTTCTCTAATTTGTCACTAAGTCCTTGCTCTTATATTAAAACCAGCAATTCATGAAACCCTCACAAAGAGTCATTGTTTGCTGTGCGTGTGGCAAGCTGGTAATTGCTTTATAAAATGTATTATTAAATTGCTGTTACTGCCATCTAGTGGAAAAAAATAATCCATGTCACCATGTCAAGGATTGTATCCAAAGCCCTAAAGTTCTAGGACTAAAGGGAAAACCACCTTGTGTGCGTATTGCAGGAAGTAAAACAGCAAACAAAGGTATGCCCTGGAACATAATAGATATCTAGTCCCTGAATGAGTTAAAGAGGTCTGTGGGGAGACAAAAGGGTGTGAAGGGGTGCGTGCATTTAGGATTCATTTTGTGTAGAACCAAGTAACACATAAAATGTGATGCCCCACTGAATATAGCGAGGTTACAGAACATTTTTATTACTGTATACTTATTTTTTTTTACCTGTTGGAATGTAGATTAAGTGGTTTGCATATGCTTTGTCTTAAAAATTAAGATACCTTAGATCAGTTCTTCTCAAACTTTAAGGGACATAGGAATCCATCACCTAGAAATATCATTGTAATGCAGATTCAGACTCAATACCACATTGCCTGAGATTTGGCACTTCTAACGGCTCTCAAGTGATGTCCATGTTGCTGTTTGTGATGAGGCCATACTTTGAGCAGTTAGATCCTTTCAGTAGGTTATCATGGGGAAGGTGTCCAGAAATGAAGCAGACCCCCCACAAAGTACACTTCACTGTATCTCATCTTGTTATAATCTAGTAGAGTAGTCCTTTCAATGGCCTGTAGAGTCCAATTGCTAAATTTGTTTCTTGACTCTGTTGCTTACTATGTGGGTAACCTTGGGCAAGACACGTAGCTAACATCTCTAAGCCTCAATTTCATAGTCGGTAAAATAAAATAGCAGTCATACCAGCATCCCATGGTTTTTATGGGGAATAAATGCGCTAAAAAATCTCATAACAAGCCATAGGAAATTCCCTTTTTAGAGATTAAAAATAAGCATCCACAATTTTATATAGTTAAAACTAACTGTTTACATTATGTAGCATAATGTCTAACACACATAGTGGCTGATAAATGTTAGTATCACCAACATGTGTCACAGAGTAAATTTTTGGACATATGAGTATACTCACACTCTTGAAAGTTGTATTCAAAGAAGAGAGAATTTGAAATTTCCATAAAAAAAAGCTTGATGTAAACATGTGAGAGACGTTGCCTTGAGGTTTCACTGAAAGATAAAATGGCTAAGAAATTTGTGAATTACCTTGTAAACAAATCCGGTTAGGTGTGGGAAATAAAAAGAACCATATTCAATAAGAAACATTGGGATTATTTACTTTTGCCTTTTTGTACTACCTGGAACCTAGTCTGGAATGGAAGTGGAATGCATTTATTTTTTTTTATTTTTTTCAACATTTATTTAGTTTTGAGAGAGAGAGAGAGAGACAGTGCGAGCAGGGGAGGGGCAGAGAGAGAGGGAGACACAGAATCTGAGGCAGCTTCCAGGCTCTGAGCTGTCAGCACAGAGCCACCGCAGGGTTCAAACTCACGAACCGTGAAATCAGCCAAAGTTGGACACTGAACCGACTGAGCCACCCAGGTACCCCAGAATGCATTAATTTTTTAGTGCAGTTTTAAGTTCAGAGAAAAATGGAAAAGAAGGTATGGAGATTTCCCATATATCTCCTACCCCCACACAAGTGTAGATGCTTCCATTTCTAAAGTCCCCACCAGAGTGGTACTTTTGTCACAGCTAATAAACCTATGTTGACACGTCATTGTAAGTCAAAATCCATAGTTTACATTAGGGCTTACTCTTTTTTTTTTTTTTTTTTTTTTAATGTTTATTTATTTTTGAGACAGAGAGAGACAGAGCATGAACGGGGGAGGGGAGAGAGAGAGGGAGACACAGAATCTGAAACAGGCTCCGGGCTCTGAGCTGTCAGCACAGAGCCCGACGCGGGGCTCGAACTCACGGACTGTGAGATCGTGACCTGAGCCGAAGTCGGACGCTTAACCGACTGAGCCACCCAGGTGCCCCAGGGCTTACTCTTTATTGTGTTCTATAGATTTGGACAAATGTATAATGACATGTATTTACCATTAGAGTATCAGACAGAGTAATTTCACAGCCCTAAACCTCCTGTGTGCTCTGCCTTTTCATCCCCCTCCTCTCTATTAACCCCTGATCTTTTGACTGTTTCCATAGCTCTGCCTTTTTTAGAACGTCATATAGTTGGAGTCATGCAGTATATGGCCCTTTCAGATTGGCTTCTTTCACACAGCAATATACATTTATTGTCTTTTTATGGCTTGATAGCTCATTTCTTTTTAGTGTTGAATAATATTCCATTGTCTGGATGTACCACAGCTTATTGATCTGGGAAATGTATTTTTATTCAGCACCAAATTCATATCACGCAGCAGCACATATAAAGTGTAAGGACATAAAAGGGCATAGATTCTGGATAAATTTAATATTATTATAAATCTGTTGTAGGAAAATAGGCCATCAAATATATGAGCTGTCATGTCTTATGCTATATTTTACATGATTTAATAAGCTATGTTACATTTCTTTGTTGTATACTTAATTATAAAAATGTGTGATAAATTATTCATATTTACATAGTTTTGCTTCAAAAAATAAGATTTTAGCATTGTAATTGATGAAACGATGATAACTTTCATCCATTTAGATGAAGTCATTTCTAGTTAATTTTTTTAATTTCTGTTTTCTTTTGAGTAAAGTTAGTACCTTTGCTTATATGAATAGATATTTTTAAATTTTGTCCCTCAGTTTTGTTTTGTTTTTTAAGTTTATTTATTTTGAGAGAGAGAGAGAGAGGAGGAGGAGAGTGTATACACACGAGCAGGGGAGGGACAGAGAGAGGGAGAGAGAGAATCTTAAGCAAGATTCACACTGTCAACAGAGCTTGACTCAGGCTCAAAGTTATGAACCATGAGATCATGACCTGAGCTGAAATTAAGAGTCAGACGCTTAACCAACTGAGCCACTCAGGCACCCCTGACTCTCAGGTTTTAAGCTTTGCCTAAGTGTACTTATTTTTGCTTTTATAAAGTATTGTTGGTGAACTGGAGAGAAGTATGTAAAGAATTACAAAAATCTAAATTTTTAAATTATGGGTTACAATCAGGGTAAGATGTTATTAATGTAAATTTATGTTAATGAGTATTTATACATGCTTCAAGTGAGACATAACGTATTTTAACTCTGAAAATTCTTTCTCTAAAATTTGAGAATTTGAAATTTTTCCAACCATTTCATGTACATAAAAGGTGAGTTAAAAACTAGTTTTATAATAAAAGTAATTTTTATTACCATGTACTTTAATGACTCATGTTCTAAGTTGCAAGGATAATGGCAAGAAAAATGTAATCTATCCCATATGGACAGCCTAATGCAGTTAAATTATTAAACCATATTTACTGGATGATGTAATTCAAGCTGATATTATATAAAGGGATCAAGGCTTACTGAATTCTAGTCCCTAAAGATGCAATATATGGGATCTGTATTGGATACATATTCAGATACATAATATTCTGGATGCATAAATGAGAATTGGAAATAGGAACTTGAACAGAGTTATTTACCTAAGTTTATAGCAATATTATTTGTGAAAACCATTATTGTGTTGAAAGATTCAAATGTTCAATGACGCATGAATGAAAAACCAAATGTGGTATATACATATGCTAGAATATTATTCAGCCTTAAAAGGAATGGAATTCTGATACATAGTATAGCATGGATGATCCTTGAAGACATTATATTGAGTGAAATAAACCAGATATACAAGAATAGATACTGTATGTTCCCAATTATATAAGGTAAGGAGAATAGTCAAATCCATAAAGACAGGAAGTAGAACAGTGGTTACCGGGGGCCCGGGGAAGGGTGAGAGGGGGAGTTACTGTTTAATGTGTACAGATTTTCAGCTTGGGATGATGAAGGAATTCTGGAGATATATGGTGGTGATGGTTGCACTACAGTGTAAATGTGCCTAATGCCACTGAACTATACTTAAACGGTTAAACTGATAAATTCTATGATGTTATGTATATTTTAGCATATTAATAACATTCTAAAAAAGACTAACAAAGTCCCAGGTATAATACCACATAGAGGTGTTTTTTAGGAACCACACAATTCATCAAAAAAACAAAACAAAACAAAATTAGTCTAGTCTTATACCTGTACTCCCAAATTTGAGTATGAATTTATGTTTGCCACATGTTAAGATAGATAAAGGAAAAAAAAAAGGAAGTGAAGGTACTGTAAGCTTTATCTACAAAGTTCAATACCAGTCTTCTATGATAAAGAGTAAGAGTGAATATGATCACACACAAAGAATGTAGAAAGTAAGGCAGGAAAGCACTTACCTGAATCCCCTTGGGCAACATTAATTAGCACTCAGTATATCTCAGCTTCCTCTTTATAAGATTGGACACTATGGAAATTACAGGAGAATTAAAGACACCCATCATCATCTCAGACACATAGCAAGTTCTGAATGATGAATGCTTATAATTGTTCTTTTCCTGCTGTTGTAATTGTTCCTGCTGGAGCTTTCAAGATATAGAAATATAAATTTGGCATAAATAATAAATTCAACTCAGTACTGTTCCATAAATGTATGGAGTATAGAGTCACAAAAATGTGCTTTAGGACAAAAATACAAATATGTTATAAAAGATTAAACACAAGTATGAAAGCCAGAAGGTCACTCCTACCTTTTACACTCTGTCCCTACTATCAGAGAGATAGAATTAATAATAATATCACCAAAATATTCCATTATGGCATTTCCAGCTTACTATGTAATTTCACATGTGACTTCATTTCACCATCACATCAACCCCTTCAAAATCTCTATGACCAAACGTCACTTTACCTTATTTTTAAAGAGGGCTTCGTGCCCAACATAGAATCCAACATGGGGCTTACGCTCACGACCCTGAGACCAAGACCAGAACTGAGATCAAAAGTCAGACACTTAACTGACTGAGCTATCCAGGCACCCGGGCAAAATGTTATTTTAAAACTTCATTAAAAAATAGGGGCACCTGGGTGGCTCAGTCAGTTAAGCGTCAGACTCTTGATTTCGGCTCAGGTCACGATCTCATGGTCGTGGGATCAAGCCCCACATCAGACTCCTGCTGAGCGTGGAGCCTGCTTAAGATTCTCTCTCCCTCTGCCCCTCTCTTCTACTCACACACTCTCTCTCAAATGAATAAATAAATAAATAAATAAATAGTAAAAAACAATAAAAAAGTAACCATAAAAATTCCCAAAATAAAGCAGAGATACGATCGGCAAAGTCATAAGGTTAGTAAGTGACACAGTGAGGACTGAGCACCAGGACTTCTCATTCCAAGTCCAACGTCTTCTTCATGCCCTGCTGCATATTGTACAGTAGGTATGGACCAAGTATTGGAAATCTTGTGTTTTCATCATATTGGATTCTTAGTCCATGAGTTTATTGAAGGTAAAAATGGTGACAAAGAATAACTTAATTCACAACTTAAAGTTTCTTTCAATAGAAATTCTTTTTTTTTTTTTAAGTTTATTTATTTTGAGAGAGAGGGCACAAGTGGGGGAGGAACAGAGAGAGAGGGACAGAGAGAGAATCCCAAGCAAGTTCTGCACAGCACAGAGATTGATGTAGGGCTCAAACTCACCAACTGTGAGATCATGATCTGAGCCAAAATCAAGAGTCAGATGCTCAACAGACTGAGCCACCCAGGCACCCCTCGGCAGAAATTCTTCTACATAGGTGCTCCAATCAATGGAAAGTCATACTTCTCAGTAGCAGCTTCAGTTTTGACAATCCTAAGGGGCAGAGACTTGAAATTTCAGCAGATTTTAGATAAAATAATTTTTAGCCCTAAATTTTAAAGTGCCAGTTTTGAAGCTGGTAGCAAGAGTTGAATTGCAAATCTCTCACAATGCCACCATGGAAAGACATAATACACACAATTTTGAATATCTCCTTTAAAAATTTTTTTGCTATGCATATATATTTTTCCACATACAAATTTCTCTTAGCAGTATAATCATTGTCTGCCTTCTTATTTTGGATTGCTCTTTCATTTCTATTCCCCAAGATTTTGCTTTATGGACGTGCAGGCAGATTTTTACCATCACACCTCCATCTAGAATTGTTCATATATGATCAGTGCTCTGAAACTCTGGTTATCAACATTATTTTACTTTAGAAAACACGCTTGTTTGGTTTTTTGTGGGAACGTTTTATAACTGGATTGCTGTGCTGATGCAGTATGTTGGTGAGCAATGGTTTGAAGACCACATTTATTGTATAAACGTTTACGTATTTTGTTTTTGTACTTCTTTGTAAGATTAGAATTTTTTTCAGTATGGGTGTAGAGAGGGACTGTCATTTGTTGTGTTAATTGTTCCATACCACCGTAAAGTTTATTATTTCTCCAAAGGAAATGGAAACTTTGTTCTTTAAAAATACCTGTGTAAAACCCAAATGACTTCCCCTGCGTTTAGAATACTCCATTTTCTAGATAGATGATATAAAAAAACCTGAATGTGTACAGCCAATCTTGTATTAGGCAACAACTCCAGGGACCAGCAAAATTGGCTGCCTGAGAAAGATGTATAGTTAAAGATTGAGCGAAAGTGTCCTTGAAATTTAGAATACATTTAAAGCAGCATATAAATCATCAATGATCCGTGTAGCTGATGACAGGAAGAAGACAAAATTTAAAATTAACCTGAAAAATGGACTTTAGGTAAGATCCTAAAGAAAAAAACATAGAAGCAGAGTTTATTGCTTCAGATTACTGATGTAAAATTCTGCTAGATAGTGTGCTAATTATATGACACCAAAATAATAGCAAGAGTTAATGAAAATGTTGCTCAATAAATTGTTAAATATTGTATCTGTTTTATGAATGGTAAATGTTTATGGTGAAAATGGAAAATGCAGCTGAACAAGAAATAGGGAAATTATTCATAATCACTGCTTTGAATGTAAGCTATACTCATTTTGGTATACAATGTTTCATACATTTTTCTATGCATATATACATCTTTACATACATCAGTTGGTCCATATTGTATGCATTCTTTTATAATCAGCATTTTTAATGTATACTAGAGATAACTTTTGATATCTATAGTTGTTGAGAATTTTGAGTATTTTTTAATAAGCAACATAATTAATACTTAAGAATGTAGCCCCTCCCTGTTGATTTTCACAAAATATCTATTTGGAAAAGATAGGAAAGTACCTTCCGACAGTGTTTTCCTGGTAACCCCACACACGTTCCTTGCAGCCCAGGGGATTGTGGGTGTAACCTTCCAGCATGGCATCTCTGTTTAAGCTGTAGGTCCTGAGCACATTTTAAAACCATTGTGGACAGTGGAGATTGGGCATGTTGGGGAGCTGAGACCAGCCAACTTGAAGGACATGTAGAATATAGGGATAAGCCTGCTTCAAAGGGACGTGAAGAGGAACTAGAAAGTACTTTCATATTAGGGAGGATGACCTCAGGCAGAGGTGTCAAAAATTGGAGAAGCATGAATTGTCACAGCGTGCAGTTCGTCTGTCTGTAAACTCGATGACAACTAAGGTCCAGGATCTAAGAGACTATAAAATAGATATGAGCCATAATAACAGATTTTAAAAGTCCTTCCCATCTATTAATTCTATTCATAGTTACTGAGCATGAGATGACTACACACTATCTCTAGCTTCAAGCAGTTTATAATCTATACAGTGTAATAAGACATGATTGTCCAGTGAGGTAGTACAAGGCAGTATATATGCCATGTGATCTAGGAGTACGTGCTATAGGAATTCATGTAATGACTTCTGACTTTGGCAATCTAGAAATTTATGATGACAATAGCAACTGATATTGACAAGTATTTTATAAGCTTCATTGAAGTTTAGCCTCACAGCAACAGTATGAGATAAGCTGTTATTATCAGGAAGACAGTGTGTATGGTGGTTACAGTCTCGGAGCCAGAATGTCTGGGATTGTATCCCAGCCACTTACTATTGTGGCTTTTGGCAATTTATTTAACTCTCTGTGTTTCAGTTTTCTCATCCATAGGAAAGAAGTAATGATAGGATCTACCTCATAGAGTTGTAAAGACTAACTATTTTAATAGGAGTAAAGTATTTTGAATGAACCCTACAAATGTCAGTTATTATTAGTTTCATTTTTTTGTGCCAAAGAATAAGGTTTAGACAATTTAGGTAATATACCCAAGTTATGCAAGCTGTAAATGGTGGGACCAGGAGTCCAGTCCAGCTTTGTTTTCTCCTGAATCTGCATTCTTAATTTAACCACTTTGATGCTTCAAACTTTAAGCATGAAACAAATGAGTCAAAGACAAGGATTTTGATCACGAGTAACTAGAGTCATTACAAAAATAAGGTAGAGACTATGAAAGGGTTGGTTTTTTGTTTTTTTTGCGGATTTTTTTTGGTTGCTATTGTTTTTGGAAGGAAGAACAGTTCAATTTAAAATGTCTTGAAATGGAACTGGTGCCAAGGCATTCAGGGCAAAATATGTAGCTGTTAGCTAGAAATCCAGGACTGGAACTTAGGAAAGAGTAGGAGTGGAGATTCAGGAGGTACACCTGTGTAAACTCAGCAATGAAGGCTGTGAGAGTAGATAAGATTGGCAGGGAGAGGAGATAAGATGATTTTTAAAGCAAAAAATAATAATAATAAAAAGAAGGCCAAAGTCAGAAGTCATTGTCTTATTAACCATGGCAAAGAGAAACCATGAAAAGGATTCAAAGGTAAAGTTGACAGAGTCCAACTGGAGACGACGTCACCCTGTTAGCATGGGAAGAGCAAGCCCAGGCATGTCAGTGAGGATAGAGTGGAACCTCGTCACAACCATGTGTGTAGAGAGAAAAGGCAGTTCCAATCTGTTGGTCTGGAAGTTGCTCATGAGGTACAGGCCTCAGGGATTTTGATGAGTCTGGCAATGTTTTTGTTTTGTTTTTGTGTTTTTTTTTTCTTTCGGTGGGGGGAGATGGGAGTAGGTAGAAGTAGGGTTGAGAGAGTGCTACTCTTAGCGCAACTCAAATATACCAAATATATATAAGGGTATATACCAAATATACCCTTATTTGGGTCCATCCCAGGCCTGTAATGTATTTTACTGTGACGAACTTGAGCTATGTCAGAGTCATCTGAAATTGTGGTGGGATCAATAGTTTCATCAGGTCTTTTAGATGGAAAAGTGCTGTCCTAGAGATAACCACATTCACTCTCTTTCTGACCGCACTTTCTTAGAAATACTAGAGATCTGGAACCACAGGAACATGAACAAAGAGCTTTCTAATCCATACACTTTTACAATCCTAGACCCATGTGACTGTTCAAATTTAAATTGATTAAAATTAAATCAAATGTAAAATTCAGCTTCTCAATTGTATTCTCCATATCTCAGATGTTCAAAAGACACCTGGGGCTTTTGACTATCATATTGGGTGTTAAAAAACTGTAGAATATTTTCATCATCCCAGAGAGTTCTATTGGACAGTGTTGCGTTAGAGAGCATATGTCTTCAGATTTCTGTGACATTTTAAAAGTCTGGCGGTCACAACACTAGTTTTTACAATTTGGAGATTTTCAACCCAAATCAATAGCAATAATAAACAGTAGTCACAACATTTTTTCCCCTCACATCCTGTTTTACTAATGATTCCAGTCATCTATGATGAAAAATTATCTCTATCTTACCTAACCTCACTCAATTCATACATAAAATTTTAATTTTCACAAAAAAACCTTTGTTTGATTTCAAAGCCACAAGATGATCACCTACCAATAACTTGATCATTCTATCAATGTGATATAGAAATTATGTATAAAAACAAATTGATATCTCAGAAATAAAATGACTAAAGAAACACAATAAATTTTTCATTATGAATTATTAACTGAACAATTCCAAATGTGGATTATATAATTACTCTTTTGATTCCATTTGAAAATGAAAGAAAAAATGTTTTATGTAGATATTAACTAGAACTTGTAAGATAAACATGCTTTACTCCTATTTAATAAATACTGATATGGATTGAGGAGGAATAAACTCAGCTTGTCAAAATGATATTTAAAAAATTATTTTGATTAATACTATGGGAGTTTTCTCACTGTACTATGATGTTTGCTATTAGTATTGTATTAATACAAGCCATCTGCAGATAATTGATGCTTAGTTTTACAAATATACAAAATAGTACCAAATGATTATTCCTTGATAGGTTACTTGATGGTCTCCATAATTTTTGCTAGTGTATTTCCTATTTAATGTGAAGGCCAAACAGTGTTTTTGCATGCATTTTTAGAGATCTGAAAATATATAGTAGTATGGCAGTTTAGACATGGACTCATTTTTAATTTGCATCATTTCAGAGGAGAGAGAAGGGCTTCTCTTTGTATGTACTATATGGTCTTTGGCTTTTCTTAGTCAAGTATTTCCAAATATGGTCTACCAAAAATGCCTATTATTTTCTGTTTCTGTTTATCAAAGATACCAGGCCATTTATCTTCCCCAGAAATTTTGACTTTCAGTCTCATGTGGAAAAAGCTGGGAAATTGAATTTGCCTTTAATATGTATACTGACATTAAATATATGGCAAATTCTGCTTGGGAGCAGTTTTGGATAAATGGAACTAAATTGTACCTTTTAGAAGGTAATAATTATGGTAAAATCACTTTACTACCTAGTGGTATCATTGGAAGGAAGTCACTTCATACATGTCCAGTGAATTGAAGTTGGTATGTAGAGTCCAATGAGGATTGGATTCTGGAGCCTGAAGCTCAAAGCAGATTTTAGTTTTCCAGGTTTAGAATAGATTATCTGTTTGGGTAGTCTGAAATTTTATATTTCAAGTTCTGTTTTAAAATGAATTCCTCGGGGCGCCTGGGTGGCTCAGTCGGTTAAGCGGCCGACTTCAGCTCAGGTCACGATCTCACTGTCCGTGAGTTCGAGCCCCGCGTCGGGCTCTGGGCTGAGGGCTCAGAGCCTGGAGCCTGCTTCCGATTCTGTTTCTCCCTCTCTCTCTGCCCCTCCCCCACTCATGCTCTGTCTCTCTCTGTCTCAAAAATAAATAAAACATTAAAAAAAAATTTAAAATGAATTCCTCTATTATATGATCTTGGGCTCTGAGATCATTCATGCTCTGCCACCATCTTGGTGCTTTGAGTCAATTTGCTTAGTTATGCATTTTCATAACATGAAGTAGCTATGCTACAGAGTTGAAATTTGTCTTCTATCCCACATCTTTCCTCAGCTATCGCAATGATGAATTTAACAATCTGTCCAAACCCAGGCTCCCTTGTGTCTCCTCCACTTGTTCTATCTTTGTGGCTTCCATATCAGAGAAAGTCAGTTCCAGGTACTTGATGTTGAAAACTTAAGCTTTAGAATTACATCAGGTATTTTGAAAGGGACTGTTAGATTTTCCTTATAAGGTAACACACCTTTAAAATTTCTAAATGTTTTTATGAATGTTGCTGTAATAATCTGTTTAGGAATTTTTACAATGGCTACTATCATTAAATATTGGATGGTAATGGACATACTATTATCATGATCTTTAGTTTTAGATCATTTGTGGGTAAAAGTGTAATTTTCATGGATCTAGAGAAATCCTAAGTTTGGACACAGCTTGGTTTTATGAAGAGAACAACATTTCACCAGTTAAATTGGCTGTGGATAGACAGATTGAGTTTTATCCCTTCCATTTACCAGCTATAGACACTCAAGTAATTCAACTTCTCTGAGTCTTGGTTTCATCGAGTAGAAAATAGAAATGCTACATTGCTGTACTACTAAAAGTCTCAAATGAAGAGATTCTAGAGAAACTATCACAATATGTGGCAGAGTAGAATGTTAATAAATGTCAACTGCTTTCTCTTATCTCCATCTTATTCCAAATTGTAGTTTTCTTGTAACATCATGTTGATTTTTAATGTAAACAGATACCAAATTTTAGCTATCATCCAATTCATCCATGGTCATTCAGTCAATTTCTGTATGGTTCGTGGAATCCTAACAGCTTACATTTGGAAGGGTCTTAAATAACTTCTAGTCTAATCTTTTACTTAAAAGCAGACAATCTTCCAAATTATGTGTGGATATTGCTAATACTGAGAACTCTGTACTTTACAAAGCAATGGTTATACCTTTTGAAACTTAACTTGTATGTTGGCCTAAAATCAGTTCTAGAATTAGACAAAACCTTTTTAACATCTAGAAACAGTTATGTTACTGTACCTTACATTTTCATGTTCCTGTTTAGTCCTACTGCACAAACCACCCGTCCCCCCAATCTCCACTTTAAAAGTACTATATTATTTCAATGTAATTATAAAATACATGTTTTTCTGTAAAATACCATTGTTCTTTACTTTCCTAATCCTAATAATGGCACCAACTTTCTTCTGATCACAGAAGTGCAATAGAATCCAACCGTGCCAAAGTGTTTTACATCTATATTTTTAAAATAAAAGTTCCTGAGTTGGATATATTATACTTTATATTAATAATGTGAAAATAAAAGAAGCTGGAAATCAACTGCATTCATGCTTTCACAAATATATAGTATGTACTAAGGAAAACAAAATAAAAGATACTTTCTCTGAAGAATTAGGAGTCCAGCTGAGAACCCAAGAAAAGAAAAATAAAGCAATATGATAAATTCGTACTTCTCAAAACTACCTGTGGTGAAGGAGACTTTAAAAAATTGTTTTAATCCTTGGGATGCCTGGGTGGCTCAGTTGGTTGAGCATCTAACTTAGGCTTAGGTCATGATCTTGCAGTTCATAAATTTGAGCCCCTCATCAGGCTCTGTGCTGGCAGCCCAGAGCCTGGAGCTTGCTGCGGATTCTGTGTCTCCCTTTCTTTCTGCTCCTCCCCGCTCATGCTTTGTCTCTCTCTCTCTCTCTCTCTCGAAAATAAATAAACATTAAAAAATTAAAAAAAATTAAATCCTTGCACACTAATAATTTTAGAAAATATAGTAAAATTATATTGCTAGAAAAAGTAAAGTAAAATAAGACATTTAAGATTTAATTCCCATTTATTATTTTGTTTCACAGATTTAAAAATTATTTTCTTCTAAAGTTTCTAAATTCTTATTTAATTTTTGGACTCCATTTTGTCCAAGAAAGGTAAAATGATTGATAAGAGGCAGAGACCTTGAAATTACACTTGCAGTAGCACTGTCTCATTGGACGTAAAAATGACGCACAGCTGGATCAGGAAGAGAGAACTGGTAGATCCTAGAGAAACTTGTAGGTATGAAACATACAATGAAAAAACCCAAGTTTCTTCCACCCTGAAGTTTACATTGTACTAGAGAAAGGCAGTTGTAAATGAAGTAAAACATATAATACATGGCATCGTTGTAAGTTCCATAGAGAAATATTAAGCTGACAAAAAGGATAAGGAGAGCATGTTGGGGGGTTACAGGAAAGAAATTTAAGGGCATGTCTTTTGATTTCTGGTTTAACATTTTTTTTCTGTTTTTAATTTTGTTTTTCAATGAATAAATGTTTAATCACCCCTCTGTTGTGATGATTGTATAAGGTTAACTCCTGTGATCTGCTAATTTGTAAATTACAAGATTGTATTATCTGATAGAGAAATAGTTTTTTATTTCTAGGGTAATTTTAGTACATTAATTTTTAGTACATTAATTTTTATATGCAAAACACATTAATATATATTTTTATTTTGACTATTGATACTTGTTTTAAGATATTTCACCTATGCTTATAAATGAGACTGGGCTATGATTGTTTTAATTGTACTATTCTTATTGGCCTTATTATCAAAATTATATTAACTTTATGAAGTGAATTGAATAGCTTTCTTTTTTTTCTTTAATCTGTGAAGCATTTTGTGAACAATAGAGAACATCTGTTCTTTGAAGAGAGTAAAATTGACTTGTAAAACTGGGTGAGTTGCTAAGTATTGTCCAATTCGCTACTTCTTTTTTTAGCCAGTATCAAATCTAGAATATTTCCTTCTTATTGAGGTTTCTATTTTAATAGTTATGTAATTAATTACTAATATTTCTAATTATTTTTCATATCAACCTATTTATATATATATCCGCTATTATATGCTCTTTTTAAGTGGACATTTTTACTAAGCATACTTATTGTTAACTCTTTGTTAGGTTGTTGCATAAGATCAGTTGAATCTGAAGAGAAATAAAATTCCAGTTTTGAGGTTGTTGCTTGTCTTTTCTATCTTTATACTTGTCTATTTGTTTAGGTATTAAGGTCTTCAGGCTCATTCTGAGTGAGAGCCGAGTTACGGGATTTTCCTCCCCTTCAGTCTCCCATTCTCTTTTTCTTGTCAATTTCCTGTCCATATGTTTGCAGTTGCCTCCCCTTTTCTCTTCCCCCAATGAGGTTGGGAACCCATTTTCTTGGCCATACAACCATTGATAGCTTGGTTTAATTTGTGATTGAAAAAAGGCTCTGTATTCCCTTTAACTTAAGCCCTGGTCCTTCTGTGAAGCTAACTCCCTAGACAGCTTCAGCTGTAATTGTCTTGGTTTGTTGTTGTTTGTTATTTGTTCCTACTCAACCTCTCACTCAATAAGGGAGCTCTATTTACTTGTTCCCTGGTTTGAAGCAAAGGGCATGGCTGTGTTTGGTCCCCCAACTCATGTGGAAGATTTTTTTCTACCATCAGGGGTTAAATAACCCGATCACTCTCTTTACTTTCAAACTGTGGACCTGAAGCTTTAACTCCACTTGCTGATTTGCATTTTTCTTTTGGTTTTCATTCATTGAGACTTCATCCTGCTTTTGTGGATTTGTTGTTGTTTTGTTTTTGTTTTTGTTTTTGCTATTGCTGTTGTTTTAAAGTTTATTTATTTTGAGAAAGAGAGAGAGCATCCGTGTGTGCACATAAGAGGGAAGGGGCAGAGAGAAAGGGAGAGAGAGAATTCCAAGAAGGCTCCATGCTATCAGGGCAGAGCGGACCTGAGCCTCCATCTCACCAACCTTGAGATCATGACCTGAGCTGAAATTAAGAGTCAGAAGCTTAACTCACTGAGCCACCGAGGTGCCCAATGACTTTATCCTGTTACTGAACCTATCTCTGTCTCTGGGTTGTTTTTTTTCTTCCTATACTTTCTTTACCTTGCTATGTATTTGAAGTGATAGAAATATATCCCAGTGTGAATACTGGGCCATATTGACTGAAATTCTCTTTTTTGCTAGAATGAAATCTCTAAACGTTTTCTTTAAAAATTATGTTTAATCAGGGTTTCCCCAAATATAGTTTATTCAAATAAAAACTTATATATCTATATTATGTATATCTATATTATATATATATGTATATATTATATATATAGATATATATGTTTTTATTTTTATAGTGTAATAAAGTTTTATAACATATTATATATATATAGTACAGATACATATATATATGTATATATGTATATATGTGTGTGTGTATGTATATATATATATATATATATATATATATATATATATATAGCAGGATGTTAAGTGGGACTTTTCCTGGTGATCTAGAATTTTGAATGAGGTTTCATACCTGAGAACCATGGTATATGTGTCCACATATTCTAAAGAAATAGTCCAAACCCTCAAATTAAACACTAGAGAAAGTAACTTGTCTGTTTCATCTTCAAAGAAATAGTCATTGAATTCATAAAAAAATCCCATAAAAAATGTCACCAACATAAGTTACAGCTGGCTTAATTAAGAAAGATCCTCTCTGCACCTTCAGCTCTCCTCCATTTCTCTTATGTAATTATGAGATGGAGTAGAAAGTGGGGAAAAGGAACTCAAGGTATGAATTGTAGAAATATGTGACTATGTACAACGTTTCCTCTTTCTCTACCATTGCATTTTCTGAGCCTGACGCAAACCCAGCCAGAAGAGATGAAAGACCGGATTGTAAATTGTAACACAAGTTATCTACAAAAGTTATGGATCTTCCTAAGATGTTTTTTTCCAGGAAGAAAGTATGTAGATTTCAGAGTAGCATGAATTTTTAAAGACAACAGTAAAAACGGATATAGACAGATAGAGAGATGATAAAGTTCTTTTATTTTGGACTTTGGTTCCTACTAATTCCAAGTCATTCAATAAACCTGTTCACAAAATTTTATGTTAGAACCTATTGTGTATTTTCCTTACCATTATGGTTAATAATGCAATATTGAAAGTCTTAAAAGAAATGGATACTGGTTTTGAAATATTCATGTGTATACAGACTTTCTGATTGAGGCAAAAATGTTTAATGAAATCAAACCTTCCAGACTTTAAATTGCAATCCAATTCACATGAATACAAATGAGCTTAAAAATAATATTGCATATGTATAAAAAGTCAAATAAGGGACATATAAATCAGCAGCTATACTTGTATCTTTTTAATTTTAAGATATGATAAAAGAATTGCTCTGCTGTGGCTCATTAACACACTACTAAAAAACAAATTATATTTTTTCCATTTTATGTAACATTTTATTTTGCCTGATTATGTGTTCTCATAAAATAGACCTCTGTGACTTATATAAATGTGAAAAGAGTTTATTTCTGAGAAATATTATTGGCAATAAGAAATTGGAATTTAGAATTGCTAGGGGCTTAAATGGAGATCAGATTTATCAGGTGTAAGTTCAGAACATATACATTTAATTTCTAGCTTTTCTGTTATTGTTGTTTCTTGTGTGTACACATCCTAATACATTCTTTGCTCACATTCTCCTGTTTTCTGCTTCTCTTCTCTGACTTTTTCTAAGACTTAGATAAATTGAATGTTATTAGTTGTAGTGACCTAATTAGAATGTTTTTACAAACTCCATAAAACATTACATTAAAAGAGTAAATTATTCAGTATGTGATGCAAGCCAAAACATGTTTATTCAACCCTGAATCTTCTCTAAATCTTGTTGGGCTCTACAAAATTGTGTGATATTTTGATATTTACAAATATTAATTATGAATATAAGATTTAGAATTGGCAACTAAATCATAACATTTAGTAATATTAAAGACCTTCTTCCTTATTGTAGGATTAATTGGCATAGCCCCATTGTCAAGTATACAACAACATAAATAAACATAAACATGAACTAAAACTTCTAAATACAAAGGGGCACCTGGGTGGCTCAGTCTGTTAAGCTTCTGACTCTTGCATTCGGCTCAGGGCATGATCTCACCATCATGAGATCCAGCCCGATGGTTGCTTAGGATTCTCTCTCTCCTTTTTCCTCTTCCTCTTCCCCTGCTGGTGCACAGTCGAAAAGCAAAACAAAATAAAACAAAAACCATCTAAAGATCACCTGAAAGTGCCAGGCAGGAAGAAATGATTAAATGCATGAATGAATATGCTGTATAGAACTTTTGTTTTATGTAAACAATAAGGAATTGGGGAGCTTTTATCTCATATTAGCCATAAGGAATTGGGTACAAATGTGCAAGTTGTTGGCTTTGTAGTGAATATTATGTTTTCATTTCATTTACATGTAACATTATGGGGGAAATTCTGAGATTTTAGCCAGTCTTCAAGAGAGGTAAAAGAAAGGCATTCAAAAGCAGGTTTGAATAAATATTCCATGTTTACCATTTTTGAGAGCTTCATGATGAGCTGCACAAAACTTTGTCATCCAGGGAACTTATTACTAAAACTTGCCCAGTGACAGTGGATTGACATTAACAGGGAAAAAAATAAATGTAATCCATTTCCCAAGGCATTGAAATATGCTAAACAAGGTAAAAAATGTGCAATAATTTTGAAAATTTAAAGTGATATTGAAATGTAAGTTAATTTTATCTTAGTCATTATCATCATCATTGTTATTGAAGAAAGGCATTTTATACACCAGAATTATTTATTTTAGTTTAGATTAAAAGCTGCTTCCTGACATGAATTGACTCTTGTATCTACTTTTTTGAGATATTATTGGCTGAAACATGTTGATTAAATTTTGCACTAACTCAATTACAGGATTCATAGCTGATAAAACTTTAATGTAGTTTATAATTTTATAATGTGAACTGACATTTCTTTAGTGCTAGGCAGTTTTCAAAATGCTTTCATAAGCATTATCTCTTTTGATTCCTAGAACAATCGTTGCATAAGAAATAGTCATCCTCTTTTATAGATTAAAAAAAAATAAGTTTCAGAAAGATTAAGGCACTCGACAGTTAGATGGCTGAATCAGAACTCAGCTCATGTCAAGAGACATAGTATACAGTCAAGATTAAGAGTCCAGACACTAGAGACAGAAGGTCTGAGTTCAAATTCAGAGTTTTCTTTTTACTAGTGTGTGCCCTTGGGCAATTAAAAAATCTCTTTATGTCTCAATTTCCTTAATCAGTTAAATGAAGATAATAGAGGTATCTTCATGATACAGTTGCTGTGATAATTGCATGAATTGGCATCTGAAAAATGCTATCAATGTACCTGGTATATTTTCATCGGATACCAAAAAATATCTGTTGATTGTTGTTGATTAATACCAATTCAACTTTAAATTCCAAATTACAGTTGCTTAATGTACTGGTCAGAACTCTTTCAGCATTAATGAGAGATGTTTAACTCGAAGTAGTTTAAGCAAAAACAAAAAGCGAATTATTGGAACACTGAATTGGGGATGTTGCTATAGTAACTCATACATTCAAAGGAAGACTGAATCTCAGATGAGATGGAACTGGAGATTCAGTTTTTTACCAGTCTATACCTCCATCCATTTCTCGTTTCTGCTTCGCTGAAGGGTCTGCCTCATTCTCATCTATAGGAGATAGGCTTTATCCATGTCAATCACAGGAAAAGACTGCTTAACATTTGTGCCCCCCCCCTTTTTTTTTTCTTTTCCACCAATATTACTAAGAGAAATGGAGGTACCTGGGTCATATGCTCATCTCTGAGTCTAGGGGATTGGTTTGTTCAGAAGCAATTTAATAGAAAAATGCGCTGCTCATAAAAAGAAAACCAAAAAAAGATATGAATGATGCACTATATTTGACTTTTTAAAAATTAAAAAAAACCCTGAAACTTACAATAAACACTAAACCTGCTTTTTAAAGTTTTCATAAGGTCCCCTTTTCACTTTAGATGGTTATTATGCCATGATATCATCATGCTAGCTAGCATCAGGCAGAGGCCTCTTACTCTTCTTACCTGGCATCTGAGTGCAGGGGAAGATATTTGCTTACAACATTCTCTATCAACAGACAAGGTAATAAGAGTTTGATTTAAAAAACAGATCAGTGTGGCTATGCAGCCACCTAATTAATGACACATTTACCAGACATCTGTATCTTATATTAAGATGACAACAGAAGCTTTCCTCTGATAACTGCACAAATGAGTTTATAAACCTACCTGCACTAGTGACTTTCTTGTTGATTTGTCACCAACGCATCATCCTCCTGTCACCTTTGAGTAAGCATTCATAGTGTTAAAATGTTTTAAAGTCTTCCAAATGCATAATTGCCAAAGCATGAAATCTGAATAAAATACTTGCCGAACCCTCTAGCCCCTCTGGTTTCTGGATGATACTTTGCAAACCAACAGTCAGTGTAAATTTCTGGGGGGGATTTAATTATAGAACTGTTGAATTAAAGAGTTGATTTGGAGAAATTAAAACTACACTTCAAAGAAAGAGAACTGTATATTTAACAATGTAATTATCCCAAGTCGACACATACTTGAAATTCTTGCTTCACTGTGCAACTGGTTTCATGCTTCTGCTCTATACTTGGTGAGAATTCCTCCTTTTCTTGCATTATGTAAGTTCTGAAGTTAATCCTCCATATCCAGACTTGAACTCCTCACCCATCCCGAAACTCACTCTTTCTCCTATTGTTTGTAATTCAGTAGTTGCCCAAGTTTACAGCCTACAGGCCATCCTTGCCCTCTTTCTCAACTCCGTAATTCTGTATTTAATCAATCACTTGAATCTAACTCCTAAATAGATCTGAATTCTATTTACTTATTTGTATCGTTACTTTCACTCTCCTAAATTAGGCTAACATCTTTCTACTGAATTACTGAAACATTTTATTAGTTTTCTTGTTTTCAGCCTTGCCTCCTCCGATCTATTCTCCATCCTTCCACACAGTGCTCTTTCTCAAATGGAATTATCTTCATGCTGAAGACTGCTCAGCGGCTCCATTGCACTTAGGATGAAGCTTCATTTCTTGACTTGGGCATTTAAACCCTTTGTTCTTGTTTGTCTCTCCAAGTGTTACGTTCTGGATTTGCAGTCTCTCAGGTTGTAATGCAAATAGTGCTAAAATATTGATTAGGACATTAGTTCTTCTGATCTTCATTCCTTGCGTGCTTCTGACTAAAGAATCTCCTCAATATTATGCAAATAACAGCATCTTAATAAACCAACATGTAATGAATGTATAAGGATTAATAAGACTTATTTATTTATTTATTTTTATTGATACATAAAATATATTGACATATATGGATATATAACATTGTATAAGTTTGAGGTGTAAAACATGTTGGTTTCATACATTTATATATTGCTACATACAATATATTTATATATTGCTACATGACTACTGCATGATAAAATGCTAATATAAAATATGCCTACTTTCACATATTCAAATTCATTGATTTGAATTTCCATATCATTACATTAGCTAGTATAAAATAGAAATGTAATTTTCCCTCTGGAAGAATATTATATTGTATATAGCCATAAAATGAATATATAATTTGGGCTTGGTTAAAATTACTTCTTTTTATAGCCATCCCTTTTATTATAGCTGAGAAGTCCTGGCATTTGCTTCTATTTCATTGTTTCATTGTTAATATTAATTACTACTTTGTGATACTGGGCTTTCCAGGAATAACGTTTCCTAATAAGTAGTTATCCAATAGTGCTCCTGCTGTTTTTGTTGTTTCGTCATATATACGGCAGCTATTGAGGGCAGTCTCTGGAGATGCATGGTCAAAGAGAGGTTTCAGTAATTTAGAATAGTCCGTCCATTTGCTGAAGTTGGTAGGTTAGTAGTGTGACCTGTGTATATTGAACATAGGACTCTATTTTCTTGTAGTTTCAGCATAAGTATCTTTTTCACTGACCATTAGTGATCACTTGTGTTCTCCTGCAATTCCTCTGGTCCTTGTATACACAAACACACTTTTAATGTAAATATACAAATTATGCATCTCTTGTGAAACTTTGTGATTTCCTTGGATAATGAAGGTTGATTACTAAATGCAACTGCAAAATATAAATGTATAAAACCTACTTTCTGCTCATTTGGCTTCACTATTGTGTCCTGTAACTGGTGATGGTGTATAGGACCATCAGCACAGGATTTTCATAGCTTCATGTACAGATTGCTCTTTTCCCTTTCAGCACTATATTGCTTAGAAACATTGTAACATATCTGGAATACCTGTTTAGTGTTTTAAAGCTTTCAGTGACTAAGAAATGAGCTATTAACAATAACTAAAATCAAATACGACAAAAGGTATTATATTGTTTCTGATGCAGCCAATTTTATTTGAGATAGAATGAAGTCTTTTTGGTAATGAGTCAGGTCTATTTCAAAACTTATATCATGAAATGTTTTGAAGACAAAAGAAGGAAAAACAAAAAACAAAATTAAAAATGTCTCAGGTAATGTTATTATGGAAGTTTCTGTTCTTCAGAATGTGTTTTAATAACCAATGATTCTTTTCCTATGTATCTGACAAAGATAATACAAATGCGAGGTGCTGAATCATTATAAAATGAAGTATACTTATTGTAAAGAATTAAAAAATATGAAAAATTGGAAAACTCATCATTCCATCAGCTAGTAAAAAAACAATATTAATTTTTTATTTCAATCATTCTAGTGTTTTTACAAGTAAATATTTTGTACCTAATGGGAAAAATGAGGCATATATTATCCTTTTGTATATGACACAGTTATATGAATATTGTTGAACATTGTCCAAAATTTTATTTTAATGACCATATAATTAAATTCTTAATGGTCTGTCACCATTTATTTTATTATTCTTCAATTCTTTAAAAAAAATTTTTGGATTTTTAAAAATATATTTTCAATGTTTATTTTTGAGAGAGAGAGAGAGAGAGAGACCAAGTGCGAGCGGGGGAGGGGTAGGAGAGAGGGAGACACAGAATCTGAAGTAGGTTCCAGGCTCTGAGCTGTCACCACAGAGTCCAATGCGGGGCTTGAACTTACGAGCTGTGAGGTCATGACCTGAGCCGAAGTCGGACACTCAACCGACACTCAACCGACTGAACCACCCAGGTGCCTCTATCATTCTTCAATTTTTAAGCATATTATTTCTAATTTTCACTTTACAGAAAGGACTTTAATAAGCATGGGCATGTAATGCCTAAATTTCTACTTATTTAACATAGATTAGCAATACTTGTAAGGGAAATTACTGTTCTGTGGGTAGAGTTATCTCTATCTTAGCTTCTGGAAAGCACCAAGTATATATAGTTAGGAAGGCTTGAATTGCTACCTTGGTACAAGTAATATGATATATTAACATTTTACTTTCCCATTTATGTTTATTTCTTATGTCACATAAACAGATCTTAGTAATTATGTAGGCACTATACAACTGCAAAGCTCTATTGTTGATATGATGACAACCTAGAGTTAAAATAATTGGCTAGAAGTATTGTCTTCTTGATAGGAGCTTGTATGACTCACACTCAACTGAATGGTTAAATTGTGTTTCCAAAGTTTACTAAAGGGTTGACTTTACTTAATTTGTTCTAGAATTTTTCAGATTATCTCTATTTACTTTTTTATTTTTTATTATTTTTTTAACGTTTATTTATTTTTGAGACAGAGAGAGACAGAGCATGAATGCGGGAGGGTCAGAGAGAGAGGGAGACACAGAATCTGAAGCAGGCTCCAGGCTCTGAGCTGTGAGCCCAGAGCCCGACGCAGGGCTCGAACTCATGGACTGCGAGATCATGACCTGAGCTGAAGTCGGACGCCCAACTGACTGAGCCACCCAGGCGTCCCATCTATTTACTTTTAAAAAAAAAAGGTTCTATTGTATCTCCATTAAAGAGAATAGTTATATAAATAAGCTTAAGTAAAAATATATTCACACTGTGACTAATATCACATTTGTTTTTAAGGATTAGATGAATTTTGATGACATCACATAATAAGAGGATAGAATCTATTAATTTAACACATTACAAGTTCTATTATTCACTGGTTGTATTTGGAAATAAGGCAGAGATCCACAAATTCAGCTTCCAGAATTGGTACTATTAACATTTCTATTTAAGAATTGATTTGACCACAGGCCAAGGATTTCAAACTGTTGATCAAGCATGGTAGAATCTACCCATTTTTCTACATGATAGTGATGCTTATTTTAAGAAGGAATTAGCTTGACAACGATGTACATTCTATAATACCTATTCCCTTTGATTGCGTGAGTGATCCTGCTATGCATACATTATACTAGAAGGTAGCTGTGGCTGAAGAAGAGGAAGCTGAAGAAGGCTGAAGGCTGAAGGCTGAAAGCTGAAAAAGAAAAGGAAGACTAACAAACAAGGCAAAAGATGGGCGAGGTCACAGGGTGATGTCTTTTAAGGCCTTAGCTATTTTAAGGATTTGGCTTTTAGTCTGAGTGAGTTGCTACACCATTACAGGTTTGAGCAAAGAATTCACATGATATGATTTACATTTTAATAGCATTACTTTAGCTGCTGAGTTTAGTAAGAAGTAAGGAAGGAAGCAAGGGTAGAAATGGGATGCCCCATTGGAAAGCCACTTCAAGAAAATAATTTGTAAGGTGATAACACTTGGCCCAGGCTATTAGTAGTGGAGATGTTGAGAAATGATAAATAAATTTTGGAGATAGAGCCCCAATTTTTAATGTATTGGGTGGAGTTAAGGATGACTCAAAACCTGTTAGACTGAGCAACTGGCTGAGAGTTATATCGCTATGTATTCCAGTCACCTAAATTGCAGATGGATACAGTGGAACGGTTTTTGGGTAGAAGTTTACAATTCAGATTTGAACATGTTCGGATATGTGGCAGTGTTTAGTTGGCATTTTATTTGGAGTTTGGGGTTTAGGGGGGAGGTCCATGCTCCAGATAATGTATTTGGATTCTGTCAGCATGCAGAGTATTGAAAACCATAACCCGAATCTGATTATCATCATTAGGCTCAGGAACCAGTAAATAAGTGGATAAAGGAGAAAACATTTGTTGTATATAATCATATTATATCAAGTAGGGAAAACAGGTTTTGAAAAAATACACTATTCTAGATTTTGTGACATTATTTTATGGTCCCATAATCTGACATAGATTAATAATAAATATTAACATGAGGAGTCATCAAAAGCAATATATATGTGGTGGATGAATACATACATGCCTATTTATGAATGTGTATGCATTTCAATCTGTATCTATGTGAAAGTATCTTCTCATGACAAGTCACATAGTGACATATAGTAAAATGTGTTAAAGCAAAAAAATTATATACAATATCTATTTATATAAGAAAAAATAAAATGAGTGTTAAATACAATTGTATGTAAAGAAAGGAATTGTCAGTGGCTTTTAATTAGCATTTAAACAATTTAAGATTTATTGGATGATGAATTTTGCTTAATGTGTAAAAGCTTAACTATTCCTACTTTTATTACTCTCTGGAAACTTAACATCGGTAAACCTACTATTATGTCATGAAATTTAAGATTATTTTTGAGAAGACACAGAATCCATAAA
This sequence comes from Panthera pardus, assembly GCF_024362965.1. Lineage (NCBI taxonomy): Eukaryota > Metazoa > Chordata > Mammalia > Carnivora > Felidae > Panthera > Panthera pardus. Next base: position 26,998,845 of record NW_026526721.1, on the reverse strand, counting down.
GTAACCAACTATGGAAGGTTATAGTAAAGTACTTACTTAAAGACTTTGTGTACAGATGTATATTTCAAAGGCAATAGATGACATCAACTATAACTGTAATAAACCAGTCCTTTCTAGATACTGATGACACAGGCCCATTCATTTGAAATTCCTATTTGATAATTCTGCAGTAAAGTTCAACCAAAATTTAAATTCCATTTACATTAAATTAAAGTTCAAAATGTATGTTTTTATTAAACTGTCCTTTTTGAAAAGTCTTTTGTTGAAAACCTGCCACTTGGTTTGAGAGTTCATCGTGTGCATTCCACAACTGACTTGAGACCAAGTTTAGTTTTGAGATAAGAAGTACTAGTATTTTAAGAGTTCTTTTATATTGTGAATGAATCTAATGTCTTTGAAGAGTGTCAGTGTCTTACATAGTTGAAAAAAGGAAAGAAGACTAAGATTGGCTCCATAAATTTAATCTAATGCTAATGAGACTTCTTATTTAGTTTTGTGTAAATATAACTACGTATGTAATTAGTGTCGAGCAGCATATGGAATCCATTGGGAATGTGTTTTTACATGTGCATCTCAAGGACATCAGAGGAATTTTGCTTATAAATATATATTTCAATATAACTTGCTGTTACAGACTGCAGTGTCTTAAAATATTTCACAGATGTCTATTTCTTCATGTGTTTTAATAATATTTTCCCCAAAACATTGAGCTTGATGTTTTGAACTGTGCTTGGCTGTCACTTGGCCTATAGCCTTGTCAAGTAATTTTAAAATGCTTAGTACCATTTTATTGATTGTATCTATAAGTGAACTTATGCCAGCATCACGTGCGACACTCCATATGCATTCAATAGAACCCTGCATGGAGGAGGAGGGAATGAATTCTTGTAAAGCTTGAAAATTCTCCTGTAGAAACATCTTCCTCCTGTGTACTTTTATAACTATTATTTCAAAAACACATTGGCGCTAGTCGATTGTGAACATTAGGTTTTTAGCTTGGGCAGCAGGTCCCTTCCACTCCCATAGTATTTCATTTTATTGGGATTTTACTGAGTTGAGTTTATGCATTTGTGAAATATGAATAGAACGTTAAATCTTGAGACCATGAGATTAATGTATAAGTATGTGTCAATTGGAGGTGAAGATAACACCCTTTTCATTGCAGAGGAATTAGTCGTTGGTTGATTTGTTAGAAGATTTTGTAAATTTTTTTACTGTTTATATTTGAGAGAGAGACAGAGACAGAGGCAGAGACAGAGAGATAGAGCATGAGCAGGGGAGGGGCAGAGAGAGAGGGAGACACAGAACCCAAACCAGGTTCTATGCTCTGAGCTGTCAGCACAGAGCCTGACATGGGGCTCGAACCCATGAACCGTGAGATCATGACCTGAGCTGATCAGACACTTTGTTGAGTGAGCCACCCAGGCGCCGCTTGGTGGAAGATTTGAGATGTAATAAAAATCAAATGAAAGATGACAATCTGATTAGTAATTTATACATTTTATTTATAAATAAGTAAAAGATTACCTAGATTTAGATGATAGATCTCAGATAAATACAGATCACATCCTGACAATTTTGTAAAACAGAGTCATTGTCTACAATGAAATTAGTGCTCCCTCACTTGTTACTTTGTCACCTAAAGGTAATCCCGGCAATAGAGTCATCTCCTTGGTCTGGCAAACTCACTAAAGCCTACAAAGTTTTTTGCAGGACCTTGATTTTAAGGAAACAAGAAACTGTCCCTTGAGTTCCCAGCCTTGAGGGTGGGAATGGGAGTATGCACCTATAGGTGATGAGTGTTAGAAAAAGAAAGGATGGGATGGCTTGGTGGGTTTAGTGTCTGATGATTAATTTCAGCTCTAGTCATTATCTCCCGGTTGGTGAGTTCGAGCCCTGCGTTGGATTCTGCTCTGACATAGCAGAGCCTGCTTGGGATTCTGTCTCCCTCTCTCTCTGCCCCTCCGCCACCAAATAAATAAATAAACATAAAAAAAGAAAAGAAAAAGGAAGGATGTAAAAAATGTAAAGACATCGCAATTAAGAGTGTGTTATTTTTTTATCCAGTTGACACTAAATACTATTAGGACATGGATCTTAAGAAATGTTGGAAGTCCGTCTTGGGATTTAAAGATGTCAGAGTTTTTCTTGAATAAAGGAGAAGTTCTGGGTCATCATTCTCTCTGTTTTTCCTATTAAGTTTGTTGAGAAAATAGTTCTTTGCCCTTGTATAACCTCAGGTAATATAAGCAGAGACTCAAACTCTGACAGAGAGATGAGAATTCATGATATCTTTATTTGTTTGAAGTTGTACTCATAATGTTTGCATGAATGAGTAACCTTGAGGAAAACAGTTTTGCCATCATTTTCTCCCCCAGTGGGGGAGCTGGAAATAAGCCTAAGACATGATGTTTTCCTTTAGATTTTCTTAAATACTTATATGTGAGCACATCTTTATGTAGAAGAGCAAAACTAGGAAATTAATAACCTAATTAACATCATAAACTAAAGATAATTGTAAGATTGTTCAGATTTAGTTTGATTCTAAATCTCAGACACTTGAACTTAGGGATGTGGATGAGAACTGTCAGGTGGTTGAAATAAATGAAGAAAACAGGAACAGTGCCAATTAGAACATTGGAAGGAACCCAGAATTCAATCCTTTAATGATGTGTTTAATATTGCAAGGCATGTTATTGTGATATATTTTACATCAAAGTGCTAAGTATATTTGATCGTTACCAATGATCTTCCCTGCCATCATTGCATAAAATGTTCATGTTTGAAAGATTCATTTCACCACACATATTTGTATGTTCTGTAAAATTTTAATCTGTTAATTAAGATGGCTACTTTTGCATCGTCTTTTTTTTCTAGTTAACTCTACGTTCTAGTCTAAACCTAGTCTAAACTAAGAAATAGACCCAAAGTTCAAAATGATGCACTTAGAAAGACAATTTTTTTATAATCCAAATGTATATTTTGGGGATCAAACTTGATATTAATTGACAAGCGAAAGTTTGAATATGTGAAATTTCTAAGTTTAAAAGTATTCAATATTTTCTAGGTTTATAAGTTTTTTTTCAATATTCAAGTTTGAAAAATATTAAAACATTTCTTCAAATAATTTGAAATGACTAAGATATAAATATGAAATATTTGTTGTAATGAAATGAGCACACCATTTAAAATTATTTTCTGACTTTTACAGGGCGCCCGGGTGGCTCAATTGGTTAAGAGTCTGACTTTGATTTCAGCTCAGGTCATGATCTCATGGACATGGGATCAAGCCCGTGTCAGGCTCAGGTCTCCCTCTCTCTCTCTGCCCTGTACTCTTCCCCACTTCAAAATAAATCAACATTAAAAAAATAAATTTATTTTATTTTATAAATTTTATAACTTTATTTTGCAGTCTTAATTGTATAATTGCAAGAGTTCATGATATATCATTATTATACTCCGTTTTATAAAGGAAGATAGTTTGTAATACAAGCCTTGCTTTTAATCCAAGTATGATAATGTATACAGCTATCATTTTAATTGATGCTAAAAATAAAAATGTTCAGATACCTAATTAAGTATCTCCATATACAAAAATAAAATGATCAACCATCTCCTCTTAAGTGATAACTTCACATTTCCAAAAAGCAGTTTTCTTGTGTGTATGATAGTTTTGTTTTTCCCCTGGTATAAAAGAACTAGATAACCATCATCTGGAAAATAAGGTCAAATATAGGAGTAGTATGTATGTATGTATATGCCATACAGTATCAAAATAAAGGACCTGTTTTCCTCCACAGATAAATTGAAATACATGAGCAATACAGTAACATAATTTTCCTATTACTCTCTGAATTGAAATGTCTTAACCTATTTACAAAAGACCAGCATTATTGATTCTGGGAGGGTCTGCACTCCTTATTTATAGGCTGTATAGATTAAAGGAGGATTTTATTATTAATAATAGCTGATGATTGTAATGCTATGTGTTGAATATAAAATATCACTGTTTTACAAATTAAAAACTCTCCTAACACAACTTGTAAAATTAGCTGTTGCTGCATCTTCAATGAAAGAGTGTAAAATTCTTATTCAGATTGATTAAATTTATATTGGGTCCTTAGTCTTGAGCATTCTGGCAACTTTTTTAATGACTACTTTGAGAAAAAAATTAAATTCATTCAAATAATACCTTGAATTTCAGGTAGGAATAATTTAATAATACCCCCCGACTTCCCCCCGCCCCCCCCCCCCCCCACAGACTGATATACTCTTGAGATATTCTTGACTACTCTTAATGCTGCTGATGAGTAGGTTAGTGGATAGGAAGGTAGAAACAACTAATTTATCAGGGTAAATCTGGCATTGAAACAGCATAACATAACGCAACTTTGAGTGAATCAATTCACAACTCTGAATGCCCTCAATTATAAAATGATAGTGTTGAACTTCATAATCATTCAGCTTCATTTCAGTTCTTTTATAATCATTTGGGGAAATGGTTATTTTGTTTAAAAAATTATTGGCATATAAAACAAAGAAATTAGAATGTCTCCCACAAAAGCTCTCAATTTAGCTCAAAGCAGGCATTGAATATACACATAAAATATAATTCAAAGTCTGTGCTACATCTTGAGACTCAAAGCTTGTACGTCGCGGAAGTGTGGGCATGTGACTCATGGATTGTCAAATTTAGAACCAAAGTAATGTTTCGTACCAACTGGTAGCTGCAGAAATGTTCCCTATAGTCTCTGGATGGAAGAGGCAATCAAACAGCTGGGTCCTAATAGTCTTCTAAGAGACAAATCAGAAGCCTCATCAGCAAGGCTGATGGTTGCCTTTTACATTATCTTTGGAATGAACAAAACCCTTGGGCCTGATTGGCAGCCCCTCTTTACCTCCCTCCACTTCAAGGCTTTCCACCATACAATTCCCAAAAGCCCTGAATGTACTCCTTGTGCAGAGAGAGGGCAGGGGAAGCCTTTGCAAGCTTTATACAGAAAAATACAAGAGTTGTGAAGCCATTAACTGGTCATGACTAAAGTATTAGGGACATAGCGAAACTCTCATTCACCAAACCAGAAAACCATATGAAAAAATTTTATATACTTACAGATAGTATCTTTTTTTTATGACATATACATTCAAATCTTTCAAGCAGAAAATTCAGTCAAGTGAGATCTATTGGTAGTTTCAGTGAGCAAATGGAAATCATTGCAGCATCCATCTCATTTCCCTAGTGGACATTAGACCACTCAAAATGTGTCACATAATTTACAGCCCCTTGATAGTAATTGAATATACACATTGAGAGTACACTGGCAGAACACTTAAGGAAGATTGAATGCCGGAGGACCCGCTTACGTTATTTTTGGCTCTACCCTGGTTTTTGCTTTTAATTTTTTTCTTGAGATTAATTTCAATTTGGTTCTTCCATCCTATCCAAACAAAAGCTTTGGGAAAAGAGATTAACAGCAGCATCAAAGAAATTGTGATTCTTAGTTTCGGAGACATCAGATTTTGTAACGTACTAATAGTAGAAGGACAAAATGAAGTCTGCAATTCACCATAAATAATTTTTAAACCAGGATAGTAGAATCAAGCAATAAATGAGAAAGATGACTTTTGAGCTGTCTCTTAAGTGAGAGTGAGAATTTCCAAGGTTGAAATTAATATTTCTATTTTAATATTTAATATGTCCATTAATATTTGGGGAAACAAAGAGATAGCTTTGTAATTAAAAATATGAAATAACCAAAATTTTTAAACAATCATTGTTCTAAATCTCTGTATTTTTAATGTGTGTTCCAAGAAATGTTTAACTTTTTCAACTTATATTTTATTGAAAGTAATTTCTTAAATGGTTTATTTGCCATGCAAAATGGAATCTCCTTAAGTAGTAACCTTTAATACTTAAGAGGCTACAGATGAAAGTAGTAAGCAATTGATTTTATAGACTTCCAAGTATTCCAAGCACATAATGAGGAAATGGGACCTGACAAAAATTGCTATTTGAGAAACAGTTTTGGGTTTGTTTTCTACTTTTCCTTCTCTCTTCCTGTTCTCCTTCTCTCCCCTTCTGAACCTCTCCCTCTTCTTCTTTTTTCCTTAGAGTGTGCTGTGGTATGCACTAAAGATTGTCCCATGGACCTCTATTTTCTCATCACACATGACATATGTATATGTGTGTGTGTACATATATATAATATATAATATATATATATTGTATATAACATGTGTAATATATGTTATATATGTAATATAGATGTATCATATATATGATATGAATGTATATATATGTACATATACATATATATGTATATATACATATATATATCATACAAATATGATATATGTATATCATATATATACATATATATATTCCCTCAAATCAAGCAATGTCCCACTAACTGTAACCAAATTAACTTTTTTCTGACCACTAAGGTTTACTTAAATAAGTTGCATTTTATTGAGACAAAGTGGGGGGAAAAAGTATTTAAAGAAAATGTTCATCTGTGGATATTTTTCCCATGATGAAGATAAATGAGAAAATAAATTATTCAAGCAATTTAATTACTAACAAACCTAACTTATTTGAATATTTGCAAGGGAAAATTCATCTAAGATACTTGTAGGTCTTTCAATTTCAAAAATACTATATACATAAAAGATTTGTTAAAGACACAACATTTCTCTTCTACTACTTAATAGGTTGATAATTAGGTGTTTAAAGGTAATTTTTTGCCTTTGGAGATAAGATAAAATAAGATGAGAACATAGACCCCTAAGAGATTTCAAACGTAACCTTCTTTCTTATTTTATTCACTTATTTATATTCTTTATTATCTTGTGCTTATTTTCACTTTACTATTGGGTTTTTTTTTTCTGGTCTCTCTTATCCTCCTTATCTTTGAAATCTTGCTTAACCCTTCTAAATCAACCTTACTTTTCCTTTTCCTTAAGTCTTTTATGATACTTGTTAACCTTATATCTCCAAATCAAACTGTCTATAGCATTGTACGTGAGTGACATAGTACCATATTAAACCATTTTATGTATATCACTTTGCTTTCCATAACCTTTGAATGTTTATATGGTATTTGGAAGGCATTGTTTGTGATATTTGTTGATTAGGAGAGATTCTAAGGTTTTATGTGTGCTATCCATATAGAATTCATATTGATTAAAGACAGACTAAAAAGATTCTGAGAAAATGTAATCTCATTTTTTGTAACAAAGCCAAATCTCTCGTTTATAATCATGTTCATTTTGCCTTGGTTAGATGTGACATCACTCATGATAGTCTTTGATAGCTAAAATACGAACGTATAATGTACATTATAAATATGATAAGTAGTCACATCCCTCCCTTTCCTCCATCTTTGGAAAACCTCTGCCACCACATTTGGAGAAATTTGTGGTGAAAATCAAAGATGGCATAGATTTTAAACTAAGTCAATAATTCTATCTCTATTTCCTATTATTTATATTGAATGCATTAGCTCTTTCCATAAAACTGTGACTTTGAGCCAAGAGGGAAGGATGTAGAAATGGGTAATTCAAATTCTAAATGTAAAACGTCTGGAAGAGGACAAGATGATGTCACAAAGAGGAAAAATTTAAACTATATTTTATTTTATAAACTATTTGTATTTTTAAAAAAAGAAGAAAATAAAAATGTAAACAAAAGCTATACCTATTTTTAGCAAAGTGATGCAATGCCCAAAGGCTGTTGTCAACAATATCAACTTTATTGAATGGAAAACACTGACCTGACGAGTGACTCTGTTTCTGTCAAATCTTACTTTCTACCAAGATGTTATGTCACTCTCGGATTACTCAGACCTCTTTCTCTAACCTACAATGAAATATGGAGACTCTCAGCAAGGAACGAGGAAAGCAGTAATATCAAACACATTTTAGTTGAAAGGCATGGGCAGGCTTCCAAACATTTTGTAGAGTAAAACTTCCATTGACTCAGAGCCAGTAAGTTCGCAAATCTTAAATGTACAGATGAGCATTTTTATACCAGATTTCTTCTAACAAGTCAAACCCATACCTCATAGATACATACTTTGTGAATCATAGAATCATGGAAAAATATGAAATGGGGTTCATAAAGGCAAAGTTGAATGCAACAAGAAAAGGAAATACAAAATTAAAATATGGAGCACGATAGTAGACTTTACTATGGTAATACCTAGTCCTTAATAAGTTAGTTACCATTGAGATCTTTCTGAGAACCTGTATGCTTTTGTTTTCTCATTCGCTTCATCAGTAAATACTTACAGAGTATGTATCACTCTAGATTATGGGGCTGACTGGTCATGGTTCCCTGCTCTATGGGAGATGATAGTCTTGTGATGATAAATGCATTTGCAAAATCATCTAGGGCTAAAATTAGTTTTTAGTTATTAATTTGTTTGCAGTATACGCAAAGTGAAGGAACCAGTGTTATTATCCTATTGTGTGATTTGTATTAAGATTGCTAAAGGTGAGGAATTTTATTTAAAGATCTGTGGGAGAGAATGCCTCACTCTCAACTTAGTGACATGGCTTATTTTTTCATTTCATTTCAGTACAAGTTTTCTCCTGTAGTAATCAGAAACAGTGTGAAGCACAGACAGTGCATTATTCCGGTTTAATTTGGTATGATTGTGCTGCAGGGATATAGGTAGCTATCAATCACAGTAGTATTTTAACATTTATGTAAAGAATTATGATAGGTGTCCATATATTCCGGAATTGGAAATCTCATAGAAAAAACAGGCTGAATAAGAGTTACATACACCATAGTCAGCCTGAATTTTTTGGTATCTGAATGCATGGGAAGTGTGAGTGAACTTGTGCTTATCGATACACCATCATTAGCTCTTCTGGTCCACATTGCTCCTGATAGGCAATTTTCTTTTCTGGATGCTGGAAATCTCTCATTTAGTCCTATGAAGGACTGTTAAGGGTCCAGAGATGATGTATGGGGTCTCATCTCTGTTAGAATAAATAATCTTTCCAGAGAACACTGAGGCTTACTGAGCAAAAGTAAGCTCTCTGGGACTGCAAGTAGAGGACATCCAGGCAGAAATGAGGGCAAGTATTGGGTTATGGGCTGAAACCACTCCTGGAACTTAAGAGAGCATTTTGGATGCCTAAATGGTACCTTCAACACACTGTGAGCAGCGCACATGCACACACACACACACACACACACACACACACACACACGTTATATGAAGACAAATGGTTCATCTTTGAAATAATAATAAATAATAATAGATAAATAATAATGATAAGTCAGAAAACTCAAACCTAATTAAATGCTTTCAAAAATAAACTTAAAATTTCCAGGCACTATTTTCAGTGTTTTATATATTTTTACTCCATCTTCACAGCAACTGCACTATCTGCAGTTAAGGACATTTAAGAAACAGGCAGATTAAGTCAAATGCCCAGGAATACATAATTGATGTTCAATGAATGAAACAAGGAGGCCAAGAGGTGGTTTTAAAGCCTTAGTAGTCTGTGTAAGTAAACCAAAACCTAAGCCTGGAATTACCCAAGGTTAAGAAATCAAAACCCAAGAACACCCAATCACAACTAGGTTCTCTCAACTAAGGCAAATGCTTGAACTGTAGCCAAAATATAATTTCGTTTCTTTGCTTCTGCACCTTCTCTATAAAAGTCTTTCCCTAGCTAATGACAGTGCAGTGTTCCTACACCACGTCCTGTTTGACGCTGCCTGATTCAACCGAATCAATTTTTACCCAAATAAACATAAACTGTTTAATATGCCTCAGTTTATCATTTGGTACTACTAGTAGAAGAGCCAGAATTTGAACCTGAATAATCTAACTCCAAAGTCTGTGTCCTTAATCACTACTCCAAACTGCCTGACAGTTCAACTTCATAGTAAAATATGACTCTTTATAATAAGTGGTTGAATAACCTAAGACAGATACTCTGCTTCAATGATTTATGTACTATTTAGGTCAAAGTGAAAAATAGCATTAATGTTCATAAAATCTCATGGACATAATGACAAGATTCAAGATCTTAGAGAGTAAAGCAAATAAAATAAAAATAATCACATTGAAGAAAGAAGATCGTCATAAAATTAGACTACAAAGAAAGAAGTCACTGAGAAAAATTTAACAGAAAAGGGGAAGTGTAAGATACTAGAAGCTCATCAAATAAACAATGCTCTATCTCAAGAACAAATTATACCAGTGCACAGGAAAGACAAAAAGAGTAACAGATACCAAATTGGCTACAATCAGAGACCTGAAAGTCAAATGCAAAAACCACAGAAAGTGGAATCCAAGCCAGAAACAGAAAGAAAAAATAACACAATGAGAAAGACTTGGCAAAAAACTAAAAGAGAAAGGAGTTGCAGGCATAAGCAAGTCTCGTGTAGCCCACACATACACACCAAAACAAAGACAAAAACAAAACGCCAAAACAACAACAATAACAAATCAGCTGGTAAAATTTACTTGGTTTACAGCCTCAATTTTTTACTCCCAATTTAGAAATTATTAAATTTGCAATGAGGCTACATTGAAATTTACTTAGCAAAACTTTTGTTGACATAAAAAAATGAGATAAAACATTTCAGTAGAAACTTTCTCTGAAAGTTTTAGAAAATCTATTTAAGAACTAACAGTTGGTATGCAAATTGCAAGTTAGAGATCCTGAATGAGCTACTTAATTAACAGATTTTAGTTTGTTAAGCTGAACTGAAGTGGTAAGCTTAATGAAAACCACAGCCATACTAGAAGGGGAGAAAGTTCTGTATTTGAGTCTTTTCATTAAATCTGACAGAACCTAATCAATAAATATGTGTAGCATATTGCTGTATAGATCTGATTATATGCCTTCTGCTTTTACGAAAATGCTAAACATTTTATTCTGATCTTATACTTTAATAATTGAATACCAAGACTGGCTGTCCATAATTCAGATTTAATTATCTTTAAATCTTAATCTCTAAATAGTCTCTGTTAAATGGAATGCCATTGATCCAGTGATGTATAGTTAAATCAGTGACATACAATCAATATTAGAATTTAAGGGTTTAACCAGGAATTCTCTGATAAGTTCATGTCAAGTATAATTCTTAAAAAATGCTTTCTCTATAAGAGAAATTGTCTATGAGACAATTTTAAGTTGTCTCAATATCTTGAATTTGAAATCTTTGAGATTCTATAGGTCTCAGGCATGGGAATTTGCCTGGGGGGATGAGGGAGAGAGAGCATGAACCTGGGTAAGTAAATAATATGATGCTCCAGGTTTATTTCTTCTCAGCTAACATTTATCTCTTTGGCATGATGAAGGGCAGATCAACGTTGATTGTAAAAGCAAACACGATTAGCAGTAAAGCGGCATATGTTAACACTGCTGCAGCCTGATGATGAATGAGCTGTAAATGATGCCAACACCTGTTCTTGACGATGATGCGTGACACCCAACCCCAGTGGAGTAATAAGCATTCAGACACATTGGTGCACATCTCACCGATTACACTGGTTTGCGCAGGAGTTCTGGTAGCATTCTCTCTCTCTCGCTCGCTCTTTTCTCTGATTACTTCTATATTCGTCCATCCATTCCGAACTTCACAATCAGCTCGGAGCTATGTATATTCAGATATAAGTGGTGTATACATGGGGCTGTGTGTTAGCCACACGGGACAAAGTTGGGTTACCCAAAGTCCGAGGTGACTGGCAAGTGCAATTCCATACCAGAATAATCCCATCTGAAACACCACTGTTCTCTTAGTCTGATGTTGATTGAAATTCTTAGGCCTTTCAACTAGACTGACTCTATTTGAGAATGGCTGAAGGGGTTTTAAGTTGTGGTGTTTTATAAAGACAATCTCAAAACAAAATGAAAAGAGCTGAATGTCTGATGGTGTGCTCTATATTTCATACACAGAATACTTAATATAAGTATGAATATTATATATATTATATATTATATATATATATAAGTTATATTATACATATGGTTCTGATATTATCTTCCAGTATTGATTCAGCAAGGGACATATGATGTTGTAGCTTTGTGGAGATTCAATACCATTTAATGATCTTTGTTACGTTATCATGTCCCATTATATGGCCATTTTACTAGAAATACCTATTAACATCTAAGATGTTTCTATTATGTATTGACCGTATAATATGAATTTCTTATTCTCTTTAATTTTTACTTCATTTTATTTCTGATCACCCCTCTTCGTCTTTGCTTCAAGTCTAGTTGACAAAATTTTCTGCCCTATCCTCTATGTAATTCCTTTAGCTGAAGTTAGATCATCCCTACCTGGAGGGACTTCTGTATATAATATTGCCTCCTGTTTTTAAACTCTTTATTTTTACTTTCCAAATAACACTTTCGCTTTACCTCCAGATTTATTCAGAGCCTTCCATTTGTAAAGAAACATTTTTCCAACTCTTGCTCCTATTTTATGATATTCTTGCTTTAATTGGCCAATTTCTCAAATAAATGGCCAAACCCATTGCTTATACGTCCTGATATCTTTTCTTTCCTAACTCATTGAAATTATTAAGGGAATGTCAATATCTCGGGTTATCAAAAAATAATACTCTTGCAATAGCCATGACCATGTTTCCTCATAATCTTAACATTTATCTTAAGGACCCAGATAGTAGGTTCCATGAAAATAAGTACTGTGTCTCTTTTATTTTTCAAAGAGGCATTATGGAGTAGATGATAAGAGTGTAGGCTCTGAAGCTAGACTCCCTAGGTCCCAACCCTATATATGTACTAGCTGAATGTCAATGGGGAAGTTTCTAACCTCCCTGTTTTTGCTGCCTCAGTTATAAAATGGCAAATAATGATACAGTTCATAGAGCTGATGTGAGAAAAAATGAGTTGCTATATGTATAGAGTATGTGAAAAGCTTAATACCTAGTAAATGTCCTACATATTTTAGCTACTGTTAGTATTATTTGGCTATTATTTTTGCCACCCCTCCAATCCCAGAAATTAGCACTGTACCTGATACATCTTAACTTTCAACCGATATTTTCCAGATGAATGTGTGAAATGAATTAATGAATATTACACTTAACACAACTGATATTACATTTTTAAAACATTTATATCTTGGGGTGCCTGGGTGGCTCAGTTGGTCAAACTTCCGACTTCGGCTCAGGTCATGATCTCACGGTTCGTGAGTTCGAGCCCCGCGTCAGGCTCTGTGCCGGCAGCTCAGAGCCTGGAGCCTGTTTCAGATTCTGTGTCTCCCTCTCTCTCTGCCCCTGCTCTGCTCACACTCTGTCTCTGTCTCTCAAAAAATAAATAAACATTAAAAAAAAACAAAAACATTTATATCTTTTGACTTCCACATCACTAAAATATCACTGCTCAAAATACAATCTTTACCCATAAAACAGAATTCCATTTCCAGCTCGTCTATGTTAGTCAGTGGAAAAACTATTCTGCAAAGTTACATCCAGGGAAAAGAGAAGATACGTAGGAGTGGCTGGAGATGAAGTTACTACTGCAATGGTTTCCTCTCCCAACTTCTATTTTTATAACATTAAAATCCATTCTTCTCACAGCAGCCAAAATAATCATGTAAAAATATGTCAGAGCATGATTTCCTCTGCTTAAAACCATTCTGTAGCTTCCTAATACACTAAGAAGAAAATCCAAATTTCACACAGCCTAGCCAGTAAGACCCTGCTTGACCTGGCCCTGACTATTTCTCTGAGCCAGTCTGCAACCATATGTTTTACCTAGCTCATTCCTGCCTTTGACATTTGCTGTTCCTCCTTGTAATACTTTTCCCTTGGGTTCAAACTTGGCTTAGATCATTCAGGCTCTGTTGAAACATCCTTTTCTTAAAGACGTCTTGATCCACCCCCTCCCTTCAACTCTGTTATATATTCCTGTTTTATATTCTCCACAGCACTATCTGAAATTATCTTCTCAATGTATTTTTTTATTCTCATCTGTCTTTCCCATTGGAATGCAAGTTCCATGGGACGTCTGGCTGGCTTAATTGGTACAGCATAAAACTCAATCCCAGGGTTGTGGGTTTGAGCCCAAAGTTGGATGTAGAGATTACTTAAAAACAAATCTTTAAAAAAGAAAAGAATGCAAGTTCCACAATGAGAGAGACCCTGCCTCTCTGATTTATCATTTTGGCCCACTGCCTGATACATTATAAATTATTATTAGTTATGTTAAAATGTATTCATAATTGAGGCTAGAGCCATATCACAAAGAGCCTTGTATGCCATGTTGTGGAGATGGAATTGTATCCCAAAGGCAACAGAAGCCATCAGGAGATAGTAAATAGAAGATTGGCATATGCACTTAAGAAAACTTTACATAGGAAGGAGTATCAGAATTGGTACCATGAACCATGAGATCATGACCTGAGCTGAAGTCGGGCACTTAACCGACTGAGCCATCCAGGTGCCCCTCAAATATATTTTTTTAAGGTGCTCCATTTCCCACCAAAAATTTCTCAGTAATAGGTATAGCCACAATTTCAAAACTGCTTTACTAGGTGATTTTAAATTTTATCATATACTGATACTGGGTGTTCTGTGATAAACCTAATGGGCATGTTATTCACAGTGGAGATATAGAGATACTAATATTGATTCAGGCACATCTGTCAAACTAAAGTATCTTTACCTTTGTAAAAATCTTTGTGAAGGATAATAAATAGTTCTTCTGATAACCAGTATTGGCTACGGGAAGTTGTTAGGGGCCACCCACACTATGTAATATATATTACAAATCAGCATCAATGTTTATATTTGTAATTTAAAAAATTTTATTGGAAAACCTGTGGAATACAAAATAACAAAATTCAAAACAGAACATTCTTTCATTTAAGGGAGAAAAATAGGATGCATGAAGAACTCTATTACAAGAGCAAGGGGATTTTTGGATATATTTATTATGTGTAAAGGAATTTTTTCAAAATGAATGTCCACATATCTTCTAATAAGCAATGTCCAATATAAATTTACACTATCTACAACATTTATTCTAACACTCGATTTAAATTCTCATACAAAAGAGCCGAATATATTAATTACAGACATCAAAAAATCTCTTTAACACAAATGAAGGCCACTAACTATTTGAAATTTCCCCTTTTGACTAGCACTTTAACTAAAGATTTCAAAAAACAACTTCTTGTTTTCCTAGTTTACTTACTCTGTTGCATCAATTTGTTGTTTGGTGTTCCTTTGTTATGTTTGTTTTCATTTTTTGTTTTGTTTTGTTTTGGTTTGTTTTGTGTCAAGAGTTTATAGTTATGATTTCAAATTTAACTTGGGGCTTCTAAGTTTTCTGCTATATTAGTATGGTAGCTGTGGACACAAGATGATCAGTATGCAAAGGAGGAAACTCTTTTGAAAATATTTAAGAGCCTTTATAAAATTTGCTCTGGAGGAAAAAAAATGACTGTGCAAGTGTTTTTTTTTATTTTTTTTAAGTTTATTTATTTTGAGAAAAAGAGAGAGTGTTAATGGGTACGGGCAGAGAGGGAGAGAGAGAAACCTAAGCAGGCTCCACTTTGTACAGAGCCCGACATGGGGCTTGCTTGATCCCACGAACCATGAGATCATGACCTGAGCCAAAATCAAGAGTTGAACACTCAACCGACTGAGCCACCCTGGCACCCCAATTATGCAGGATTTAATAGCATGAAGTGAAGGCCTTTTATTTCCTCTGTTTAGTGCGATCACTCAGATAAAGCAGGACAATGAGATAACGGGTTAGAGATATCTGAAAAATATCTTATGCTATTTAATGTGCATCAAGGAAGTTTTCCATCTAGCTAATAATTTTTACGGCTAAGTATAGTTTAAGGTATACTGATTCCCAAATGAGCTCCATCTGTCTTTTGTGGGCCAGGTGAGTGGCTCCTAACTCTGGGAGCACTCAGAGCTTTGTCTTTGATGGTAATTTGCTTTCTGGCTTTTTTCTGGGAGTAGAATTTCCTCTGAACTCTGGCCTTTGGTCTTCTGTCCTCAGTTTGGAGTTCTACCTTACCTGTAATGAAGAATGTGAACATATTCCACGAACCCCAGCCTCTGATGTTCTCATACATCCTCTCTAGTCCCACGCCTCCACCCCACTTCTTTGTCAGTTGTATTGAGTATATACTTCAGGCAACCAAACCAATCATAACCTAAGACCTTTCTGTGAGAACATAACCCCAGATAAAAATTGAGGTCTGAGAACTTACGTTTTTTTTAATCTCTAAAATAGACACGAGGCTTGAATCTCATACTCTATAGAATCTACAGAATATAGAGTTATCACTAACAGTACACACCATAGCAGACATTACTAAATCATACATTTCTTGGGTTGCGTGTTACCTCTGTTTAATGCTTGAATCAAGATTATCTTTCACTTTTCTTCTTCTCCAAGTACATATAACAGTTTTGTAGTTACCGTCACTATTCACTAGGCATTCCAAATGCTTTTATCAGAATAAAATTCTCCCCCCGAATAACATTTTATCCTTCCCTTTGCATATTCTCATCAGAGTCTTCTAACAGCCATCAGTGGCTGGCATCATCATCGTCCACACTTTATAGATGAGTGAAAAAGGACTTAAGGAGAGTAGACGATGTGTTCTTCTCATAAGAAGTGTTGGCTGTGGGCAGTTATTAGGCCTGCCTGTGCTGTGGAACCAAGTATTGCCAAACCAACATCAAGGATTATACTCACATTTAAAATTTTTATTTTATTGGGACATCTGTGTCATGTAAAGTAACAAAAGACTCAAAAATAGAACTTAACGGAGTGAACACTGGACCATGTTCCCTGGTCCTGAAGAACATTCCGGT
Organism: Panthera pardus; assembly: GCF_024362965.1. Taxonomy (NCBI): domain Eukaryota; kingdom Metazoa; phylum Chordata; class Mammalia; order Carnivora; family Felidae; genus Panthera; species Panthera pardus. Next base: position 26,982,001 of record NW_026526721.1, on the reverse strand, counting down.
GTACCTGTCGTCTCCCGAAACAACCGTTTTCTGATACGTGGCCAGTTCTCTCTCACTTGCGAAGAGCAGTTCTGTCAGCCCAAGGAAAAAGATCTTTCAGTATAATTTCCTACCCTGACCACCTGTCTTTTTCCATATTTAGACATAATTTGTGCTGCTAAATAAGGTTGCCCCCTGGCCGTTGAGACTAAACTCTGAATTTCAAACAGACACTTTGTTTATCACTGCCTTAAGTCATTAGCTCTGAGGATGACAAGACTGGTTATTTTGAGTATAAAAAATTTGGTAAACAGACGGGAGGAAGAACTTTTCCCTCCTTATTTAATGCCCCTGAGTGAAGCCTCAGGATGTTGCCATCTGAATGTCACGGCCACCCTGTCATAGCCTCACCAGATGAGCTTTCTGAGCTTGCTCTTGGATGAAGACTGGCACTCCGGTGCCGTAACCACGGGGCCCACAGATGGCGGCCTGCCAGCGCCACATCTGAGGCGTCCGGGGTTTGCAGGACTCGACTGCTTTCCATTCCTGCTCTTTAGTGGCTTTCCTCCTTCACCACCTCTGAGAAAGCCACAGTGTCCAAAAGAAGGAAGCAGTCCAGCATCAACAGTCAGGGGCCCCCACAGCCTCTCACCACTTTCCCTTCACCCTCTCCTCCATCTGTGAGTCAAGAATACAGAATTAAAAAAAAAAAATTCCTCCATTAGTCCAAGCCCTGCCTATGCTTTTGGCATTTTTGCACACTGTTAATGTTATAGAGAGAACAGTCCCTTGTCTTATCCCATTTCCCTTATTTTTACCCTGCCTTAGACTTACTTTGTCCTTTCAAGTAGTGACCTAACACTATGCACTATATGTAATAATTTCCTCCAGTCCCTTCTTTTCTCCAGCATGGTCTTGCTTTCCTTTGGGAAGCACTTGCTAACATAATGCTAACTAGTTAGCACTGTTTGTGATTGTTTATATAAATATTCATGATGTGTATCTGCATGTGTGTGTGTACACACCAGAAATTTATACAACTGTGTATGTGTGTGAATACACACATGCTGTACACAAAAATACACAGTATATATTCATCTTTCATTTTGTTAGATTAGCAGCTATTTTTAGCCTCCCTTTCCAAAGGCTAACCTTTGGTAACATTTTTGATTCAATGACGGAGTTGCCCATAACAACCTGCCCGTTTACCTCAGTGGCATTCTGGTTATTGAGAGAGTGTCACTATTCTAACTTTGGTGATTTGAAGGTTTAGCAATGATTCTGCCATACTGTTTTATTTTGCGTCATCTCAGAACTAGAAGTTGGAAGATTCAGAATGCCAAGAGACGATAAAGACTGTAATAACCATTTCCGGATGCATGAGTATGTCAATTCCAATTGTGGAGAGACCTTGTAACAAGGAACCAGTAAATGCGTCTAGAAATAATGGAATAAAATTTACAGGTAGAGCGTGGGTTCTTCCCGCCTATTAGGAAGAGCTCAGGAGTAAAGGAGCCTTGAACATGTTTATACTACATGATTCATATATAGCCTAAAATAATTGGAATAAATCTGAGAAAAAAATAATATAATCCTAAAAAAAAAATACTGAGGGAAAGACAGTAAATGTATGTCTTTCTGAGCAAAAAAAAAAAAAAAAAAAAAAGAGGAAAGATCCAAACGGATACTAGAAGTCCTGCTATTAGGCTTGAGAAATACCAAGATGACTAAAATACTGTACCAACCCTGAGAAAGCCCACATTCTGGTTTGGGAGAAAGAGAAATAAATAATTACAATCTAGACACATGACCCAAATTCTTAAAAATGTTGACCAAGAGCCATTAACTCTCTTGGGAAAGTTGTAGGATTTTTTTCCAGAAAGGAGTTAAATATAACTCCTTCCTACGTGTGAGAAAAGGAGGTAGGGCAGCACCCTGAAGAAGACATTCCTTCCTGTAGGCTCTACCTTTAGATGTGTCTGTTCACCAGATTCTTTCCTTATGAATGCAGCTCGGAGCAGTCATCTGTGCTCCGGCCTCCAACTCCAGATTGCTACTAATTTTAAATACTTTTCCTAGAACATCATTTTTTCCCTCAGCTATTACTTTTATGTTCGTTTCTCTTGGCTTCTATCCCATTTCTGAGTTGTCTGCCCACTACAAGCACAAAGTGATAGCTTATTTAATAAGGACTTATTTTCATAAAATACTTGTCAGATTTTGATAGTTCTGTATATGTTTTCTATCTTTATGCATGTGTATGTGTGTGTGTGTGTATTAAAACAAGTCTGCTTATTGAAAGCATCTGAAAATAATAATAACTCTTTCAACATTTAACAAATTTTTAGGATATTAACAATGTGAAACATGAAGAATTTACTTCAAAAAATCCAGACTTTTCTAGATCATTCCAACATCATGCTACTTTCAGACTTGGTTAACACTTGCTCTTTTCATCTAAATGAATGACCCAGATTCTGAATACCACTCTCTGGGCCCATGGTTGGGAGTTTTGGTTTGGCTCACTCTCAGCTCAAGGAAGGTCAGGCAGGCAGGCCCTGTAACCATGCCCTGTGCCCAAGGGCACGTGGAGGTAAGAGCCCACCTCTGTTCCCAACACCAGAATGACTGCCAAGCACCACACTGAAGGCCACTTTTATGGTTTCTATTTGTTTTCAGGGTGATTCTATTTATCAAGCTATTGATCACCTATATCCCAGAGAATGATGTACTTCAATTCCTCAACTCTGTTAATGAAAACTGCTTTTGGTGATACTGTTTGATGATGAGCATTAAAGACATGTTGAAACACTGCCAAATTAGAAGGTTTGGTAGAACATGTGGTATATGTATCTGGGAATATGATTTGCTCCATGAGCATCTGTAAGGGAAATTTTTTACTTTGAATATTCTGAATCTGAACCATGGTACCAAAAATGTCACAGTTGGGTTTTGGTACAAACAGAAAAAATTAATTGAGGAAAAAGACTCTACAGACTAAGTTATCTAAAGTTTTCTAAACAGTTAATTTAAACATATATGAAAATTCTTTAACTGCAGTAAATCCAAAGTTGCAGAACCACTGTGTGGTCCTGAGGTTTATTATTAATTCTTCCATCTAGGGTATTGATGAAACATTTAACTGGGAGAGATTTCTTTTTAAGGCACTATTTTCTATATCTGTATGAAACTTTCTTGTTCTGTGTCCCCACTTGATCTTCTTTCTATGCTCAGTGCCAACCCTTGTGCTATGGTAATCTGCATTGAACTAAAAGGTTGCATGCATAAAATAGTTGATGCATTTGATATATTACTTGCAAAAATTTGCTCTGAGTGCGATTGCTTCAAGCACATGAGTTGTATTTTTTGTTTGTTGGGTGTCTTTGAGTCCTATTAGCTACTGGAAAAAATCCATTTATGTTCAACTTAAAGAGAATTGTCTCTTTTTCAGAGCTTTCTAACTCTTCATAGCAGGTCTTGGTGCCATGGGGCAGAGGTGAAAATAGATGTGAGAAGGCATACTTTATCAACTGCCTTGACAATTAAAGGAAAAACCCTTTATATTCTAAATGAAGTCATCCCACACTACTTTGAAAATAACCAGAAAGTAAATGCCTTCAATGCCTGGATAATTCATGGCTATGTAAATGTATTTTCAGCTAGTGTAACTTTTTGCAAATCTAACCTAACTACATATTTTACCTTTTTAATTTTATTTAAATTTTATTTAAATCATCTGTCATAAAATAACAATAAAAATAATATCTTAATACAGATCAGACACTGTGGTAGATATAATCAGGCCCCAGATGATATCTAATAAATTATACTCAGTGTATTGTACTAAGTAATGCGACAAGAAATTTGATGAATTAAAACTATTACTGTGGGACACCTGAGTGGCTCGGTGGGTTAAGCATTCGACTCTGGTTTTGGCTCCGGTCATCGTCTCAGAGTTCATGAAATCAAGCCTCGCATTGGCCTCCGCACTCACAATACTGAGCCTGCTTGGGATTCTCTCTCTCTCTCGCTCTCTCTCTGCCCCTCCCCCACTCTCTCTCTTTCTGTCTCTCAAAATAAATAAATAAACATTTTTTAAAAACTATTATTTTAAACCAAGTTTTTTATTGTAAAGCCAATTTGAAGAGAAGAGGTATTTCAAATAACCTCTAGTTTCTAAATATTTTGAAACCTGTGTCAGTCCAGAGGACATGGCTATCCTTTGTGGTTAGTCTTTTCTGTTCCAAAATCATGCTCATTTATGTAACTAAGGACACTTCTCCTAAAAAAGAACAATTATTACAAGATGAGGTCTTTATAAGGTAGAGTGCATTGCTGTGCTTTGTGCCTGATTGCTGTCATGTCTCAAACAAGAGATATTGAAATAAATGCCAGGTGATCTCATGAGGACATTTTGACTTCTGCTTTTGGACCTCTGGCATCCAGCATAACAAAACGCTAGTTGCTTTGATGTTGTGTCAACATGAGAAGATCCTCAATTTTATTGTTTGCAAATGCTGGCCTCTTCCCCAAATACCCATTTTCCCTAATTATGAAGAATTCTTTCACATTGAAATAATCATCTTTTTATAATTGCAAATTAAAATTTAATATGTTTTGAAGATGATACCTCTGAATAGTGTAACAGTGGTGAATGGGAAGATTCTTTTTATTCATCCATGCCCAACTCAAGACCTTGGCTCCCTAGAATTTAAGACATCTGGCTAAAGAAAAGTTACTTACAGTAATCTGTGCCCATACTTTGCTCATAAAGTGCCTTTTAAGATAAATTTGTAATTTACCTTTACTAAATGTATTTTTTTGGGAGTAGTGATTCACCACAGGTTTTCTAGTTATTGGAAATATATTAACTTTAATAAAGGACCCCTTTTTCATAATAAAAGAAGAGATGTCAAGTAGTAGATAATTTGCTTTTTAAGGAACTGCTTTCCTCCCTTGCCAAAACAGATGGATTAATATACACGAAGAAAACTGTCTCCTCTGTTCCAGCAAGTATCTGGTATGCAGCTAAAAGTTGCTTTTATTGAGTTTGTTTTAAAATGTATTTGCTTACAAGTGCTACCTTTCTGATCAGGACAAAAACAGGGACTTTTGGCATCAAACAAGTTTCTCTAAATTGTGTCCCACCTAGAATTAGAACAGATTTATCTAGAGCAGATTTATTATTCTTTCTGGAATCTGAACATAAGATCTAAAATTTGACATCCCTTTTCACTTCATCTTCCTCCCCTAATTTACCCCCCCCCCCCGTTTATGACACAGGTTGCTTCCATGCGATCATTCATCCATAAAGATTTCACAAAGTACCTTGCCATGTTACTGTTTTACAGAGTGCCTTACAGTTCCACTGTTTATTTAAACTTCTAAACTTTATGACTGGGATACACTGTTTATAATACGTATTAGTGATACATGGAGGCTTATATTTTAATTCTTTTTTTCTCTTATTTTCTTTTTTCCCTTTCTTCCTTCTTCCCTTCCTTCCTTCTTTCCTTCTTTCTTTCTATGTTTTAGTTATTGACTTTTCAAGTAGAATCCCAAGGAATTCTACTAATGTGAAATTTATTTTTCCTTGCTCGGTTTCTCAATAAGCCTTTTTTAGATACACTAACATTTTTGTTGTTTGACTTGATTTTTTTTATGTTGAAAGTTGATCTTAATATGATCTATTAAAAATATAAAATTAATATTGCATTAAAGAAATTATATGTATGGCTATTACATTTTTAAATGTTGTAAAACTTAATATAGCTCCACTCGTTCTGCTAGTAGCTTTTAAAACTGAGTTCCTTAATTAAAAAGAGAACATTTTAAACACACCAATAAAAATGCTGAGCATCTGAAAATCTTAAAATGTCTACATGCTTGGCCCTTATTTGCTTGAATAACATTCAAGATGGTTTACATATTTTAAATTGTCATAACTCTTATTCTTAAATGAGTCATGGCTTAAAAGTAACCTTTATGTTACTGGCTCTTTTATACTTTGGTATAAAATTCTTGTTACTGGTAAATACCCTTGCCGTTTTACCTTGGGTTCTCTCTTTGGCTGTCAGAATATTGTGCTTTGGGACAATATTCAGATTTTTCTCAAAACCTTTTTTCTAAGGAGTTGATTTTTAGAAGTTAATCCCTTCAGATTTTGAACTTAATCGACAGAGACCTTTTGGTATGAAAGGGAAAAAAAGGCAGCCATTTTATGATCATTATAAGGCCATTCTGAGACAACTACATTAAATATTATTATTTCAAGAAACTATATGTTCTCACCATTTGAGGATTAAACTTCACCACAAATTCTGTCATAAGAAAAAGCTTATGTCTCTGGTAATGTTTACTTATCACTTAGTGGAAAAATGCATCATATTTCATGTACTTTAATCACTGCAGGAATGTTTATTCCCAATAAAAAATCAAAATGCCCTTAGGATTCTAATATAATCACATGTTTAAACTGTACCACAGACATCCCAAGTGCTGACTCATTGGTCTTCTGAAAGTCCCCGCCTGGAAATGAAAGGAGCTCACAAAAAAAAAAAAAAAAAAAAAAAAAAAAGTTATAAATGAAAACACACACACACACACACACACACACACATTTGGCACTATCATGAAAATCCCTTGAACAAGTATAATCTTTAATCTATAAATTTTAATTCCAAATTTTGAGCAAGCCTCAGAATATGGATTGAAACGGTATTACTGATAATCTTTTTAAAAGGTTTCTTAAGTAAAAATATCTGAATTTCTTTTTTTATAACATGGCAATCACACAGAAATTTATCTTAAAGTCCATTTTTTACAGGCCTAATTATAATAAAAAAATTAGAAATAATCAAAATGTTGGACACTGAGGTTCTGATTAAATACATTGTGGCATTGAACAAATATTAATAATGTAGACTATCATTTTTCCTAATTTTTTACATGTGGTATATAAAAAAATTTAAATATCTTTGAAAATTATTTCAAAGGAGAGTGCATTTCATCTTGTAGATATGTATCACTTGTGTAAATGTAACTCTTAACTTTTTTTTTAATATTTACTTATTTATTTTGAGAGGGAGAGAGAGATCATGTGGGGAGGGGCAGAGAGAGAGCTAGAAAAAGAGAATCCGAAGCAGACTCCGCACTGCCATTGCAGAGCCTGATGCAGGCCAGTCTCCTGAACAGTGAGATCACGACCTGAGCCAGAATCAACAGTGGAAGCTTAACTGACTAACCCACCCAGGTGCCCTTTACATGGAACTGTTCTTGCCCTTTAAATTAGAGCTGTTCATGATACCCTAAAATTTCGTGTGAATGTAGAATAATGCCTGCTATGCCATTTTTTTTTTTTGCTTGTTACCGTAGTGTTACTCTAAAGAGCCAACTGACCTTAAGATGGCAGAGGCTATGCTGCTATCTGCAGATACGATACACAATCCCGGGTGTGAATCAACCAGCCAGTCAGTATACACATATGTAATAAGAGTTGGCCATACATTTATTACTGAGTGAGGTGTGGTAGGATCACTGTTGTTTAAAACATAATCTTGCCTTCTGAGAGTTTACAACTAAGTTGGAAAGAGAAGAGCCATAAAATGATAGCAAATTAATATATAATCTGGATAAACGATGAAATGACTAGACCAAACCAACTTGAGTGTGTCCGTGGAGGCTTATAGAGAGGTAAGGTTGGAAAAAAAAAGAGTCTGTTTTGTAAAATTTAGGGAAATATAGATAAGATATAGACTGTTAATATTTCCATCCAATATCTGTCTTTTTTTTACTGTTTTTTAAATTGTTTTTAAGTTTTTTTCATGTGACATAAACATTTGTTCATCACATTATAACATTTTATTGATTGCCTAATGTTGTATCATCTGTTTTGTCAGCTTTTGGTCCTTGTCTTTGAACTGATAAAGGGTTTTGAGAAGATAGTTTTGTTTAACAAAGCTTACCTGTGTACATAGAGGAGATTTCATATGATGGTGGAGATTCATTTATTCAATTTATTGAGCATCTGTTTTATGTCAGATACTGTCCTGGGTCCTGGCAATGAATAATAAAACAAAAAGACAAAATTCTCTGTCATTGTGGAGTCTACATCTTAGTGATGGAAGTGAGTAATAAACAATGAGTAGGTAGACTATAACTGTGTGTTAAGTAATGAAAATAATAAAGAGAAAAAATAAAGCAGGAAAATGGGGGTATAGAAATGTTGGGAAGAGTCTATCCTCAGCAATCAGACAACAAAAAGAAAAGGCATCCAGATTGACAAGAAAGAAGTAAAACTTTCACTATTTGCAGATAACATGATACTCTACATAGAAAAACCTGAAAGACTCCACCAAAAAATCGCTAGAATTGATACAAATTCAGTAAAGTCACAGGAGATAAAGTCAACAGAAATTTGTTGTATTTCTATATACCAGTAGTGAAGCAGCAGAAAGAGAATTGAAGGGATTAAACTCCATTTAAATTGCACCCAAACAATAAAATACCTAGGAATAAACATATCCAAAGAGGTGAAAGACCTGTACTCTGAAAACTATAAAACAATGAAGAAAAAACTGAGGACAACACAAAAAAATGAAAAGACATTCCATGCTCTTGGATCAAAGAACAGACATTGTTAAAATATGCATATTACTCAAAGCAATCCATACATTTAATGCAATCCCTATCAAAATACCAATAGCATTTTTCACAGAAGTACAACAATTCTAAAATTTTTATGGAACCACAACAGGCCCCAAATAGCCAAAGCAACCTAGAAAAGGAAAAGCACAGCTGTAGGCATCACAATACCAGATTTCAAGTTATATTACAAATATGTAATAATCAAAACAGTATGGAACTGGCACAAAAATAGACATAAAGATCAATAGGACAGAATAGAAAACCCAGAAATGAACCTGCAACTATATGGTCAATTAGTTTTTGACACAGCAGGGAAGAATATCCAATGGGAAAAAGACAGTCTCTTCAACAAATGGTATTGGGAAAACTGGGCAGCATCATACAAAAGAATGAAACAGGAACACTTTTTTACACCATATACAAAAATAAATTAAAAATGGATTAAAGACTTAAATGTATGACATAAAACCATTAAATTCTTAGAAGAGAACATAGGCAGTAACCTCTTTCTAGATATGTCTCTGGAGGCAATGGAAACAGAAGCAAATATAAACTATTGGGACTTCATCAAAACAAAAAGCTTCTGCACAGTGAAGGAAACAATCAACAAGACTAAAAGTCAACCGATGGAATGGGAAAAGATATTTGCAAATGACGTATCTGATAAAGGGTCAGTATCCAAAATATGTAAAGAATTTCTAAAACTCAACACCCCCAAAATGAATAATCCAATTAAAATGGGCAGAAACATGAATAGACATTTTTCCAAAGAAGCCATATAGATGGTCAACAGATGCATGAAAACATGCTCAATATCATTCATTATCAGAGAAACACAAATCAAAACTACAATGAGATATCACCTCCTATCTGTCAGAATGGCTAAAATCAACAACACAAGAAACAACAGGTGCTGACAAGGATGTGGAGAAAGGGGAACATTTTTGCACTGTTGGTGGGAAACAGTGCAGCCACTCTGGAAAACAGTATGGAGGTTCCTCAAAAAGTTAAACATAGAACTGCCATATGATCCAGCAATTGCACTGCTAGGTATTTACCCAAAATATACAAAAAACACTAATCCAAAGGGATAAATGCACCTTAATGTTTATAGCAGCATTATCTACAATAGCCAAACTATGGAAACAGCCCAAAAGCCATTGATTAATGAATGGGTAAAGAAGTAGTGATACACACACACACACACACACACACACACACACACACACACACAAAATGGAATATTACTTTTGCCACTTTCAATGATGTGGATAGAGGTAAAGAATATTTTGCTAAGTGAAATAAGCCAGAGAAAGACAAATACTGTATAATTTCATTCATATGTGGAATTGAAAACAAAATGAATGAGCAAAAGGGAAAGAGAACGAGAGAGAAAGGCAAACCAAGAAACAGACTCCAAACCATAGAGAACAAACTGATGGCTACCAGAGGTGGTAGGGGGATGGGTAAAACAGGTGATGGGGATTAAGATGTGCACTTATGATGAGCACCGAATGTTGTATGGAAGTGTTGAATCACTGTATTTTACACCTGAAACTAATCTTTAAAAACATTATTTTAATGTTTATTTATTCTTCTACAGAGAGAGAGAGAGGCAGACTGCAAGCCGGGGAGGGGCAGAGAGAGAGGGAGAGGTGGAATCGGAAGCAGGCTCCAGGTTCTGAGCTGTCAGCACATAGCCTGATGCAGGGCTTGAACCAAGAACTGTGAGATCATGACCTGAGCCGAAGTCGGACCCTTAACTGACTGAGCCACCCAGGAGCCCCTATACTTGAAACTAATCTTAACACTGTGTGTTAACTAACTGTAATTTAAATAAAAACTAAAAGAAAAAAACACTGGGGGGGGGGGAAGAAATGTTAGGAGGAGGATAAAAATTGTAGATAGGTTAGCCAGTGAGGGCTTCACTGAGGAGGTAACTCTTGAGTAAAAATCTGGAAAGTGTGAGGGGCTAGCCATGTGTATCTGGGAGAACATTCCAGGGAAGAGAAACAGAAGGCTATTTTCTTTACTACAAGTGGCTGTTCACACAAGGCTTGCACTTAGCTTTCAAGGTAGGGAAGGAGGGGGCAAGAAGCAAACACTCATTGCTTAAGGAGAAAGGACTAACTTTGCTTTAGCAAACATCTTATTTCTATATTCTAGGTAATGTCGTCTTATATCTAAAAATTCCAGTATTTTAAAACAAAATGCTATTTCATTCCAACCATAAAACTTCTACCGAAAGCTTTTTCTAGAGACCGTGGCAAATATTTCTTGTGTGTGAGTTTGCTTGGTATAGTCGAAAGTGAAGATGAACCAAAATGGTGGAAAAAAATGTAATAGCAACCTGGAGAGTTGGGGTGAGATGATCAAACTTCACTTGTCATTAGGAAAAACAATTAAATTTGCCTCAACACTAAGATATTCTGAAAACATTTCACTTTCTGGAGAGATGGAACTATCCCAACTAAGTAAATTACTGTTTGTGTGGGAGTACCTGATTATAGAAATCTATTAGCAAAGGGCTGGTATTTTTGTTTCTTTGTTTTGTTTTGTTTGTGTGTGTGGTGTTTTCTTTTTTTTTTTTTTTTTTTGTCTTTTGGGGTTTTTGTTTGTTTGTTTGTTTTACAACTGATAAACTCCTAAAACAAACAAACAAACAAACAAATTGTATTAAAACACACCGCATGCCTTTTTTGAAGAGTATATAATGTTTCGCATATGTTTGGCAATTCTGATCATATACATGAGAAGGGATAATGTTAATATTTAATTGAGAGTGCTGTGAACCAAAAATAATTATGATTCTGTAAATAGCCTGATGAAAGTGCCAAAAATCCTTAGCTAACATAGTATGATTAAGATATATAAAGGAGTGCCTGGGTGGCTCAGTCGGTTGAGCGACCGACTTTGGCTCAGGTCAGGCTCTGTGCTGACAGCTCGGAGCCTGGAGCCTGCTTCAGATTCTGTGTCTCCTTCTCTCTCTGCCCCTCCCCCACTCATGCTCTGTCTCTCTCTGTCTCAGAACTAAATAAACATTAAAAAAAAAATAAAAAGAAAAGAAAAGAAATATAATAGCAGAGGCGCCTGGGTGCTTCAGTCGGTTGAGAGCCCGACTCTTGATTTTGGCTCAGGTTATGATCCCAAGGTGATGGGATTGAGCCCTGTGTCAGGTTCTATGCTAAGCGTGGAGCCTGTTTGAGAGTCTCCCTCTGTCCCTCTGCCCCCTCTGCCACCCATCAAAAAAAATGGGGGGATACCTGAGTGGTTCAGTCGGTTGAGCATCCGACATCAGCTCAAATCATGATCTCACGGCTTGTGAGTTCGAGCCCCGCGTCAGGCTCTGTCCTGACAGCTCGGAGCCTGGAGCCTGCTTCATATTCTGGGTCTCTCTCCCTCTCTGTCCCTCTCCCACTCATGCTGTCTCTCTTTGTCTCTCAAAAATAAAAATAAAAATTAAAAAATTAAAAAAAAAATATATATATATATAGTGGCAGATAGATAAGTAGCTTTTGCCTTAGTCCCTACTACAATCACAAAATAAGAGCATCTCTGTGAAGCACCCAGACGACTACACATTGGCATTGTGAAATGAAGTTTGACAGAGTAATAACGTGTCGTCCTTTCTGCTGATCCAGACCCTAGTGTTGGGTATTTACATATGCTTTCACTTTTCAAGCTACAGAACCATCGTAAGATCGCATAGAAATTGCTACTCTCTTTTAGATCCAAATGCCTGTAAATACAAACCAATTCCAAGCCATGACATAACATAGCCATATTTTATGAATGTACCCTGTTGTTGCTGGCTTGTAGCAGGACCTAGAGATCTGTGAAGTACACAGAGATTTTCAAACTGCTACTCCCTTCTTACACATTAATTTTTGGAAGTGTATCTAGCTTCTTTGATTTTCTTTTTAAAAAAAATGTTTTTTAACGTTTATTTATTTTTGAGACAGAGAGAGACACAGCATGAACGGGGGAGGGGAGAGAGAGAGGGAGACACAGAATCGGAAGCAAGCTCCAGGCTCTGAGCCATCAGCCCAGAGCCCGATGCGGGGCTCGAACTCGCGGACCGCGAGATCGTGACCTGAGCTGAAGTCGGACGCTTAACTGACTGAGCCACCCAGGCGCCCCTTTGATTTTCTATTGCAGTAGAATTTTCTATTCTATCTTAGTGTCTACATCATCATTTACACGATCATTGCCAATGATTTAACCATGTTATAAGATTAATAAAATTCACATTTCCTATTAACAAATTAACCTTCCCCTCAGAGAAGTTAGCAGAAGAAGGCATATATGTTCATGATTTCCACCCCACCCCTGACTAATTTGCACTTTAAAACCAGAGATATTTTCTCAAGGAGAGAAAATTTTCCAATAGAATTAATTGAAGAAGGTGATATTACAATAACCACAGGCATGCAGAAATCAAATTGTTTTGGAGAAATCCTCTATTTCCTTATAGACTTTTGGTTAAGCCATTCCATTTAATGTGTGATAGACTTAAAATAAGAGGAAGCAGAAATGCATCTGGTGCAGTTTTCAAATGTGCAGTTCTCTGCAACACTTGCATCACTAGACTCCTATGGGTTTAACAATTGGTATTATCTCCCTCCTCATTGAGTACTGTATTTCTCATTAGCGTTATCAAGGTTCTGATAACTCCTACAGCAAAGATATCTGATTAACCTTCCTTCATCCAGTGTTTACCAAACTTATTTACTGAAGAGATACTTTTTTACATCACACCAACATTAACATGTTCTGAAACTACTGTTTTATAGAGGAAAGTGCTGCTAGAATACTTTAGCATTTGCTGCTAGAATGAAATTCCTATCCAGTTAGCAAAGAAGGTTTCAGGTTTGTAAAACTTCAGTGGACAGCTTGATGTTGGGTCTAGAATCGTGTAGAGCAATCTGAATTATAGACCTTTTAGAAGTGGACAGTGAATTGTAATTGCTTACTTGCAAAACAGTGCACCTGGAACATATTTTAAGATCTAGATTCTTTGGAATTTTCTAGTACCATTTTGGAGTAGACAACTAAAATGTATATTTCATACTTTTGGTACTGTGAAAATAATCTGAATTCAGGGACAGAAAGGTATTGAGCAGTATTTAACAGTACTGGTCCTGAACATGACAGGGGGTATATTTACTTACAAAGCATAATTTTCTGGCAGTCCCAAGGCTCATTAAGCTCCAGACTATCTTGTTCACTCCCTATCACTCAATGAAATTTCACTCCGGGAGCTCTTCCCCTCTTATTTGAATTAGATAATCAAAACAACCCTGTACTTCTCTATCTCGTGACTCTGCTTAGGCTTTTTCTCTTCCCAAAATGCTTTTTTCCTTTATGCCTCCATCACTGTTCATCAGAATCTTCTACTGCCTTCAAATGACCCTGACTCATTTTCTCCATGGTGGATAGCCCAGGCCACTGCAAGGTAATCCTTATGTCCTAACAGGACTTGGCTTGCCTCTTTGTTATAACAGTCTATGAAATACTGCTGTTGGGAAACATGTATAATAGTGTACCAACATTATGAGGCTCTTTTCATAATCAAAGACCATGTTTTGCTTATGATAGTGTCTTGCATAGAGTAGATACTCAAAATTGAATGGCATGGCAACTTCAAAATTGGCCCTTATCATCATCTTCACATTATAAAGTCACATAGAAACCAGATTGAAAATTACATTCTGAGTTTCTGTTTATTAGTTTACTTACTGAAATATACACAGAGTACTTCACATGTAAACAAGAAATTTCTTTCTCTAGGACCAAAGCATTTTTAGTATATTTCTCTCTCTCTCTCTCTCTCTCTCTCTTTTCAGTTTTAAAGTCACAGACGGTTTATCTTTCTATAATTAGATTAGGAGGAAAAAAAATGAAGAACCCACTGGTAGCAGGAAGAAGCATGAGTCTTCTAGGATCTGGCATTTGAGGAGATAGATATTCAGTTACTGTGCATTTCCATTGTCTTTCCATGGCAGAACATACAGCAGAGACTTGGGAACATGCATGCCTGAAGCCAGGTTACTCTAATGTTCCATAACTATGTTGCTTGCTTTCAAAGCTGTTGTTGCCACAGTAGTTGACTGTGTCCCAGGCAAATGGGATGCTGGTCTGTTCCCATAGATCTTTATCCTAGTCTTCATCACAAGGAGGGTACTGCCACGTGCTCCCAGCTAGAGTCCCTTGTTCAAGGTTTCTGGTTTTGTTGACAACATCCTGCTCAATACAACTTTTATTGTCACAGCTTGAAATGTGATGAATGATTTTGGGTCAAGGAACCTGGTGGAGGGAGACAAGTAGCCAATTTGTTTGCGACATCAGAATGATTCTTTCTGTTCCTGGTAAGATGATAGGGAACTCTGTGGGCCCTGAGCTAGTGGTTTTTATCATAGGGACATCATTATAGCTTTTCAGGGTCCAAGGAATCCATGTAAGTTTCTTTCATGTTGGAAATACAGGAGCTGAATCCAAGTGCTTGGTCGAGACACGCTCTCCCCACAGTTGCTTTCTCCCCACATCCGCGACCCAGCTTTAGCATGTTTTTCTTATTGTCACTTGGTTCTAGCAACTTTTCAGCTGGTTGAAATTTTTTAAAAAAATTAAAGCAATAAGATACATATAACTACATAGTCAAGTTTGTGTTTCGTATTCTCTCCAGACATGGTTCTTCACTCTTTTCATAGTTAGAAATCTTTTTTTTAACTTTTGACTTTAAATAATTTCAGACTTGCAAAAGAGTTTGAAAAATACTGTAGAAATTCTCTTATAGGTTTCACCAGCTTCCCTAAACATTACCATTTTGCATAACCAGGATATAATTATTGAAACTAGGAATTTAACACTGAGTCACTTCTATTAACTACCCTATAGACCTGGTCAAGTCTCCCTGGTTTTCTCATTAAGGTCCCTTTTCTTGGTCCAGGATCCAATTCTCAAGTCACCTTAGTCTCCTCTCATCTGACATCTCCTCATTTTTCCTTTGTCCGTCATGACCTTGACACTTATAAAGAGCATGAGCCAATTATTTTGTAGAATGTCAATTTCAGGTCATCTGATGTGAAAGCAGTAGTTATATCCTTTGAGAAATATATTCATGATCTAGGAATATTTGTGAGAATTATTTGGATGGGAAACATTTATTTCTTCAAATATTTGGTGAACGATAGCCTTCGTTTCCATGTGGTATAAGAGTGGATCTTTTTTATTTTTTTTAAAGTTTATTTTTAAGAGAGAGAGAGAGAGAGAGAGAGGGAGGGGCAAACAGAGAGGGAGACCAAGGATCTGAAGCGGACTCTGCACTATCAGCACAGAGCCCAGTGCGGGCTTGAACCCATGAACCGCGAGATCATGACCTGAGTTGAAATCCGACGCTCAACTGACTAAGCCACCCAGGCTCAATTGACTTTTAAGATTCAACTTTTAAATTTGACTTTTGAAAAAAGGCAGAAAGTCTTATTTTTCTTCTTTGCAGATGTTTTGTCCTGTATTAGTCCTTTGAAAGACTTATAATGAGATTGTGTTCCAGAGCTTCGTAAGTCTCTATGGATATGAATATGCATCTTTTATCAAAAAATATTTTTTAAATATGAAACTTTTTTTTTAATTACACACATCACATATTTTTCCTTAAAAATCAGTAGTTAGGCGGTATCACACAACTCAAGATGCCAAAATTTAACTCATTGCTCTGCCTGGAAAATCTCAGGCTTTTACTGAGGCACCTCTTCAATGAATAGCACACAGAAACCACAGTTAAAATATAGTACTTTATAACTGATATTGTTAGAGGTTTTTTGTTTTGTTTTGTTTTGGATGTATTTGCCTTTCTGTTCTCCATTTTCTAATATGCTTTTCCACTGGAAAAACTTCCCATCCTGCTTTTTTTGCTAACTTCTTCACTCATGACTTGATTGACCAGTTTACCCAAGTCAGTCTGCAGTCTGGTTTCTCACCCCACCGAGTCACTGAACCTGCCCCTTCCAAGAGTGCAAATGACTTTCTCATAGCTGAGTCTGCTGCTGGTGTGCATTGTTTGACAATGTTGGCCACTCTCTTCTTTCGTGAAATGCTTACCCTCTTACGGTATCTGAGGTACACTCTTTCTTGGTTGTCTTGCTGCTTCCAAGGAGGTTTTTTTATTATTCTCATCTTCTCTAACTTGTGTTTAACTATAGGCATTCCGTGGGTTTACTCTCTAACAATACTGATGCATAAGCTCTGGGCTAGCCCAAAGGCTCCCAGAGCTTCAGTTACCATCTTTGTCTGGATGACTCCATCTTTACCTCTAATTTGGATACCCACCCTGAGCTTTAGATCTGAATTTCCCATAGACTTCAAACTCAGTTAGCCATCAAGCTAAAATCATTAATTCACCCTTGAACTTGAACTTCTTCTTTCTCCCACCCTAACTCCTGGACTTGGGCTTGGGTGAAATCTCGAATTAGATTCTCCCATCACACTTTGTCCTAACCCACGTTATTCTCTTAATCTGGATTGTTCTTCTTCTCTTTTCCCATGTGTTATGTGCTGAGTTTTCATTTTGGTACAGTCGAAATTTATCTCAGTGATGCTTACCCTGACCACCTCAAAGATAATTAGAAGATGCTCATGTTTATAATTAATTTCATTGTCTCATGTTTTATCATTAGTTGTAGAAATATCTGTATTCCTTTCCTCATTGGATTGTAAATCCCTCAAGTGATCTTGGTGGCCCTCGAAAATGAACCCAGTGCCTACTTACATATTGGTTGATTGAACTGACTTAAAATGCATCACCCCTGGTTTGCTGTTGTTTTTATGTTTATTTGTTCTATTTTACTTTGTTTAGTGGCCCTACAAACAATATACTCCTCTTAAGGATAACAATGCTATGCTGTAACACAGAAGCCTTTCTATTTCCTTCTTCCTTCCTTCCTTCCTTCCTGACATGGGCAGGAAAAATTAGAATGAAAGCAGCTGGCAGTCCCTAAAATATAATCTATTCCCTCTCAATTACTCAGAGAAATATCTTGGGCAGTTACTAAAGTAAAACTTTTTATCAAACCCAATATGCTGAGGCAGGAAATGCAATCACATTATTTGCAATTTACTGTTGCTCCCTGAGTTATCTGCAGATCAAAAGGTATCTGTTCTGACACTTCATTTCTGAAACTTAATGTTGTGTTTGTTTAATTCATCTAATTAGGACCTCTTAGCACCTCAAATGGGTGCTTTAAAAAACAACACTCAGCTGTTAGCCTAGGGACAAAAGAATAAATGCAAATTTAGCACTTTTCAAAGGTGAACCTGCACATTTGATGTCTTGACAACATTCAATAAAAATCAAGTGTTCATAGACACAATCTACTAATTTGCTGATTGTTTTTGAGCCTATATCTCTTAATAAATATGAAGGGTAGTTTCAAAAAATTGACCATTTTCTGGGGTAAATATATATATGTATATGTATAAATGCAATCTTTTATAATATAAAAATAATTTTCAGGAGCTTGTTGCTACTTCTGAGATAAAGAAAATTCTCGATGTCAAGATTTAAATAGAGAAGAGAATGAGATATACAAAATGGTAAGTGACTTGCAAATAGA
Source organism: Panthera pardus (assembly GCF_024362965.1). Classification (NCBI taxonomy): domain Eukaryota; kingdom Metazoa; phylum Chordata; class Mammalia; order Carnivora; family Felidae; genus Panthera; species Panthera pardus. Next base: position 26,963,765 of record NW_026526721.1, on the reverse strand, counting down.
CCAGTGCGGCCAGTTTTCTAATTCTATTGTGTAGCTATCATTTGTAAGTTGCGCACATATAAAATGCATACTTTTTAAATTTTATTTTATTTTTTTAGTTTTTGTGGAATCTCTCTACTGTTTTCCAGAGTGGCTGCACCAACTTATATTCCCACCAGTAGTTCATGAGGGTTCCCTTTTCCCCATCCTTGCCAACACTGGTTATTTCTTGTCTTTTTGATACTAGCTATTCTGACTGGTGTGAGGTGATATTTTGTTGTGGTTTGATTTTCATTTTACTGCTGATTAGTGATGTTGAGCATCTCTTTGTGTGTCGATTGACCATCTGTATTTCTTTGGAAAAATGTCTTTTCAGATCCTCTGTGCATTTATAATCAGACGTGTTTGCTTGGTGTAGATTTGTATGAGTTCTTTATGTAACTTGCACATTAACCCCTTATCAGACATATAATTTGCAAGCAGTATGGAGGTTCCTTAAAAAACTAAAAATAGAAGTAACATACAGATCCAGTTAATTCTACTTCTGGGTACTTACCTGAAGAATGAAAACACTAATTCAAAAAGATATATGCATCCCTATATTTATTTCTGTATTATTTAATAGTGGTAAAGATATGAAAGAAACCTAAATGTCCATTGGTAAGATGAATGGATAAAGAAGATATGGTATATATACACAATGGAATATTACTCAGCCATAAAAATGAATGAAATCTTGCCATTCACAACAACATGGATAGACTTAGAAGCTATTATGTTAAGTGAAATAAGTCAGACAGAGGAAGACTAATACCATGTGATTTCACTTATATGTGTAGTCTAAAAAATGAAATGAATAACAACAGAAAGAGAAACAAACTCATAGAGAACAAACCAGTGGTTGCCAGAGAGGATAGTGGCAGGGGGTGAAAAAGACAAAACAGATGAGGGGAATTAAGAGGCACAAAGTTAAAATAAGTAAGCATCGTGGCTGAAAAGTACAGCATAAGGAATATAGTCAGAGGTAATATAATAACGGTATATGGTGACAGATGGTAACTACATTTATCATCATGTTTCATAATGTATATAATTGTCAAATCACTGAGTTGTACACCTAAAACTAGTATAATATTATATGTCAATTCTCCAATTAAATTCTACTACAATTTAAAATGTAAACAAATGCGGGGCACCTGGGTGGCTCAGTCAGTTAAGCGTCTGACTTCAGTTCAGGTCATGATCTCACAGTCCGTGAGTTCGAGCCCCATGTCGGGCTCTGTGCTGACAGCTCAGAGCCTGGAGCCTGTCTTTGGATTCTGTGTCTCCCTCTCTCTCTGCCCCTCCCCTGCTCTCTCTCTCTCTCTCTCTCTCTCTCAAAAATAAATCAAAAACATTAAAAAATAAAAATAAATAAGTAAAATGTAAACAAATGCATAATTGTGGTTGTCACTATTGCAAGCAGTTGTGATACATAACCATATTTGAATTGAACTTTGTTTACTACTATAAACTTCTTTTGATAAACTTGGAATAAAAGACACTTGGCTATACCCTGTGGCAGGTGATTTTAACTTTGATTTTTAATCAGGGAGAATTCAAGATTGCTTACATGACTAGGACACACATGTTCGTGCTCCTACAACCATGGAATTTTTTAAGGTGATATTTAGGATCATAATACTGATTTATAAAGTAGCAGGCAAAGACTTTATAATTTCTTAAAATTTGGTTCTTTTTTTAGGGTATTCAAACTATTCAACATATATTTTTTTACTGCTAATTTTTTACATTTAAATTCAAGTTAGTTAACATACAGTGTAATACTGGTTTCAGGAGTAGAACCCAGTGATTCATCACTTACAGATAACACCCAGTGCTCACCCCAACAAGTGCCCTCCTTAAATGCCCATCTCCTATTTAGCCCATTCCCCCACCCACCTCCTTTCCAGCAACCCTCAGTTTGTTCTCTATATGGTTTGCTTCCTCTCTGTTCTTATCTTATTTTTTCTTGCCTTCCCCTATGTTCATCTGTTTTGTTTCTTAAATTCCACATATGAGTGAAATCATATATTTGCCTTTCTCTGACTTATTTCTTTAGCATAATGTACTCTAGTTCCATCCGCATTATTGCAAATGGCAAGATTTCATTCTTTTTGATCACCAAGTAGTGTTATTCCATTTTGTGTGTGTGTATATATATGTGTGTATATATATGTATGTATATACCACTTCTTCTTTATCCATTCAGCAGTCAATGGATATTTGGGCTCTTTCCATAATTTGGCTATTCCTGATAGTGCTGCTATAAACATTGGGGTGCATGTGCCCCTTCGAATCAGCATTTTGCAATTGCTGGGTCATAGGGTAGCTCTATTTTTAATTTTTTGAGGAACCTCCATACTGTTCTCCATAGTGGCTGCACCGTTTTGCATTCCAACCAGCAGTGCAAAAGTGTTCCCCTTTGTCCACAGCCTTGCCAATATCTGTTGTTTTCTGAGTTGTTCATTTTAGCCATTCTGGCAGGTGTGAGGTGGTACCTCATTGTGGTTTTGATGCATGCAACAGTTATATAAATATATCTTGATGATTAAAGGGCTTTTGATTGATTTACAAAAGCAAGCTAGCTTTATTTACTTTATAAGAATTGCTAGTGCCTTGGATTGTTCTTTTCTTGCTATGTTGTCTACAGTGGAACTAGAAGCATCTTGCAGACAATTTCTTTTCTCTTCTCACCCTATTCAGAAGACCCTCTCAAGGGCTTCTCAGAGAATGAGTTGACAAAGGGTTGAAAGAGCATAGGAAAGATAAGAGAAGAGGGTTCCAGAGTCATTTCTGGAATATGAGTATAGGCATGCTAATGGCTTTGTACTCTGCCCAACCCCATTCTACCCCGACCAGTGCCTGAGAAAGTGGTGCGTGTCTATGATGGCCATAGATTTTTATATTATTTATAATTATATTACAATATTTATACTATTTAAATATTCTGCTGATATTGATATCTGTTATATGAATATTGATCTCTATTCCCTCCAGGGTTTTGTTTTTGTTTATTTGCTTTATTTGTTTGTTTTTGTTTGCATTTATAAATAGAAAAACCAACTTTGACCTAGTCATAATTTTTCTTTACCTTAGTTTGAGGCTTGGGAAATTATTTGTTCTGCTTTCTGGATAGTATCCTTATCCCTAATAATATGGACATTAGTAGAAGTGTAGACGTTTCCATTTACACTAATGAAAATATTGATTTTTTGGTATTCCAGCAAACTATTTTGCTTTCACTGAACTCTGTTAACAAAGATTCTCAACCTGTGTCTATACTAACTGACTATTAATTTTATCCTTTTTGCTAAATATGCCAGATATAAAGGAGTAGTCCAGATATCCTGGTAATTTTTTGGTGGGAAGAGAGGGGAGGTTATCTTGGTTTTTGATGACCCCAAGAAGACTTCCCATGCCAGCCATGTCCCCGTTTGATGGTGAATGTGTTTCCCACCTAGATGCTATGTGAAGCCTATTAGCTTAAGCCATTACACCAGAAATAATTGTGTAATATTTTTTCTTCTCTTAGTGAATCTCTTTTCCAGAAGAACAAGTTGAAATTTAATAAGATCAATGTAGAAAGCCAACAGTTGCGCTGAGTTATAGTGTTGTTTCTTAGCCAGATGCTTGTCTCTTCTGCCCAGCTGCAAAATTTCTCTGTACACAAGGGTGTCTTTAGTGCCAAGGGGGGATAAGCAAAAAGGAAAAGAAAATATAGCTGCTGCTGCATGGATGACCCCATCTGCACTGACTCCTTCAGTGAGTTTTCCTTAGAATCATTGGAGGGATGCTTTGCCTAACTACCTATCCCAACATTTAGGATTTACTTTTAAGATGGTCAGTTAATATTTCTTGAACATAAACTTTTGGCCAGAGTAACTGGAAATTTGAGTTTATTAAATTTTTACGTACTTAACTATGGTCTACAGGGTATATTAAACTCAGCCAATTGGCTTCACATCCACTTTCTTGCCCCCCAATATATTTAGCGTGAAATGTATGAAAAGGAATGGGATAAAGTGACTTTTCCAAAAAAATCCCTAGTATCTTATTTATTCCAGATAATAGAGAAAAATAGACAGTATTTCTATGATTAAAAGCTTGCATTGGTAATGAGTTGGAACTTAGGTCTCTAAATACACATGGCAATATATATATAACTGTGTGAAAATCTAGCTTGAGAAAATGATAAAATGTTATGGAATAGTTTAATGATTTATAAGATTCCATATTATGGAATATTCTGTAATTTTTTAAAAAAGACTGTGGTAGGACTGTATGTTCTGGCTTGAAAAGTTTTCCATGATATATTTTTTGGGGGGAAAATGAGATAAATCAAGTAATAGCATGTGTATGATAAGATTTCTTTTCTGATAGAAAAAAATATCAATCTTACATTATAGCCTTATGAACATATATATAGAATTATAATTTTAGTCCATTTATTTTACATAAAGACAAAAGAGTATATATTTGTTCATGCAGTAAAATGTCTTGAAAACACACGGGTTACTAGTTATATCAGGGGAATAGAATGATAGAGAAGAGACAGAAAGTCCTCTTTATTTTCCGCTTTATATACTTCTGTGTTACTAGATTTTTTTAACCTCAAGAAGGTATTACTTATATAATTTTAAACAGTCAGCGATGATATTTATTGAACAATTGTTTAAATGTCTCTTGTCTGGCCTGCTAATAGTGTTCTGCTTACCAATGTGTCTTGGAAAGTCCCAATTTATTCAGTAGAAACAAATGAAATAATATTGGGTTGGGGCTATATTATTAGATTACATACAGCTGTATTCTGATAAGAATCTAAGTTGTATTTTTCTCTTCCTATTTTATACCAATTAAGGTGACTGATTTTCTCTTTCACCAACTGTTAGACACCTGCAGACATTACTTCTCATGTCTCTTTATCTATTCTGTTCGCCATTTCGCCACCAGAGATGTCATTCATAAACTTGCCAAAGCCTGGCTTGAATGGCCCTACCACTACTCTGGACCACCCCTTAAAGGAAGTGATCTGGAAGTAACAATACTTCTTACTGCTCTTCCCAGTTGTAGGATCTCATTCACTAGCCGTCCTCCAGGTTAATATAAGAGACTCTCAGAAATTGTTTGGTTTGCCACATGAGACAGTCCTTCAATATCAGCCTAACTCCCTCTTATCAGTCCCTCACCTTCTTTCTTCCATCCATTCTTAAAACAGAATCAATATTCCTATATAACTTACTTTTTTTAAAAAAAGGAACATGCATATTCCTGGAGGAGTAGATAGTGCTTACTCTTTTATGTATTCATGCAGTGATTTTTAAATATGACTTACCTATTTATTGTATGATCCTGGGAAAGTCCACGCCTTAAATACATCAAGCCTTCATCTTCTACACCTGTTGAAAGTAAGTATATAAAAATGCCCAAGCCAGTGGCACATGGGTGTCTCAGTTGTCTAAGCATCCAATCCTTGGTTGCAGCTCAGGTCATGATCTCACTCTTGTGATGCTCTCTCCCTCTCTCTCTTCCCCTCCTCCCCCCTCTTGAAAAATAAATAAACTTAAAAAAAAAATATCCAACCCGTAATATTTTTTGAGGATTAAATGAATCGTTGTATGCAAAGTATTTAGAATAGCATCTGTCACAGAAAACCATGAAATAAATATAAACTATTTTGATTGTTTATAGAAAAATATAAACCATGGTATTCCTTATTAATGATTATTTTAAAGGAAAATTAATCATAATAAATATAGGACATACATGTGCTTTGCATTGATGGCCTGATGCAAATATCAATAATTATTCATAAAAGATGCCTAATATTTCTGGGAAAGACATTCTGATCAATAGTAGCTGTGAAGGGTTAAGTATTTGAAGAATAATAATAATAATAATAATAGTAGTAGTAATAGTAATAGAAATGGCTCATTGTACTTCCAAGTGCACTATTTACATTTTAAATAGGTGACAGATTATTATAGTAGTAGAAAATATAACCCTGAGTATTAGTTAAATAATTTATTCGTCTCATTACAGATTTAAAAAGTCACCAGCAGAGGAAAATACTGAGTATAGATTCTGCCGATATTGGTGAGGAATAATGAGGAAGTTGCATTTACCTTGGGAAAGACAGCAAGCATTTGCCTTGGTTTTATTCCTGTCTGGAATTTAATTTATGGATAAGTTAACATGCAAAAAGCAAGTGTCACATTACTGGCTCAGTAATGAGAGAGAGAGAGAAATGAGATGTGGGGGAGAGAAAAGGAGAGAGAAAAGAAAGAGAGAGAATGGAAATGAAGGTAGGAAAAGAAGAAAAGGAATGGATGGATGGATAAGAAAAGAAAAAAGGAAGGAAGCAAGGAAGGCAAGCAGGCAAGCAATGGAGGAAATTTGAGTATAAAGGAAATACACTAAGAAAGTTTCCAGTTCAAGTCCTTTGCATATTCGACAAATTAGATTGTCAAGAACTCAGCTTCTCAAAAATTTAGGCTATTAGCCATTCACAACTTACTTTGAATTAATTTAATCAGATTATCAAATTAGGATTGTTCTTAGAGCCTGCCAAAAGCAGCAGCCTGAGGAAACTGGAGTTTTCTGACAGGAAGTTTGATTTTAAAACACAGGGCTGCTGCTCCAAGGAGGAGGGGACATTGGCATTCAATGGGCCAGGGGAGCCTAGGACAGCCAAAGGGCAGCATGAGGGCACTGGATGCCTGAGGTCTGATTAAGAGAGTTTACCAAGAGGTGAGAAGTTTCCCAAGACAAATAGCATACTTTGCACTTTGGCTAATGTCCCTAGTGGCCGTGCACATTCTTGATCTCTGCTTTTGTTACATTTAATTACAGTGATATTATTTGTGAGATTAGAGGTACCTTATGCTCTGAGAGGACTACTGAAGGTTATGGGTTATACCTGCATATCTGCTCAGTTTTACGTCCCACTAGTTTTATTAATAAAATAAAATGTTTTCTATTTTAGACCTTTGCTCCAAAAGGCTAATATTAATCACGTTTTTGGCTGTCTTGAGATTTTAACCCTAAAACCTCATCAGCATTCCATACGTTATGTTTCACACGGGTTTTGTGAAGTATGGACTGGATACATCAGAACTGTAACGGGCCTATTCGTTCCCACAATTGAGCATTTCAGATTTCTTCTGAAGGCTATAAATTTGAAATGTAATCTGTTTCATGTGTGGGGAATGCTGTGGTGAAAGGGCTGGGGGCTGGCCAGATGAAAGTGCAAGTCTGTTTGCCATCAGTGTCTTTTTCCTGAGAGATCTATGTTCCATTTCAATAAATTTTATACCTATCTTCAAGTTTTAACAACAACGACGTTATTATTAGAGCATATATAACGTGTTAAGATATCAAGTTTTTGTTATTGCGATTTGTTTTAGATTCCAAAAAATTGTAATGATTGTAAACATTTAAGAAGTTAAAATTTTAAAAGTCCGTGAACCCAAAGTAGGTGCTTTAGAAAGTGGGGAACCCATAATATAATTCATTGTGGTTACATTTCAAGATAAAGACACTTGTATTAATTTGCTAGGGCTTCCATAAGAAAGTACTACAATCTGGGTGGCTTTGAACAACGGAAATTTATTCTCTCAAAGTTCTGGAGGCCAGAAGTCCAAAATGAAGGTGTCAGCAAGCCATGCTTCCGTTGAACTCTTTCTTCCATGCCTTTCAGTTGGCTTCTGGTAGTTTCTAGCAAGCCTTGGTACCTTCAGTTTGGAGGAAATCCCTTCAGTCTCTGTCTCCATTGTCCCATGGTGTTCCCCTTGTGAATTTGAGTCTTTACATGTCTGTCCTTCCTCTGCGTGTCTGTGTCTATGTGTCTTTTCTTCTTATAAGGACACTAGTCATACTGAGTTAAGGACCCACCCTACTTCTGTATTACCTAATCTTTTTTTTTTTTTAGTGTTTATTTATCTCTGAGAGAGAGAGAGAGACAGAGCACGATCAGGGGATGGGCAGAGAGAGGGAGAGAGAGAGAAACAGAATCTGAAGCAGGCTCTAGGCTCTGAGCTGTCAGCCCACAGCCCAATGCGAGACTCGAGCTCATGAACCACATCATGACCTGAGCTGAAGTTGGATGCTGAACTTACTGAGCTATCCAGATGCTCCTGTATTACCTAATCTTAACTAATTACCTCTTCATTGACCCTACTGCCAAATAAGTTCATATTCACAGGTATCAGTGGTTATGACATGAACATAACATTTTGAGGGACACAATTCAACCCATAAAAAACTCAAACATGAGAATACTCTGGATGACAAAAATATACTTACCCCATGAGAAAGGAACAAACGTTCTAAATAAGAAAATCACTTAAGTGGAGTGTTACATTATTCATTCATTAAAATAAATCTCAAGTCTATTAATGACAGTATGAAATGACTCAAAAATTCTGTCCACTCTCCAGAATCCAGTTTCTTCTTGTATTTGAATTTGTATTTTTCTGTATATTTTCAAATTTTAAATTAATCGGTAACCATCTATATTTTCTGTGTAATTCAAGACTTCTGTTTTATTTAACTTTAATATTATTCCACTTAGTAATTTTTTTCTTTAAGTAATACATGACACTTAGGAGTGCTTGCTCAATGCTAAAGACTGTGTGGGTTACTGAGAGTAGAAATGAGGAAGCACAGTCCCCCATTCTTAAAGTCTTGGGAAATTGAGAAAAGCAAATCACAATAGATTTTTTTATGTTATTGAGATCTAGGTATTGTACTGACACATAGAAGGAATGCTAAACTAGACTTTGGTTAGGAATGAGTAAGGAAAATCTTTCTAATTGAGTTCATACCCATGCTGTCTCCAAATGGAAGAGAGCCAACCAAAGTGCTGGAAGGAAGGGCATCCCCACAAGTGTCCAGAATGGGGAGAGAGTACATGACAATGAACCTAGTTTCATGCACTAATGGGATAATATGGATAATTCGCAAGAAATGTTATAAAACAGCTAACCTGAACAATGATTATACTACACAAAACACTTACAGAGTAGATGCCTGTTGTATAATGAGCACACAATTAAAGATTACCTTAGAGACAGTATACATAGTGATCAGGAGCCTATGCTCTGGTGTCAGATTTTTTTATTTAATTCTGTTTTTCCATTTATTTGAACGATATTGAACTTCTTTAAGTCTCACTTCCTCATCTATATAATAATAATAATAATAATAATAATAATAATATAATGATAATGATAATAATAATGTATTAGATTCCTAGGGCTACCATAACAAATTACCACAAATTGGGTGGCTTAGCACAACAGAAATGTATTCTCTCACATCTGGTGGCTAGAAGTAAGAAATCAAAGAATCAGCAGCATCGGTTCCTTCTGGAGGTTCTAGGGAAACCATGACTTTCTTCTGGTTTCTGATGATTTTGCCAACGATCCCTGGTGTTCTTTATATTGTAGGTGCACCACTACAATCTCTGCCTCCCATGGTCTCATGGCATTCTCCATGTGTGTGTCAGTCTCTAAGTTTCTCTCCTTTTTTTATAAGCACATCTGTCATATTGAGTTTAGGACCTAATCCAGTATAACCTCACCTAAACTTGGTTACATCTGCAAATACCCTATTTCAAATTCACAGGTACCAGAGGTACATGAATATTGGGGAGACTATTCAACTCAATACAATAGAATGTATTTCACTGTACTGGAGTGAAGATTTTAAGGAGATTAAGTCATAGGACTAGTTCAGTAGTTAGTGAACAATGCATTTTATTTGCTACTATTGCTCTTTATTTAAGATCACTCTCCACTGGTTGATTGGAAGCATAATTATAAGAGGCACATTCTTAGGAACTTACCATTAAAAGCTATAAATTGGGGGGAAGCATCTGGGTGGCTCAGTCAGTTAAGGATCCAACTCTTGATTTCTGCTCAGGTCATGATCTCACTAGTTCCTGAGATCAAGCCCTGCCTCAGGCTCCACAGCATAGAGCCTACCTGGGATTTTTCTCTCTTCCTTTCTTTCTGCCCTTCCCCCACTTGTGCAGTCTCCCTCTGTCTCTCTCTCTCTCTCAAAACAACAAAAATAAACATTTAAAAAAATAAAGAAATTTCCTATATTACTTTTAAAAAGTTGTAAATTGGGGTTTTCTCAGAAAATATCTGCATCTGCAAGCTTTTCACTAGATTTCATCCTCACTATCGTTCTAGTCCTTTGCACACTTTTTTTATGAAAAAGAAAAAGTAAGTAAAAGAATTTTGGTCTAGTAATTCTGGCACAGTACAAACTTGTAAAAAAAACTAGCCATTATTATGTCTGGTATTGTTATGGCAGGTATTAAGGTAGAACATATCATTCCTATTTTAGGTGGTCATCCAACACTGTGTTATAAAGAATGTAGCATAACAAATCTATTTCTAAGTATATGAAAAGGAGAAGAAAAAGAAGTAGAACGACTTAGGGAGGATTTCCAAATCCAAATAACAAAGTTTGGGGTCCAACTTGAGACAGAAAGACCACTATACTGGGTTCTTTCTAAAATTTATTTTTATTTTTCTCCAGCTTTATTGAGGAATGACAAATTTAAAGTTGTATATATTTAAGGTGTATAATGTGGTGTTTTGATGTGAGTATGCCTTGTGTAATGATTACTAACTAACATCAAGCTAATTAACATATCCATCACCTCCTTTGGTTACCGGTGTGTGTGTATGTATGGTAAGAACACTTAAGATCTACTCTCCTAGCAAATTTTAAGTCTACAATGCATTGATATTTATACTTACCGTGCTGTACATTAGATCTCTAAAATGTATTCATGCTATAACTGAAAGTTTTACCCTTTGACCACATCTCCTCATCAGCACCTGGAAACCACTCTTCTGCCTTCTGTTTTTTCTTTTTTTTTTTTTTTAAGGAAGTTCTTTGATGTTTACTTATTTTTGAGAGAGAGAGACAGAGCATGAGCAGGGAAAGGGCAGAGAGAGAGAAGGAGATCATATTTGTTTGTACGTGTGTTCTGTGTGCCTCTGTGCCCTTCCATTTGCTACCCCTGGCAGGAAGTTTTTTAAAAAGTTCTTTCCATTTTGAGAAATATATATTGTATTATGTTTTATTTTAAATATTTGCTAAGGATCTTCATGGAAAATATTTACATAGTCATTTAAGATCATTTTCCTTATAATAATTGGAGTTTTCCATGATCACATTCAATTTACACTTGACATTTATTTGAAATAGTTTTTCTCAAGGTAGTACTGTTATTAGTAGCATATCTTGCTTAAAGTGAAAGCCATTATAGTGCAGTTTGCTATTTACTTTGGAGGAATAAAGGGCTTTTGTGGACAAGGATTATGTCTTGGATCTTATTATCAAATATTAGCATTTCAAAAGGTATATGGTCTTTCTGGTGTCAACTACCATGGGAAATAATAAAGGAAATGTATACCAAAAAAGATAAGTGAAACTAACAGTCATAATTGCACACAAGCATTGACATATGGAGGTACCTTAAGACAATGTCACCATGAAGCTATGGGGGGACAAAAACTATTTTTGTTTTCCATGATAATGTCTTTCACAGTAACATGTTTAAGTGCTTGAGTGTGTGATAAATATCAATATTTTTGTGGCATTCTGTCACATTCACAAAACCACTGGACATTACCTCAGCATTCTGTTTATTAGACCATCTGGAACATGACGTCTGCGGCCGTGTTTTTTATCCCACACGCTTAGCCCATGCTCTCTACTCAACGTGGGCATTAAATAGAAGTTTTGAGAGGATGAGTTGAATCAAAAGATGAATGAATAGTCACATCCTCATGTCAGCTGGTGGGGATCATTGCTAGGTAAAACACTATCTCCTGGCAGTGGTAATTCTAGTCACCTTTTCCTTACGTCTTCTGGTCAAGTGTGTTCATTTAGTATTGACTTCTTTCTCCCTCTACTAACTTTACATGGAGATCTCATTGACGCTCGTAGGCTGATACCTTAACCAACAGAGCAACCATCTCATCATACTCACAGGTTCTACCCAACCTCTGAGGAAGTATTATAGAAGTGTACACGAGGGAGTGGGAATCTTGTGGGCAACTCGAAGTTCTTCCTGCCACAATAACAAAAGTATTTCTACACTAATCCATTTCTCATTGTTAACTTGTTGCTTTCAACTTCATGTATGTGGGGTGTCCTTCCCTTAATTATCTGGACAAATATGGTTTCCCTTTGGGATAGTCTCATTAATCCTTGACTGGTTTTTATCTCTGATTACCTTCAGTCTCACTTCATTTACCTTTATCCAGACTTTCTTCTACATTTCTCTTCTCCCTTTAGAGCCTCTTCCCTTTGTAAAAGTTATTTGAACTCTCCGCTTCAAAGACTGTCCTTTTGTGTTTCCAACTCTTGATATGAAATTTTTGTCTACTATCAAGCCTTGATTATAATTGCCCATGCATCAAAACTGTCTTACAGACTCAAAGATTTACACACCATTTTTTATTGTCCTAAAGGAAAAGCTAAGCACCTATGTCTTCCATAATTCTTTGCAAAGCCTGTGCATATAAATTGTGCACATACTATTTTATCATGTGCCAGACAATGACTTAAGCACAATATTCCTGTTCAAAATATGAATTGAGAAGTATTGCGGAAGAGTGGCAATTGTATTATATTGTCCTTCATTCTTAACATCATGTATGACTTTTATATAAAATTTCAGCACACACATAATTTTTCCCCTTTTCTGGAAAGTAGTATTATGTGCACTTCCTTCATCTCTTGGACAAAATCAAACACCTGAGTATAGAAACAAATTGTATTCCAGCAATAAGACAATTTTTCACTCCTTTTTACATAGGTATTGTATTAGTTTCCTCAGGTTGGCTTTTTATTTTCTCACAGTCCTGGCAGCTGTAAGTCCAATATCAAGGGCCAGCAGGTTTGGTTTCTTTTGAACCCCTCTCCTTTGCTGCAGCTGGACTTCTTCCTGTGTCTTCACATGATCTTCCCTCTGTATCTGTGTCCTAATCACTTCTTGTAAGGACATTGACTAGTCATTATTGGATAACGGCCCACCCTAATGACCCCGTTGGATGAAGTTATCTCTTTAATGAAGTTCCTGTCTCCAAATACAGTCACATTCTGGGGTCGTGAGAGTGAGCAATTCAACATATGAAATGGGGGAAGAGAATACATTTCAGCCCATAGCTCTCATGATGCGAACCAACTGCTTTGTGCACGGGCATCTAAGGAGAAGATTGAAATGCAGAACGCAGTATAAGAGAAGTAACCACTGAGATGAACAAATGCTACTACAGGTTCACCATTTTATAGCTGTTGCAGAGGCACATACTTGATAGGTTGTAATAGACCATTCAGAGAAATGTGTTGAATATTTTCTCGAATTGAATGAAAAGGGCACAGAAGAAACAATTTCCCAGCATTTTATCTGATTCCATAAGAATTTTGAGCATCAAAGTGTACTGTGCTATGTAGGAAACCAGATCCAATGGGAATCTTCTGGGTTGATACATGTATTATTGTCAGAAGAAGGATGGTATCTTACCTGTTCTACAATATTATCTTGACATGCATTTTTAATGAATTGGGTCTTTCAGTTTATGTGCACCCATAAAACCTAATAGTTCAATCTCTCTATAACCATATTCACCACTTCCCATCTGAGGAAATAACATTTTATTATAAAATTACAATTTTTGTAACTTAGATCTCTAGTTTCTAAGATAAGAAAACAGACATATCATTAGGGGGCAGGAATAGAAACAAAGTAAACTCTGCTTAAAACAGAACTTTCTGAAAACATTCCTGGACATACTTTCACAGTACTTTGAAAACATTTCTTTTCGCTCATCTTCTGACTACAGAGTGAACCAATTCAGGTTAAAAATAAAATAAAAGTCTTACTGGCTATTTGACCTAAATGAAGAGACATCTTTCTACCCTATTGCAGCAGCAAAAACTAAAATCTCTAAATGAATTCTCTCACCATTGTTGTCCATAATTAGGGGTTTGGTCACGAGTAAGAATAACTTGGTGACAGCCATGTTATCACACTCCTCTTAACTCCTGTCTCTTCCACACGTTGAATGACTTACTGACTTCTTTTCTCCACATATACAATGTTTGGCTCCTGTCTAGTGTGCAATAGACCTTTGTTATCACATCTCTTCTCTCTGCTACTTCAGATAATTTTGACGATTGCTTAAACTGTACTTCCCTGACTAACTTCTCTTTCCTTTCCACTTGAGATTACCAGTGGGCAAATTTTACTGTTTTACAATTCAGGATATAATTTTTACACTCAGCCTAATAGCTAAATACGCTTAGAAAGTTAGGAAAGGTAAATTGGGCCCCTTGGCACTTTTTTATACAAAGAAAACAAACTACTTGCGTGCCTCAGTGTTGCTTCTGGAGGAACTTTCCAGAGCGTTAAGTAGTCAGTACTAACTCTTAGAATGATGTGTCTCTCCAGTCTTGTGACCTCAACTTTCTGTCTTGCCATTAAGGTGAACAGGTACCATCTTTGTTCTTAGAGATGCATGGGTTAACTTGAACACATCAGAAGAGTTTAGGTTAGAATTTCAAAGAAATGTATGAGTCCTTCAAATCTCAATTCTCATCTATGATAAAATATCACTGTTCTTTTAAAAGATCATTAAAATGATCCCAAATTGTCAGATCCAAATGCTGATGGGCACAGTCCATATTTACCACGAGGAATAGGGTTAAAATTTGCTGTCCAGTGACAAATCCCAACCCGGAACAGATTTCAGCCAGGCAGCTAGCAGAGCTCGCCGGGTGGGTGAACTGCACAGGCCATGGTGGGTGCAGAGCTCAGAGCCGGAAAGCAAACAGCTGCTGTAGCCTGATTTGAGTTAAAATAGTGTGAGTGTTTAGTCTGGCGCACGGCTTCAGGGGAGATTGGCAGCTGGGTCAAACAAAGTCCTTCCATTGGCTCTCTTCCCAGGCAGCTTCTGCTAGTATTTAGGTACTAGTGCAGTGTAGGGCCCTTTTCTCAGGCAAAGCTAACATCTGACCGCACCCTCTTTGCTTTTTCCAAAAAAAAAAAAAAAAAAAAAAAAAAAAAAGAACAAGAAAGAAAAGAAAAAGAAAAAAAGAAAAAAAAACCCTTCTTTTTCCTTCTTTCGTTAAGATAAATTCTCCAATAGACAACCTCTCCCACTAATTGTGTATTAGCAATGTATTTTATCTTGGGAGCTGACGCACTGGGCTCTCAACATGGTGTGGAAAGCAGCCTGTTACAGTGCTGGATTCATAAAAGGGCCTTTATGGTTTGTGAAAGAATATCTGTGTGCTTAGGCAGGAAACTTTTTGATCTGCAGAAAAGCCAGAAGACATCTAGGTAAGGCTACATATCAAATCTACTTTTTGGGGGAAAAGTTGGGCAGTAAGAATGATTCCTCACAATCGACATGACTTTGGAGTGTGCATGTTCACTTTTGGAGAAGTTTACAAGGTACTGCGTATTGTTTGCCTATGTTTTGTTTGTTTGTTTAAATCTTAAGGGAATACTGTGGTCTGCATTTTTACGATTTTGTTTTCTGCTATTGAACTGATTATAGTGGATATAGAGTTTTACTATATAGCAAAATCTGTGTAAACTGCCACAGAAAGAAAGTGTATTTAGAAGGGAAATTGACAAGTTTTAAAGAGTAATTGTACAATCATTTAAGGACAGAGGAACACTGCATTAGACTAACAAGGGTTTAATTACCAAAAAAAAAGTTTAATGTTGCTTTGGAAGGAATATTAAGTAAGTTGTCTTTGTCTCTTACTTTTTAGTTTTAGTCGCTGATTTAGCCTGTTGGGTCACATTTTTTGTTAGCGCTGAAGGCTGCCATGAATCCCTAATGAGGCCCCTTTGCACATGATTTTGGCACTTGGCCAAAATCAACTTCCCAGCGGCAAGCTTTCTGTAAAGAACCCGGAGCAAATTTTTTTTTTTTTTTTTTTTTGATTAGAAATCACGTCTGAAAGCTGCCACAACCAGTTGTGTAGGCACGTCAAAATGACTTTATACAGCTCATATGAAACAAGTGCGTAAAAAAATTTCCTGATATTGTTGCTTTTCCTCGTTATGAATTCCTGCTTGTGGCCACCTACAATAGGTTAGAACAAGAACAGTCTTGAAGAAAATTTACCGATTTATTTTTTGTTTTTCTCAGCAGATCAGAGTAGGGGTGGTCATCTCACTGAGATGTATACCATACGAAAGGGTTATTCAAAACACTTCAAGATAAATAACAGATGAATTCTTAAAACTGTTCATCTCTGTAAGTAATACTCAATGAACACTAAGTAATGAAGTTTTCTAGAAGTTTCATTGTACGCACAATTAAGCTTCACATGGTTTCAATAGGAATTTTGTATATTTTAAATGTCATGGCCTTTGGATTCTAAAACATGTTACCTTTTAGTTTATAATATTAAAAATTTATGAACACCTTGATAGTATTTCTAACAAATGTTTTAAAGAAATGTTTGTTATATAAACATGACTGGATAACTTTAAGTGATTGTATTCAGTTGCTTTTTGCAATTAAAAAGATGATTTTTCATGAAAGAAATTCTGAAGCCGAAAGGCACCTTACACCCAATTTTTGGAACTGTTGATTTTGATTTTACTATAACTGAATTTGGTCATGTGAGTCGATACGTTATTTAACACGCCAGTATTTTAAGAGTTAAATTCTTAAGTTGCGATGCAATACTACAGTAATCAGACATTAACAACCTCAGATTTTATATAGCCATTTTCAGCAGTACCTTTAGACATTAAAAGTATGCACTGCAGAATATTTAAAAGCAGAAAAATAGGATCTCAGTTGCTGTTTCTTTTTAAGAAATCCTACTATCCCTGTCCTAAATATTATTTTGCCTTATATGTTACTCGAAAGTAACCTAGAGTGAAACTTTATTTATTACTTTGAAATAATCATATTTCTCTTTAAAATATTAATGAGAACCCGATTTAGTCCCCCTTTGAAAAAATATGATTTAGAGCTGTCGTAATAGGTATGTTTTCCATGTATGTCATTATGTCTATGTTCCCTTTATTATTACACAAAGGTTGCTAATTTGGGCCATAGAAACAGTGGAAATTAACTTGAAGTAAATTTTAGCAATAGGAAATGTATCTTGATTTCCTTCAGATCAATTTATGTTTAGATATAATTTATGTTCATATAATTTTTGTGTGTATGTTGCTGTGGGCTGAATTATGATCCTGTTATACCTTGTTGCTAGTTGCACTAGGTCAAGGAGTGTTTGAAATTACATCAGTTAACATTAAAATATATAAATATTTTCAAGTGAGAAAAGACAGTACATATCTGCTATTTATAGAAATTTACCTGGAGAAGTTCTGTAGTTCTATGTGAATTGACAGTGGAGTCCTCATTTAATGCAATCTTTGATATTTTTTAAAAAGAAATTAATACATAGCATTACAAAATTTGGATAAAACAGGAACATGTTATCACTAACTATTGTCAAACAGGTGCAAGAACAGTAAGGTCGCTTGTCTTATTCAGCATGATTCGGGCTTAAAAATTATTTTTGAATTCTATGTTTACTTTAATCTTAGCTGTCATAACAACACTTTTTTGTTTTCATTTTCTATTATTTTTAAATCAATTATTTCACTTATTTGAAATTGGCAGAATATTTCTCTAAGATATACTAAATTTTCTACTGAAAATTTCAGGTTTTGTTGTTGTTGTTAATTAGAGGTAATAGATAGCAAAGTAAATGACACAAAATATAGAACTTTTAGAGTACACAGATATGTTAGTTTGTAAGTTCAGAAAAAAACTTAATTGTACATGATTACTGAAAAATATTTTTGAGTTGAGGTAGAAAAAGTAGGTACTGAGAAGAATTTGTCATACTCTTTACTAAAAAGGCTAAGGAATTTACTTTCTTTTGCTATAGCTATTAATTGTAATTGAGCATTTCAATAGTGTAGGCTTTTTGGCAGAATTATTAGCTAATTTTCCTTGGGACCATAAATACAAGATATCGATTACATTGTCTTTGGTGAGTTGACATTTTTAAAACAATATTCTGAATACGATTTCTGTTAAAAATAAAAATAGTTCAATATTTTTGTTAAATGTATTCTATTTGTGAAGAACAACTTGAATAGTCCGTTTCATTTATCATTTTTCCCATCCTTTCGGGAATGTTAAAAACACTTTACAAGTAGAAACTTCTTCACTCTTCAGAAAAAGTGAAATTCATTTGTATTTGTCAATTTAGATTATGGGCCTTTACCATTTTAAGTGTGACAGTTTTGTTTGTTTCAATTATGCAACAGGCACATAAAATTCTTTCTGTCCCCCAATTAAAAGAGAGATTACATAATTAAGTGTTAACTTTAATTTTATATTGAAAAGACAGCTTTACAACTGCAGTATTTTATCCACAATTTTTTAAATGTGAGAAGTGTCTGCAAGAGGGCATTCTTGATGAGTGTTTCATCATTTAAATGAAATGCTTTGTTCTAAATGGTCTGAATTCCAGCGATGAGATAAATGTGTTGCTACAGTAGATACAACATCATTATTGAATTTTGGCACGACTTCAGTGACCTCTGCCATAAAAGATTAGTATATGTGAGATGATCTTGGATTTGCAATAACAAAAGTAAATAAGTGAAACACGTGAGACACTAACCTTTGTTGTTCTGGAGAAAAGTATGTGCAAAAAAAAAAAGGAGATACTTTTCACGTAAACTGCCGATAGTAATATTTTGTCATTTCATTAATGCAATACATCTTGAATATTAAAAAAAATCACAATTTGTAATGCATGTGGAAGACTTTCTCCATAAAATTAACTGCAGTATTTTAACTATCCTATTTCAAAATGACCAACATGTAACTAACATTAAGTAACCAAGTAATTTTTGAAAGGTTGCGCTTTGACTTAAATGTAATTAATGTTGAATAAAAGAATAATGTTTTCCGAGTTTAAGTCTTTTTCATATAAAAGGATGGTTGATTTACACTTGTTGCATTTTTAACTGAATATTGATTTAATCTGGTTAAATACTATCATAAAGTAAATAATGCTATTTGATAAAGTTTTTAAACATGGTAGGGCTTATTTTACAAGCAATCTGACCTATTATATATTTGGACAATGATGATTTATGCCTATCTGTATAGTCTTCTCTCAAAGTCATGATCAGCAAAGGGATCTCCTTTTGGTGCTCAATATTTTTTTCTAAAAACACTGAGTTTTCTCTTGTTTATGTATTCAGGTAGGTTTGTCAATCTAAGTTTCTGCCTATCTCCTGAGATATCTCTCTTATGAGCGTTAGGCTAGAAAGTGTGATAAGAAGCCCTAAGTTTATTCTTATTCCATATTGCTCTAAATACGCCAAAAGTTTGAGTATCTTATTGAAGTCTAGTCTGTGTTTGATTCAGTGTAGGCAAACACAGTGAATCTGGTGATTGAGATCATTTAAAGCACTGAATAGTTAGTGCAAGTGACTGGTCATTTACGTGTTTGAGCGAGGATTCTAGATATTTGATTACTACTGGCTTTAAATAATTACTAATTGATAGAAAATACAAAATCCCATCTTTTGCCTCAAACACTATTAATATTTACTCATTTTATAAGTGCCTCCACTTTGCTATTATTAAAATGTTGCATAATAGTTCTCTTTAAAAATACCATGCGACTAAGCGATGCCTTACTTTCTATTTCTCCCATGAACATAAGAAGTCAACATGTGTAGTGGGAGGGAGATGCTTGAAAATATTTTTAAAAAATTTCCCTGCTGGGATTATCAACTACTTTACTATTTGTGGAGATTTTCAAAGGAGCGATTGTATCTTTGAATGGTTATCTAAACATGAGGAATACATGGGCTTTCTGTGGACATCAGTCATAAAACTAAAATAGAAAATAAGATTGAGATTAATGACATGGTATATTTTTATAGCAAATAATCGCAACTTTGTGTTCACACATAAACAACGAACTGGAGAGATGATCAGTGGGCTCAAAGAGCAGCCTTCATTTACTCTTCACTTAGGAACAGCTGAGAAAAAGGCAGCAAGGGGATGGTTGTGGTCCAGGCTATATGATCGATGGTCCATCCAGCTATTTCCCATGTTAAATCCCATAGTCTTACTTCAGAGCTCCACATCACTAATCTCAGAAATTTTTTTAGAGAGAGGGGTTGCAACAGAACACGTTCATCGTTATCGTTCATTGGACGGTACGTTGTTGTGGATACTTTGGCAGAGGCAGTGTGCTGTGTATGGTGATTTTTTGAGAAAAATCACCAGGTTGAGTAGGTCAGCTCAACTGGGTGACCAAATCAACATAATAACCAAGCTAACTCACCCTTAGCAAACATAATTAGTTCTTCATTCTTCCCTAAACCTGGGCACTTTCCTGGAGAACACAGACAGTTGTATATGAAAGGCTGAGTTGCTAAAAACTGTACAATGTGTATATTCTACTTGTGAGTTTATAAACTGTCTTGTGTTTGAAATAATATACATCGATATATATTGTGTGTCCGAAATATTTAAATGATAGAAGCTACTGTCCTGAAATTAAACTTGTAAGATTAATTCTTTTTGAGATGTCATCTGCGAGTTACTTTTTAAAAGCATTTCTTTAAAAATTTTTCTCTTACATTTTTCGTGAAGCATGATGATTTAGATATGCATACTTTCTGCTAGTAGAGCATTTTTGAAAATTATATCTCTGTTGCCATTGCTTGTGCTTTGGGATCCTAACCCGATCACATGTTCTTTTCTCTCCATTCCTAGAGTCCGCCATTCATAGATATTCTCTAGAGAGTTTTTTTTTTTTTTTTTTTTTTTAGGTCAAGAGTCAGTCTTAAATACATTCAGAGAGGACGTTCAAAAAGGTTGATGCACAGAAAATTCCTACTCAAGTGTGATTTAACTATTTCTAAAACATCTTCGATTATCAGGAAATGAATCAACAAGAATGTAGAAAGAGAATGATTTGTAATTTTGGCAGATGAAACCCAGCAATAATCAGTTCAGAAATATTTATGGAATGATAACATTTTTCTGTTGACATATTTTTGTGCCAACCAATTTAATTTGGAAACTGCTATTTGTGACTGGAAGGCAGTAATTGACTTTGCTAATCAGTAGTTCTAAATGCCTGATATAAGACAGAGAGAGGGCTGATTTATTAAATGAATAGGTCTTAGAAAAAAATGTAAGTTATCAAGCTACCACATATCTGGAATTCGTTTTAATTTTCAATATCCAAATCATTCAAAATGAATATAATTGTATTTACACATTTTTAAATTACAGAATTAGCCATGTCTACCTATGAAATTTGTTCTTTCTTAGATAAGTAAATAACTTGAGGTAATCAAATATCTTATAGTCTCCACTTTCCATTTTAAAGTCTGCTCGAGATCAAATGTGGAGTAGCTAAATCACATAGAAGTCTGGATTAATAGTGAGATGAGATTATGTAGCCCAAAATGAAATTATACCTAAAGCACAGGTGTTAACTAGCATTCGTGTGGTCAGGTATACAAATTGCATTGTAGGTTAAGCTTCTCCTTTCTCACTTGAGAAAAGTGCAATTAAAAGTAATTTACAGATGTGCAAATGCACAGCTGTTTTCTTCTAACTAAATTTCACAGAAATGAGCTAAATTATAATGGGTTTAAAAGTCACACATTTTAATGGATTTTAAATTGGATTGGAAGCATCATTACCAGGTTTACTAGATGAAGGAAATTAATACTTATGAATACCTGGGACAATTTCTATTTCGGTGGCAGAACCATTGAAGTATTGGAAATTATAACCCCAGAGCAAAACTTACAGCACGTTTGTGAACATTGATTAGTCAGTACGTAGACCCCCTCTACACACGCTGTGCCTTTATGCCATTTATATTATATAGTCCCTGATGATGTGCAAAAATGATTCAGCTATTGCTGGAAAAAGTGTGTATATGTTTATATGCATGTTCACAAGATGGCGTGCACATGTGTGTGTGCATGTGTAAGAAATGTTTATATTTTCTTGGCCTAATGATAAAGAAAATAACAAGAGTAAGATGTTGGTACATTGGTTTAGATAGGGAATACTGGTAAACTGCTTGTTTGTATTGGATTAAAAACAATAACTATCAACCTACATTTCTGGAAAATCAGCTTTTTTTTTAACTATGCATTTTACTTGGTGCTACTTACATACTTAATAGTGGTAAACTACTGTCATTCATAACTTTTCCGTCAGGTAAAGACCTGTTCTTGACCACGTTTTCTTGGTCTTGAAATAGATTTCTCTTCTTTGGAGTCAGGAATAGACAAGTTTTTTCTACAACTCTTCTGGGAAGCCATATTGATAGTTAAAGGAAGAAGGAGAAATGGACGGTGAGGGATTGCACTGGACCAGGGAATGAAAGAAGTTTTACTCCGTGTAAGCTCACAGATGTATTATAATCAACTCATTACTACTTCAGCAATAATTTGCTTTCCTAAGAGTATTACTAAAAGAATTTCAAAAATTTGACCTCGGAGGTAATTAGAAAACTCATTTGTTACTACTGTGCTGATGGAACCCTTTTATCCTATCTAGAACATTTTTTCAAGTGACTGAGCCCTGCTGTTGAAAGTGTTATACAGACCAGTCATTGATGCAATGATTCAGATCCTGTGCAGTTCCTCATATATCTCATCTCACTTACTCCTATAAATAGCCATCAAAGGTGGGAATAATCATCCCTATTGTACAGATGGGAGGCTCAGACTCCTTAAGTAATGTTTCCAGAGTTTTGGGACTAGTAAGTGTTGATGTCAAGATTTGGACCTGTGTTAGTGGTGCTTCTACATCATTGTACTACGTATTTAATGATCTTGACCTTGAGGGTATTAGGAACATTAACTGTAACCTTTTGACTTAAATGCTCTTCAACAAAAAAATATATTAAAGTCAGCCATTTGATGGATAGTAGCGGCAGATACAGGTTTTTTATACAATACGTACTTTTAATATTTGAAGTACTTTTAATATTATTCTAAGTTCAGCAATAGCCAGTGACTTTTGAAACACTTTTGGTCATAAGCAGCTTTTCTCAAACAAAAAACAAAACAAAAAATATATATATATATATATATATATATATATATATATATATATATATAGGCAACAATTGCATTTCTACTGAGGCTCTTTAGCACATCAGTGGCTTAAAAAATTAAAACTCGTGAAATAGCACAATAGGAAGAAATCTCTCAGTCAGGAGATTTTACTAGCTTGTTTTGTTAACATATATGTTATTAAAACCAAAGAGGTGCAATATTTAGAGAGGCACAGTGATTTTGTCACTGTGGCCACTGATAACCATCCACTGCTCCCAAGCAGTGCTCCATGATGGCATCCCACAGAAGTACTCAGAATCCTTCCCCAAAGTGTTCCACTGCTCTGAAATAGGTGTTTCCCACTAGACAACTATCTGTGTCTCCTTAAAATGTACAATTTGTCTATATCACATGCTGTGCAGAAAGAAACTTGAAATATGTTATAGACCAATTGTTGGTAACTTTTATTTTTTTATTATTTTTTAAAGTATATTTATTTGAGAGGAGAGCACATGAGCAGGGGAGGAGCAGAGAGAGAGGAGAGAGAATCTGAAGCAGGCTCCACATTGTTAGCACAGAGCCCCACGCGGGGCTCGAGCTCACAAACCGTGAGATCATGACCTGAGCTGAAACCAAGAGTCCTGCGCTTAACTGACTGAGCCACCCAGGTGCCCTGGGTAACTCTTTTAAACAGTAGATTTTGAACCTCTGTTGACAAGACTACAACTTAAAAGAAATGAGGATATATATGGACATGATGTATAAAATTGTTTATTTTATTTCAATTAAGTTTCAGGTAATCCTGATATTATGATTCAGAATATCTTGATGAACACTGAAAAATTTGGTACAATATCAGTTTTCCAGCACTCAGATATTCAATTCATTGGCTTTTAGAGCTGTGACCATTGAATGATACTTATTTAATTCTCTCATTTTTTTGCAGAAATAATGGTGACTTGAGGAAAAAAAAAATGGCCTTTTTGCTCCTGGTAGTAACACTAGTTTCTGGAGGATTGGCTTTGAATACAGATTTTCCTTCTAGTTTTGTATTCCTTCCTCTTACATAAGGGCCTCTTAGCTTATGATCACTTGTACCCAGCTAGCAAATATTATGTTTTTCTTTTCTTTTTTTTTTTAACTTTAGTGGTATGGAAGCATAATGGAAGGAGGATTCAGCTTCATCGTTAAATATAGAAAAAGTTAATAAAAAGTATATAACTGAATATAAACTTGCTCATAAGTTATTGTTTCTGTAAAGTCACATTATTAAATTTTCTAGTTTATAATTTTATCTGTGATTTATATTCTAGGACACTCTGATCCTTTAATGAGTTTTGCTGAAATGTTCACTTAGCATCTTTCTGAAAAATGAAGATAGTTCTTTGGATTTTTTCTTTCTTTATGCGATTAAAAGTGTTTTTTTTTTCTTCTAATGGAGACATTTAACATGTACAATTCTTAAGCATACAGCTGGGTGAACATTTTATGTATATGTACAGATATATATATATATGTGTACGTACATATATATATCTGTACATATATATATATCTGTATGTATACATACAGATATCTATATATCTATATCTATATATATATATATATAGATATAGATATAGATATATAGATATATAGATATATAGATATCTGTGTGTGTGTGTGTGTGTGTGTAATCATCTCACAGACCAGGATATATAGACATTTCTAAGATTCCAGAAGAATATTTCATGCCCTACTGATATTTCTCATCATAGATTAGATTTACCAGTTGTTTTTTTTTTTAACTTCACATAAATAGAATCACACACCATGTATGCACATTTGTCTAACTTATGTTACTCAACATTTTGTCCAGGTAATTTCCGCATTTGCATATGTCAATAGGCTGCTCATTTTTATTGTGTAATATTTTTATGTGAATAGGGCATAATTTATTTCTCCATTCCACACTTTTAGGTTGTTTCCAGTTATCTTTTTACATAATTTTTAAAATGTAGATCAGTGCTAAAAAGGTAGTGGTCAGTTTTTCTCTCTAATATATAAAATACGAAAATAGGATCATTTTAAGTATACCATTAAAAGCAGTGCTTGCTTTAAGTGACAACTGACTTATGCACACTTGAACCATGGACAGTAAGGATTCAGTGTTACTGAGTTATTCATGGAAATATTTTCTTAAAAATTTTTTTAAATGTTTACATTTGTTTTTGAGACAGAGACAGAGCATGAGCGGGGGAAGGGCATAGAGAGAGGGAGACATAGAATCCAAAGCAGGTTCCAGGCTCTGGGCTGTCAACACAGAGCCCGACATGGGGGTCAAACTCATGAACCATGAGATCATGACCTGAGCCAAAGTCGGATGCTCAACTGACTGAGCCACCCAGGTGCCCCTCATGGAAATATTTTCTAAAAATGAAAATTAGTATCCATTATTCTAAGAAGATGCTGAAGAAATCTCTCTAAAATATTTAAACTTTCGACCACTATTCCTTTGCTCTTATTATTTATTACATATGTGTAACTATATTATAGGTTGCCCAGATATACATCTTTTTAAACTCAATTATCAATTCTTTTTTTTCTTTTTTTGAGTTTGTGTAGATTGCTTAAATGTTCTGGTGTAAAACAAGATAAATTAATTTATCTTTGCTAAAGAATAACTTCAAACAATTCTGAACATATTTAACCTCATAATTTCATATATAAGCAAAATAAGATCCCATATTTTGACAATAAGGGTAAAGACTTCTTTGAAAGTGATGGGAATAGTTTTAGAGAAATTTTTGTTACTACTTTCTATGTTATTTCTGGTAGTTCCACAGTAGCTATGACTCCATATTCAGATTTAAGATGATCTACTCTATTAGGAAAACACAAACATTACTAATAAAAATGAAAAAAGTTTTTATTGTTGAAAAAATAAGATTAAGTAATTTAGATGTTATTATCCAATTCACCTATTGAGCTATTTACAAGCTTTTATTGAGTGCATCCCCCAAGTGCTAATGAATATATTTATTACCTTGGCTATATTGATAAACAGTCTGGTGTCATCAACTGGGTATTATTTACACTTACTAATAAGCAACTACTTTAAATAAAATAAATAATATTAATATTAAAGTAGTATATTAAAATGTAGCTTACAAAGCCCTATGACATTATACACACACTAACTGTGGGAATGAGAAGGTATCACACGCCTCCACCTCAAACAGTGAAATAATTAGTATCCTATAGCTAGTAAAGACTGTTTGGTGACCTGTACTGGGATTTATTTTCACTCTAAATCTTTTGTCTGTGATTATAAGAAACTAAATTTCTGTAAATCATGGAAAGTCATATAAGAGGTCCAGGGTGAGCAAGTAGCTTACTACAGTTTTCTAAAATCTTTCCTTTTAAGAAAACTGATTTTATTTGTACTTATTGCACTAAAAAATTCTTTATAATCTGGAAATTTAGCAACAATAAATAACAATTTGTTTTACAGGTTTCTTGGGGGTTATATTTTAAAGACATTATACCCCTAAAAACAGTAATACCACTCTCTAGTATTTTTGTTTTTAAATAACCAGTTCAAATTTGGCCAAGGTCAATGGTGCTTGCTATTATTTTTGACAACTATACAATGCCTGATAATGATTCCATTTCTGACACCAGCTGGCAGTAAGCTTCCCTCTCAGATGAATTCGTAAATGGCCTGTTCACAATTCAAACATGTAATGGACTCTACAAAATTCCACTGCTGTGCTTCTGCTTAATTAGATGTATTTGCATCTAATAAGAAGAGAAAACCAACTTTCTGCAAGGCCGGGTTTTTTCCCCATAATTTTATCTTAGGTATTAAATACATTTTCTAATGTACATAATGTTTAGAGGTCCCCAAATAAACAAATAAATAAAACCAGTATTAAAAAAGACCAGTTTGTCATACCACCATGCTATATATTGTTGGTTGACTTCAAAGTATTGTTCTTTTTAACTCAGGGTGTCACCTTGTAGCAATTGGCCTTTACTGACCCGTGAAAATGGATGGAGTTATTCTGATCTCACTATGGAGAAGGTCGGGTTTACAGCTTGGATTTGAGAACAGCAGAAGGAATTACCTTAGAGGAAGAAACTGATCTTGAAAAAGTAAATGTTTATTTACATTGAGTTCTCAGAAATAGGTAGAGATCAAGAAGGAAACTACAGAATTACTTCAGGATATTTTTAAAGTGCCTCCACTTAGGTATCCTTGTCTAAATATGTTCACTTCATAGCCATTTCGTCATGAAGAATGCGTTGAACTTTTCACAATAAGTTTTGAGGATATTTTACTCCTCACCACATACCTATGTTTCCTGCTGTGATATTTAAGCAATTTTTTCTTGAAGGGTTTTTAGTACTTAATTCATCAGTCCTTATTTCTGTTTTCTTGCAATTCTCTTTGTTTGCTTTAATAAAACTGCTATACTATGGTCATCAGAAATAAGATTTATAATTCATAAGACTAGCATGACTTGCTGAGGTACAAGTAAAAAAATAGTAGAATATGTGCATGTGTTTATTAGTCATGGTATTATATATATATATGTATATATATATATATATATATATATATAGTGCAATAATTTTGTTTGTATATATGGACATGTACATAAACCTATACAATAATTTTGTATGTATATATGTACATGTGCATAAACCTATACATATATATTTACTGAGTTAAACTTAACTGCTAGAAATTACTTTATGCTTTGGAATTTGTATGTGGAATAGTTTAAATCTCAGGTTATTTTTGGTGGGTGTACAAAGATCTCCTGGAGAAAGCAATAATAAATGATTTTTTATTAATAGTAGTTCATTTTGAAACTATGATGATTATATTCTGAAAACATTTTTTATTTGTTAGTATGATATAGAGCAAGAGGGAGTACATTAAAGTACATTAAAGTACATTAAAGGTAATCATTTTTCCCAATATTATTATTTTTTAATTAAAGAAACATGAATTTATATTTAACTATGATGAACAACAGAAAGAGCTAAATATATTTTTATTTTGTCTAGAGTTACTGTAAAATGATAAAATACAAAATTTCTAGCATGTTAGATGCACAGAATTTACTGTCTACAGTAGCTCTTTTTCTATAAGCATAGTTATAATTGATAATTTATCAATAAGTTTTCTTTTGAAGGGAGGATTTGGTTGTATATGCTATTTCTTTAAATTTTTCCTTGTCTTGATGTAAGAAATACTAGCCTATAGAAAACTAAATGGCAATTCTGACCAATATGGACCACAATGATACCCAAACCCAATAAGAAAATTGCCGTACACGGAACAATGTTCTTCAGTCCTGTCAGAACTATTTATTCTGTATTCACTGTAGGCCCTGATGGCCATTGATAGGAAATAATATTCCATTCTGATGCACGACTAATAATGTCATTTGAGTTGTATTGAAAATTTAAATAAAATTCAAGCTATAAGAGATAAAGAGATACAGATTATCCCGTCCTTTTGCATTAATTGTTTGGTTACCAAAGCAAACGGTCTTTTAAGGAAATGTTGCAAATTGACTGATAAGCTTGTCATCGCATGTTATTCCAACATTTTATGGGTGCAAGTTATTGGGTAAATGATTCAAGCAAAGAAATGATAACCGAAGACATGATACATCCATAAACCATACTAATACCTACCTTTTCCCTGGAATAATAAAAATCAATCTGTAATCAGAGTAGTTAGTTAGCTAACAACCTTCCATGTAATGAATACACATGTCTGTACCCTTATTAAGAACACATTTGGGTGCATTTCTATTTCCATGAATATTATAACCTGGCTGGGAATATTAAACGGTAATGAGCCAGCATGTGAAAAATAGAGAATAGACTATATTAAATTAACTGAGCTAGTAGGTTTGTTTTGTTTCTTTATCCTATGCTGTACTTAAAAGAATAAAAAATAAATCAAAGCCAGCAAAAATCTCTTTGAGCAACTTTCTATGAAAAATGAACATTTAAGTGCCATACGAGCCTGTTGAAAAAGGTAACTGAATTCAACAAAAGCATTAATTGATATTCTGTGTAAAATCTACGCTGAAAATGTATCTGGCACCATTCCTATTTCTGTTGCAGAGCAGGAACTGACATACAATAGTTGTTTAATAAACACATGTTGAATTTATAAATGATGAACGATCCTAATAGAAATGGATATTTGTATCTCTAACTGGGTTTCCCATTCTAACACAGCTCATTTCCTTAAAGACAGATTCTTAAAGCTGCCTCTGGAACACTTATCTTTTGATGATTCAGTTACTTTGCAAAGGAATAACATCTGGTGGAAGCTTAAATATTCCGAAAAATCACTCTGATTCTCATTTTGTAATATTATCAGCCAATGAAATTGACAATTTCTGAGGATCTATTTGTGTAGGAACTTGGAATCGTGGCTATATCTGGTCCACAAAAGAAGGAAGACTGTCACCAAAGATTTAAAAATTTAGATTATAATACAATTTAAAAATCAGGTAATAACTGAGATGTAAAACTGTGTGCAGCCTATTTTTGGCCTCCTTGTATTGTATCATAGTTAAAGTATCATCTTGTTAAATGAATTTGCCCAACTACAGGCTAATGTAAGCATTCTGAGCATGACTAAGGTAGGATAGGCCAAGATACGATGTTTGGTAGTTTGTGTGCATTAAAGGCATTTTCAACTTATGATTTTTTCAACTTATGATAGAGTTATTGGGGCATAACTTCATCATAAGTCAAGGAAGATCTGGAGATATAGCAGAGGTCAAATGTATGAAGACTGAAGTACTTCACTATATATTTCTAACAGGTATAAAACCCATGACCTTTCCTCTCCTTCCTCAAAAAGAAAGAAATTGAAGAGAGCTGTGGGCAAATAATTTTAACAGCAAAAATAATGCTAGCAGCTACCAAGACCACCCCTCCCTCAGAGTCTGTATGGGGCTCCTAGAACAATAGAGTATCGTTAAAAGAATGGATAATAGAAAATATCCTATGATTTCACTCATATGTGGAATTTAAGAAACAAAACAGATGAACATGGTGAAAGGGAGGCAAAAATAAGATAAAAACAGAGAGGGAGGTAAACCATAAGAAACTCTTAAGTACAGAGATGAGGGTTGCTGGAGGGATATTGGGTGGGGGGATGGGCAAAAATGGCTGATGGGTATTAGGGAGGGCACTTGGAATGAGCACTGGGTGTTGTATGTAAGTGATGGATCACTAAATTCTACTCTCGAAATCATTTTGCACTCCATGTCAACTAACTTAGATTTAAATTTTAAAAAGATGGATAATAGAGGCAGATTGCTTAGATTCAAATCCCACTTCTGCCATTTGCTAGTTATCGATCTTTACTTTATTCTTCTTACCTGCAAATTGGTAAGAATAACAGCTGCTTTAACAGTATTTGTTTAATAAAAAATAATAACCTTTCTTCCAATTAAGTGAAGATGTGTGGAAGTTAATGTGCAGATGAGAGTGGACATGAATCAAATGGGAAAGGAAGCATGTTTTTTTGAGATGCTACTCTTTGCTCATAGAACATCACTGAAAGAGGCATCAAAGTACCCAATGTCTTGGCATCATGGAGGTTAAAACAGAGAACAGAGTGGCAAGTTTCTAACAATACTGGAAAGTAGTTACTGTTTCCTGCTTCATTTTTTTTTAATCAACATTAACTGGAGGGTATGCCAGCCTTATCTTCCATTTATATTTTCTTTTGAAATATTTCTTCAAGGAACCATAAGCACACTAATTAAACCAGGGAAAAACTTCAAAGGATCCATTTCACTTCTCATAGTATAAGTATACATAAGAAAAAGCAATTAATTTAAAATCCAAGTTTCATATATTCCCAGCTTTCCAGTTGAGAGATGATGAAATATACATTTCTCAACTCTTCTGTTTCTTTCTGGAATCAATTGTCACTTTCTCTTGGTCTTCTTTTCTGCAGTAACTGGTTATTTTGATTACTGTCAAAAGGCTGGATGATGTTCACAATTATCTTCTTTCTCCTCGTGATGCTAATTCTATTGTTTAGTAAATCAAGGGAAAGGAATACCAGATGAAACCTGGTATAATTTTTAAAGTTTGGAAAGGAAATCAGTATTTAACTTAATTATTGTCTTTTATGTACAGGGCTGAATATTTACATTTGGAACAACCCTTAAGCTTAATTCAGCTGTTTAGACATGAAGTAGAGTTCCAAGTCAAGTTAAACAATTTTTCAATAAGATATATTAGTGTCAGTGTATCTTGCCCTACTTAAAAATATTTTTATACTATATGGTTTGATCTATTTAATGTTTGAAAAATTTAATTAGTTTCCAGTGGGGAAAATCTTATTGTCTCTAATCCAATCTCTTTATCCAAAGTCCAAAACGTCAATTTTAAGAGCAGAACAGACATTTTTCAGATGAGTAGTTATTAGGGGGGGAGCACAGTATGTAATCTATGCTGATCTAATATAAATTTTTCCAATCTGGGATCTCTTGTATTGCAGATACTCAAACACCCATGCTTCTATTGTCTCAAATTCTCACAGAAATATAAGCCCTGATGGTGAGATTTTTTTTTTCTTTTTGCCTTCAAGATTTAGCTAGAGACACAAATCAGAAATAAATTAGCTGAAAGTAAAAGTTTAAGAAGGAGTGGATGCTTTGGGAAAGGAAATGATTTGGTGTTGGTACTTTAGATTAATGCAACCAGGTTTCAGAAACTAGAGGGTGAAGTATAACAAAGGATACCCAGAATTCTTGAGTGCAGTAAAACGAACATATGCCTTGCATCTAAGTGTTGCCTGATTTTTTAAAAAAGGATAAAGACTATCTACCAGTTGATCTAGTGATTCCTGAGAACATCTGTGTGCTGTCCATCCAAAGTGATAAGGAAGTAAAGTCTTCTGTCGTTTCCTACTGCCACTTTGTTCTTGTAGCAATATCTAACTATACCTCCTAAGGAAATTAAATTTGTTTTCACCCAGATTTAAGGTTATTTACAAGACAGACTTCCACCGTGATAATACATCCGCACTTTGGAGCTGGAATAGTGTAGCAATCTTCCAACTGATGTCCAAATTTTTATCCCTTCAATTATGTTTTGTACCCTTCCCCTTTTGCCTGAAGTTTCTTTCAAAAATTAAGATCACATCTCCGGAATGGAATGCCTGGGTGGCTCAGTTGGTTGAGCTTCTGACTCTTGATTTTGGCTCAGGTCATGGTCTCATGGTTTGTGGTATTGAGCCCCTTGTCGGAATCTGTGCTGACAATGTGGAGCCTACTTGGGATTCTCTCTCTCCTTCTCTCTCTGTCCCTCCCCTGCTTGCAATCAACATAAATCAACATACATAAATAAATAAGTATTTTAAAAAGTTTAAAATTACCTCTTTTCTAGGAACCTTTAATGACCCCTGAAGTTTGTTTCCTCCCCAAAAAACTTGCATATTGGGTGTCATTAACAGATTAATAATACTAAATTGATCTTGGAGAAAATTTCTGTGAGGAAACATTTCTCGGTGTTGTTTTGTAAGTTAGACTACGTAAGGCACATAAGATGCTCCACAGAAATTTTGCAGAAAGATTCTGAAAGATCTTCAGAGGTATAACGAAATAGGTGAGGAATGAAGTTGAGAGAGAAAAGTGATGGCATGATGTAGGGCAGCCACATTATGTTGAATTTAGTGTTTCTTAAATTGCCTCATTAAGTATCTACCTTTATCCTTTTCAGAAATTCCATTTTAAAAATATGATTACCACTATTAATGGTAAAGAAATAAATCAATCTCCAAGAAGACTTTTATGTATAAACCATGAATTGGGCCTCCAAGGTCATTCTTTGACTAAAAACATAGCTGTTAAAATTTTAAAAATTCTCCTCAGAGTCAACCTCTATAAACTTAGAAATATATATGTAAAGATTAAAAAGAATGATAAACTGATTTTGTTTAGTTACCAAAATATAGAAATTATATGTTGTGGTTTTAAATGCATGTTTATTTTTTGAAGACAGTTTAAATAAGGAGATAAAATTTTCATTTCAATAACTATTTTCTAGTAATCATCTACTCTGTGAAGAAATTATTATTGCTGAATTATTGTAGTACCAATAACTACCACTTTAACATGATATTTATTGTTTGCTCACTATTTAAATAACACCCAGAATACTTTTAAGGAAATTTAAAAAAATAAATTGAGTTTGCTTTTAAAGTATCTTTGCTGAGACCTATGGTAAAATATTGACAATAATGGATTTTAAATGAATATTCTGATTAATCATAGAAGTCAGAGTTTCAGAAATAATACTGGATGATAAAATTTTTGAACTTGTATGTGTCAATTAAAATGTAAAACTAAGAAAACAGAGAAATGAAACTCTGTAGTATTAAACATCTATAAAAATCACTGGCTTAACTTTTTTTTTTTTTTATTTTTTTGCCTTACTATCCTAGACTGTCACATTTGTACATTAAAGTACTCAGTGTTATAGTTCTTATGCTATTTGGGGAAAATGGTGTTCTTCAGAAATTATACTTGCTTCCAACAAAAAGAATAATAATAATTTCAATAAAAACTAGCTTGAATAATGACAGATTTCTATATCATGGTCAAAACAATGCCGTCACCTCCTGCATGATTGTTGCATGCGCCTTTTGAGAACAGTACAAGTTGTTTTATCTACCTTTTGGCTCTTGAGAGCTTTTGCTGTCTAAATGCAGTTGTAGTAATATGCAAATGCAGGATAATTTGGGAATTATATGTTAGACCTAAAAGCTATGTACTTAATGATATGACCAATTTCATATTTAATAAAACGTCACCTGAAAGTGAAGATTTCAGAACATTAAGCATTGTAATTTGAATCTAGAGGTGGTATTTTTCTTATTTGCTTATATTGTAGTTTATATGCTTCCTTCAAAAACAAGAACCCTTCAGTATGCCTATTTTTAAATGTCAGCACAGCATCATATACCAAATATAAATTTTCAATTTAATTGAGTTTCAGATCTCAAGCTGAATTAATATTAGACACAGTTTAGTGATTACATATATTTTATTGTTGAAGTTAATCATATGCACCAAAGTATAGCTTTAAAAAAAAAAATACAAAACCTGCTTTAGCATGAAGTATTAGCAGTTGAGCAAAAGAATTATAAAAATACTTACTTGAGATGCCTGAGTGGCTGGTTGGTTAAGTGTCTGACTCTTGATCTAGGCTCAGGTCATGATCACGGTTCGAAAGATTGAGCCCTACATTGGGATCTGCACTGACAGCATGGAGCCTGCTTGGGATTCTCTCTCTCTCTCTTGCTCTCTCTCTCTCAAATAAATACAAAAACTTAAAAACAATACTTATTTGGAAGGACTGGGAATTGGACAAGCAGTCTCTTCTTTGCCCCACAGAATGGTGGGAAAATTGTCTACCCAATATCCAGCTAGCTTTTCTGCTTCCAGAAGAGCTCTGATGATTTTCTACATTTGAGTTTGGTGAATGACTTCAGAGAGCTGCCCTAAGACACCCACCTAGCTGCCCCATATGACAAATCAGCTCATAGGTCTCCATTAACGTGTTACAGACAGAGAAGTGGATTGTTTAGAGATGTACACAGGAAGAAGTTATTTCTGAAGATGTGATATTTTTTTTTATAAAAAAAGTTTTTGACCATGCTTCTTCCCTCTTACATATCTCCAAGGCAAAGACTATTTCTTATTTATATCTATCCAGAATCTTCTATATAAAAGTTGCTTTCCCAATGAATGTCACAGAATAGAATTTGACATTAGGAGCAAGAATGAGCCTTTTGCTTCTTGTTGTCTGCAAAGTAAAGGTAAAGCTCGTGAGAGAAGTCTGGTTTTATGTTTGGTTTTAGTTTTTCTTTGGTGGTTTTTTTATTTTTATTTTTTTTGGATGAATTATGGTATAATAGAAAACAAGCAAGCAAACAAGAGAACAATGGGAAGGAGGACAAGAATTAAAGAAAGCCAGTATATTAATCCATCCGTTTTATTTCAGCTTAGCATTTAAGGCCTTTATAGCATATGATTCAATTGGTGTGAAACTCATCAGTTTTTTTTTATAGAATTATACATTTTCACATACTATTCTACATCATGAAAAATCCTTCCTTTCTTTTCTTTAAAATTTTTTTCTCTTAACGTTTATTTATTATTGAGAGACAGAGACAGACAAAGCATGAACGCGGGATGGGCAGAGAGGGGAGGAGACACAGAATCTGAAGCAGGCTCCAGGCTCTGAGCTGTCAGCACAGAGTGCAATGTGGGGCTGGAACCCATAAACTGCGAGATCATGACCTGAGCCAAAGTCGGACGCTCAACCAGCTGAGTCACCCAGGCACCCCCCCCCCTTCCTTTCTTTTCTACCTGAAACTTGTCTGCTGGTCTTCTAATACCCTGACATCTCTTTTGAAAAATTCTTCTCTTACTCTCCCAGGCAGTTGATTGTTCCTTTCTGGGATGCTGCATATCTCTATCACAACGCTTTCACGTTGCCTTACAAATATTCACTTACATACATGTCTGCTCTCAGACTAAACTGTCAGCTCCTTACAGCCGGGACTATTTCTTCCTCGTTTCTGTATTCCCACCATCTTCTGTTCTGCCTTTCATAGTTGGTATTTGATGGAAAGCTAATTGATCTTTCTAAGAATTAAACCAGTCTTTTAGAAGAATATATTTACGATGAGATATGATTCCAAACAGTGGTTTATGCTCTCTGCTGCCTTATTTTTGCCCTGAAATTAAATGATAAAGAAAAAATGACAAGAGAGAACCAAACTTAGGAAGGAAATAAGATTTGCTTGCAAAGTATGAATTTGAGTAACTTGAATAAAATATCTAGAGTAGTATGACTATTGTATTAAGAGACATTGAGGTAACAAATAATGTTTCTAAAAGTTTCTCAGTTGTTTCTAGACCATACAATATTAAAATAGAAAAAATTTAGTAGATGCGCTCTTACTCAATTACATTATAAGTGTAGATTGAATAAATAAATGAACGAATTGGGACACCTGGGTGGCTCAGTCGGTTAAGCGGCGGACTTCGGCTCGGGTCATGATCTCACAGTCCATGAGTTTGAGCCCCACATCGGGCTCTGTGCTGACAGCTCAGAGCCTGGAGCCTGTTTCAGATTCTGTGTCTCCCTCTCTCTGACCCTCCCCCGTTCATGATCTGTCTCTCCCTGTCTCAAAAATAAATAAATGTTAAAAAAAATTTTTTTTAAATAAAAAATAAATGAACGAATGAAGCCCAGAAATGTTAAGTGACACATACTCAAGTCCTATCTCTTAGCATCAACGCTAGGACTAGAGCTCAGAACCCAGTGTCAAGGTAAAAGTAAAATCTTGACTTATAATGCGATGATTTTTAAAAATATTTTTTATTTTCAAATAATTTTAGACCTACAGAAAAGATGCAAACATAACACAGAGGATACATGTATATACCCTTCACTCAGTTTCTCCTAATGTTGATAATTTACACAACTATAATATAAAGATCAAAACTAGGAAATTAATATCAAATTCAGAAATCCTTATTACCTTTTGTTGTTGGGTCTCTTTATGCCTTCAGTATTTTATAGTTTCTCAGTCTTTTATGACGTTGACACTCTTAAAGAGGACTGCTCAGTTATTTTGTAGAATGTCCTTCAATTTGGATTTATCTGATGTTTTCTCATGTGTACATTGAGGTTGTGCTTTTAGGCAACATGCACCATGTCAGGGAATGCATGGTATCATGTGTCTTATTACTGATGACATTAACCTTCATCATTTGAGGCAGGTGGTGTGGGTCAGATTTTTCCAATGCAAGTTTATTATTTTTCCCTTCATAATTAGTATATACTTTGGTGAAGATACTTTTAGACTAAGCCAATATCCTGTTTTTCTTCAGTCTTTTTGCCCACTGATTTTGATAATTGTTAGTAGATCTTTCTTGTCTCTAACAATTATTACTAATGTGTTTGCCTAATGAGATTTTGTATGTTCCTCATTCCATCCACATTTATTAATTAGAATTCTCTTAAACAAGGTATATCCCTTCTCCCTTTTGTTTATTTATTTAATTACATACTTATATTAGTGTGGGCATATGGGTGTTTATTTATTTTAGGGGTTATAATTCAATAATATTATTATGTATTTTGTTCAAATTATTCCAGCTCTGGCTGTTGGGAATTTTTTTCATTCTGGCTTCAGTGTCTATTTGACATTCCCCCCTTCTTTTTTTGGGTATTTTCTTATATTTTGGTAAGATATTCCAGATTTGCCTTATTTTTCCTGCTCATCCCTGAAATAAGCTACTTGTCCACAGAGTACTTATTCTTTTAACTGGAGAATGGTATTTAGAAACCAAAATCTGGGTGCTATGTATCCTTGTTGCTCCTGGGGTGTTATTGCTTCTAGCCCTCTTTGATAGAGCTAGGAAGTGTATGTGTGTATGCTAATCTGTGTATGGATATTTGTCCATATTTATTTCTATGTCTGTAAATATATGAACAATTATGAGTTAATACTGATGTCTCTAATTCTAATGTAATACAACAGGGTTGTAGCCTCCAGCCTTTCCTTGTTTATCACTTTTTTCTCTAACAGTGAAAAATGTATCTCCCACCATCTGTAATACACTTAACTTATATGTTCAGTCCTGATACACATACCAAGTAGCTACAAAATTGACAACCCTTACCCGCGTGAGAAACTGGTTAACTAATCAGAATGAGCTAATTGAGTACCATTCTTTTTGCCTCACAGTATTTTAAAACATTTTTTTCATAAAGTTTCTTTGGTTCATGGTTTTCTTCTCCATCCTATTCAATAATGTTATGTTATTCATTTATAACACATCTAGGTTCATTTGTTTTTCATATGTTCACCTCATATCCTGGGTTATTTTCATTTTTAATTAATTTTTAAAAATTTTATTTTTCATTAATTTGGGGTGGGGAATGTGAAAATTGCTGTAGTTCTAAAAGGTGCTATAGTTCTAAAAAAATATATATGTATGTGTATATATCTCTATATGTGTATAGAGATATATATATATATATTTAGAGAAGTGTTCCATTCTCTAGGTTCTTACTACCAGGTTCTCATTTCCCCTTTCTTCCCACTCTTTTCTTTTCCATTCCCTGTAGGTAACTTTTTTTTTTTTTTTTAACTACTGGCTTATCCTTTCTGTATCTCTTTTGTACCAAGGCACAAGATAGATACATGTTTATTTTCTTATATCTTTTGCTTTCTTGTAAGAAAAAAAAACAAGGTAGCTACTATAAGTACTCTTCTGCAATTTGACTACTTCATTTAACAAATTTTCCTGGAAACTACACCAGTTCACTTCACAGAGATCTTCCTCATTCTTTTATATAGGCTGCATAGTACTCTGTTGTATTGCTTTAATAAATGTAATGAGTCTCCTGTGCATGAGTACTAGGTTGTTTCTTTTTTTTTTTTTTTTAATGGTTATTTACTTTTGAGAGAGAGAGAGACAGAGAGAGAGAGAGACAGAGAGAGAGAGAGAAGGAGAGAGGAGATGGGGGAGGGGCAGAGAGAAAGGGAGACAGATCTGAAGCAGGGTCCAGGCTCTTTGCTGACAGCAAAGACCCCTATGCAGGGATCAAACTCATAAACCGTGAGATCATGACCTGAGCCGAAGTCAGACACTTAACCGACTGAACCACCCATTAGGTGCCCCCATTAGGTTGTTTCAAATATTTGCAGTTAAAAACAAGCCTGCAATGAATACCATTGTGTATGTGTGGTTTCTAACCATTGGAGTCATAGAAATTGGATTGCTCAATCGGAAGGTAATTACATACATAGTTTTGTAAAGTATTTTATCTCCCAAGAGTTGGACCAATTTTTATCCTTAACAGTAATAAATGGGAGTGCCGGTTTCCCCACATCCTCGTGAACAGAATGTGATGTCAATTTTTGCTCATCTCAGAGTTAAAAAATGATACATCAGGTGTTTTAATTTGCACTACAGTGACTGTGACTAAATTCAAATATTTTCATATACTTGGGGATTTTTTTTTACTTTTGTGTGAAAATAGTTGGTTCAAATGTTTTTCCAACTTTTATGTTTTGGGTGTTTGTTCCTCAGTTTTGGGAGTTCTTGATAGATTGTGGATATTAGTTCTTTGTGGTTTGTGTCATGAATATTGTCTTTTTGGCTTTTCAGTTGTCTTTTGACTTTGCAAATTCTCTCCTACATACTTTTAGATTTTTTAAATTTGTTTAAATTTATCAATATTTTTCTTTCTAGTTGTATTGACATATAATTGATGTACAAAACTTTGTGAGTTTAAAGTGTACAGCATAATGACTTGACATTCATACATTGTGAAATGTTTACCACAGTAACTTTAGTTAACAACCACCGCCTCATATAGTCACAAAAATTTTATTTCCTTGTGATGAGAACTTTAGGATCTTTTCTTTTATTGCTTCTGGATTTTGATTCATATTTTGAAAGCCTTTTTCTAATCCACAACTAGAGGTATTCATTCATGTTTTCCTCTAGCACCTATATTGTTTCGTTTTTCAATTTAGATCCCTAACTTATTTAGTGTTTATTTTGGTGTATACTATGAGATATAGATCTAATGTTTTTACGATTTCCAAATGACTATCCAGTTGTTTTAGCACCATTTATTAAAAGTTTATCTTCACTCCAATGATGGGAAATGCCACTTTTAACATGTGCCAAATTTTAGACTGTCTGCATTTTATTTTTCTGGATTATTTATCCTACTTATGTGCCAGTACTACATGTTTAATTATAGAGGTTTTCTAGTATGTTTTAATTTTTAGTAGGGCTAGTGTCCCTTAGTTTTCCTGACTATTGTTTTATGTTTACTTCTAAAAGGAATTTTAGTGTCTGGGACGCCTGGGTGGCTCAGTCAGTTGAGCGTCCAACTCTTGATTTCGGCTCAGGTCATGATCCCAGGGTCATGGCATCAAGCCCCATGTCAGGCTCTGCACTGAGCATGGAACCTGCTTAGGATTCTCTCTCTCTCTCTCTCTCTCTCTCTCTTTCTCTCCCTCTGCCTCTCTCCCCCATTCTTTCTTACTCTAAAATTTAAAAAAAAATTAATTTTAAAGTCAACTTGTCTCAACTCCATAAAATAGCTTGCTGATGTTTTTATTTGGCTTTCACTGAGTTTATGTATTAAGTTAGGAAGAATTGCATCTTTATAATGTTGAGTTGTCTTAGTCCAGAACAGGGTATGTCTTTCACTTTGTCCAAGTCTGTATTTATGCCTTTAAAAGGTATTTAAAGTAATTTTTAAATATCCCATATTTCTCATTAAATCAACTCCTAAATATTTAATCTTCTTTATTATTATTATAAAATAACTATTTTCTATTTCAGCTATTTTTGTATGTTTTCTTGCTATGCTATCATATTATCTACAAATAAAGATAGTTTTACTTCCTGTTTGTTTTTGTGTCACTAATTAATTTCTGTCATCTAATTGCATTGGCTAATATCTTGAGTACATTGTTGAATAGCAGCATAAATAGTGGGCATGCTTACTTTGTTCCCAATTTTACTGACAATGCTTCTACTGTCCTCATTAAAAATGATGCTGGCTTTTGGCTATATATATATGTGTGTGTATATATATATATATATATATATATACACACACATAAATATATGCACATAAAATATCCTTAAATTTCTAATTTCTTATTGTTTATTTAATAATGAAAGAGTGTTTAATTATTGTGATGGCTTTTTCAACATCTAAGAAGACAATATGATTCCCCCCCTTAGAACATAATATGTGATAGTAATAACTTTTTATATATTGAAGTGATTAAACATTACTCGAATAAAACCTATTTGGCCATAGTGCATTATTTTCTTAATATGGTACTAGATCCTATTTGTTAATATTTTATTTATATTCTTGAATTAATTATGAGTTCTTCTGTTCCTTTGTAATGTCTTTATTTCATTAGATGTCATTGTTACACTTGTTTCATAAAAAGTATTATGAAAATTTAATTCCTTTTCAATGTACTGGTATAATTTCTAGAGTTTAGACTATGCGGTCATAGAAACTAAGCAGATATATCTATATATCTATATCTATATCTACATCTATCTATAT
Source organism: Panthera pardus (assembly GCF_024362965.1). Classification (NCBI taxonomy): domain Eukaryota; kingdom Metazoa; phylum Chordata; class Mammalia; order Carnivora; family Felidae; genus Panthera; species Panthera pardus. Next base: position 26,922,424 of record NW_026526721.1, on the reverse strand, counting down.
CTGTCTATATATATATATATATATATATATATATATATATCTTCTGTGAAACCATCAGAGCCTGGTGCTTTTTCGTGAAGTGATTCCTAGATAACTTGCTTGTTTTTTTTTCCTATGGAAATTTTTTTGTTTAAGATTTATAATTCAAATAGAGTCAATTTGATAATATCTATCTAGTTCTTCAAATTTATTTAAGTAGAGTTCTACAGAGCAGTTGTGTTTGTGTGTGCGTGTTTTAACTTCTTTTATTTCAATGGCTTCTTCCCTTTTATTATTTGTTTGTGTTTAATGTTTATTTTTGAGAAAGAGAGGGAGAGAGAGAGAGAGACAGAGCATGAGTGGGGAAGGGGCAGAGAGAGAAGGAGACACAGAATCAGAAGCAGGCTCCAGCCTCTGAGCTGTCAGCACAGAACCCAACATGGGCCTTGAATTCACAGACAGCAAGATCATGACGTGAGCCAAAGTTGGATGCTTAACCAACTGAGCCACGCAGGTGCCCTTCCCTTTTATGATTTATTTTACATCCTCTTCTTCCTACTTTCTGACTGCTTCTTCTTGAATCAGGTTAGCCAGTGCTATTTCTCTATTGTTATTAAAAAATAAGATTTTAATCAGACCTACTGTTTTTTTGTTATCTTACTCTCTGATCATTTTCTTCTTTTATTTTATTATTTTCATCCTTATGATACTTTATTTTTGTTTCCTATTTATTCTTTTTTTGTATTTAGAGAAGGGAATTAAATTTATTTACTGTCATTCTTTCTTTGTTATTAATGAAAGTGTTTAGTGCAGTGATTTTTCATTATCAGGTGTATAATGTTTTCATTATCATCATTTTTTTAATTCTGTAATTTCAATTTATAAATTCCTCTTTTACCCAAGCTATTTAATAAAAAGGTTTTTTTTAAAAAATGTCCAAGTAGAAAGGTCTTTCTTGTTTGTTTTTAAATACTATATATAGAATTTCTCATTTTATTGCCTTATAATTATGGAGTATTATTCATAATATTTTATTTTATTGAAGTCACTGATGTTTTATTTGCAATTTAATATGTGATCAGTTTTTGTGAACATTCTTTAGGTACCTAAAAAGAATGTGTATTCTCCATTCTTAAGGGTAGAGTTTAATGTATAGCCGTTAGATCTATCCTCTTGGTTATGTTGGCTAGATCCTCTATCTTTTGTCTTACTTTTTGTTCATTTGTTCTGTCTAGTGTTGAGAGTGGCAAATTTTTTTCCTCCTCTCACATCTGGTGGATTTTGCTTCATAAATACAGTGTTAGTATTTCATTACACTCTTCCCAGCTGTCTGACTCCATGGATGATTCATAAATCTGTCTGATTTAACAAAATGGTAGGAGGCATTGGAATTACCTTATTGGTCTGCATAAAAATAAGATCCTATTAATTCTTCAGTATATAAATTCCCTTGACAGAATTCAAAACAGATCTATCCTACATCAAAATGAATTCTATACCAACTCTGTACTGGTTATTAATATGAGAATTGTCTATGTGTATTATTATGAAACACTTGGTCTAAAAAATAGATTTTTTAATTGTAATTTAGCCCAGTGGTTCCCAAACCTGGCTGTGCATCATATTAAGAGCTTGCCATACAGATGCATGCGCCCTAGCACTGAGATTTTGGTTTGGTATGTCTGGATGTGGCCTGAGAACTCACAAGTAGAAAATCTGGAACTACATAAGGAAACCACTGATGTAGCCCTTTAGTTTTGTAAGTGTTCCTGTTAATCAATGTTTAGTTCCTAACCTAATCACTTTGAAGTTGAGATGTACTGAAATGTATTATGGTGCTTTGCTGGTGAATGTCCCTGTTCTTGACGTTTGGGATTTTGACTTGATGATCATGGTATATATCCAACCATTTATTTATCTTTTGAAATGTTTATTTGAGAAAGAGAGAGAGAGAGGGAAAGAGAGTGAGCATGAGCTGGGGAAGGGCAGAGAGAAAAGAAGAGTGAGAATCCGAAGCAGGCTCTGTGCTGCCAGCACATAGCCCAATGTAAGACCCAATCCCACAACCCATAAGATCATGACCTGAGCCAAAATAGTCAGACTTTTAACCAAATGAGCCACACAGGTGCCTCATATTCAACCATTTAGAACATGCTTAGGTAGAAAATGGGCAATATTAAAAATCTATCTTGGGTAAAATATTAAAATGTCTTTAAATCTATCATTCTTATCTTCCCAGACAAAATAAATCAGAAGAGCTGTACCAACATCTAAAATAACCATTATAAACAAAGCCAAAGGGTGTAATTGTTTAACAAATTTGTTCACAATAAAAAAACCACAAAAACAAACTTTGTATACTGTAGGTATCTGGGCACTTAGTAAAGATAGTGAGTGATAAGAAAAATACCAAGAAGAAACATGAAAAGAGATTATTGGAAAATCGTGCAACCGAATTATCACCATTAAAGCCATTCAAGGAACAGAAATATTAATTGGAAGCCAAGTTCTAATTGTTTGGACGTTTCCTAAACTTCAAAACAACTAACATCACTTCATGTCAGGTGGGGCAACATGTTCTGAGTTTTGTTCTGAGTGTTTTTTAGTTGTTTTGCTAAAGCCTCAGCCTTCAGTTTCAACTGGGCCTACTGTACAAAATTGTTAGACCAAAGTCTCGTCCAAACTGACAAATGAAAGTGTTCCATCCCTGCAATTCTCCACAAATTACAAAGGATAAGAATAGGCAGTATTACTGTGTGGATTGCATTTGGCTGGTAGTTTCTCTGTTAAGCTGGTAGGTGAATTATTTATCATCTCTTTCGATTGGAAACTAGATGCAGTGTAGTAATTCAGAGGTTATTCATATATCCTTTAAGATTGATACTACGTGTTTGCACATTGACATTCATTTTTGCAAAATTATTCTGGTGTAGCTAAGGTGGAAGCCTGAAAGTGTTGGTCTTATTTTTTCAGTGGTGAAATAGAGACAGAGTTAGGGAGCGCTGTGCCTCAGGCTATCATTATGAATCTCTGAGAGATCTAGAGGCTGGAAAAGAAATTCAAATCTGCCTTCATTTTCCAGGCCAAGATTTCTCTACAAAACTAATTTTCAATTTAGGTATAAATATAACTGTTGATTTCCCTTCATAACTTGTATAAACACAGAGCCTCCTTTGTCCTGATTTCCGAGTTCCTCACCTTCTGCCATTGGAGGCAAAGCAAAAGTCAGGAGAATTACACTAATTTGAAAAATGACCAAATTATTATTGCCCTGGAGCAGGGCACAGTTGGAGTTTATCAGTGAGTCATTTTATAGCCTCTGATAATGTTTCTGTCTCCTAAATCTATCCTCTGATAATATTCTTATATCTTCCAAAGAAACTTTATGGAAGAATTATGAGCCAAATTGTTCTTATTCAATAGAAGCACCTTAACTCATTGAAGATAAAGCAAGTTTTGTCGATTTGTACTCCAAATCAGAAGATAAAAAAAATCCAAAGAGATTCAAGCATAACAGATGTCAATATTAAACAAAAGAAAAACTATAAGATCGTTCCGTCTTTTGAAATAAAATGAAATGTCCCACCACTATTTTATTAGTCCTTACTATAAATAAAACTAAAGCAGAATCAATAAAATTATTTCACTTAAGAGGTAATCATGCATCTCCATAAATATTTAAATATCAAATTGAAGTACAGATGTTTAGCTGTTCAACAGATGCCTGTTCAACTGTGACATATGCAACATTTCCAGAGATATATGCAAACAAAAAAGGCATGTATTTCAGGCATGTATTCCAGAGATACATGCAAACAAAAAAGGCACATTCAGTTTTGAATGTGTCAAAAATGCCCTGCTATATTGCTCGGTACTTATAACCAGTGGACAGTTATTTGCACAACTATTGATTTGAAGTGAGATCATTGTCATAAGATCCCGATTCAAAGAAAGTAGACACTGTAGTTATAATAATACTTATACACATTTTTAACAATATTTAAAAGACCAGTTGTTTCGAACATTGTATTTGGTGCAAAGGCTCCATGACAGTATCTTTTATGCCCACTATCCTTTCAAAAACAAACATTGGATAAACTTTGGAACTAAATTTGGTCGTGTAAGAATGATTCTTGAAACATTAGTTTGGTGAATAGATGTTCTGAATTTATAAGAAATGCTGTCTATTAGAGGATAGTTTCAGGGTTTGTTGTTGTTGTTGTTGTTGTTTTTACTTTACTGGAAAGGCACAGGCAAATGTTAATGACTGAATTCTGCTGTGATCATACTAAGTAAGTTGTCTGTACTAATAATGCTAAGAATGATAATGTATCAGCTACCATGTATTCAATATTTACCTCATACCAGGCATGTTGCTGTACCCTTTACCTTGATCTTGGCTTTTAAAAATCACAACTACTATTATGTTGAACATTTTGTGTAAGCAGAGGCCTCTGAGAAGAATTAGGTAACTCCTCCAAAGTTCTATTCCTCCATAATTTATGCTCCTCTCTACAGATGTCTTCTGTCTTGGTCAAGCTAAATCTTTGAAAATTGCCTTGATAGTACAATGTAATCATGATATAGTGCAACAAATAAGAGTAATGCTAACTCTTTGAGCTTTCTGAGTCATAGTGAGGATGTTATGCTTCACTTGGGGACATCATTTGACCCTGGGTATTACTGGGTCTACTAGTGAGCCACTTTGTAATGGGCTTAGACTATACCTGGTTTTTCTACTTTGCTACATTGAACAGGACTGTATATTTGATGAGACTCACGGTGGATAGTTATAAATGTGAAATTACAGATGATGTCACATATAACATGAGTCCATTTTTTAATGAACAATGTATGCATTCTGCATTGCCTTTTTATAATGTTTTATAAGAAAAACTTTTGTATTCCATGAGGTGTTGATGGAGTAATTATATTTTTTCTAATGGGAAAATTATGAGACATTCACATTATATAAAAACTAAAGAGGATGACAATGTAAAATTCATCAAAGATGCCATATACTCCATATTTCCATGCATGTGAATATTTTGGTCCAATATTCTCTTTTTGTCAAATTGCACTTAAAGTCTGAATATTCAATGAACTAAGTATGTGTTGATGTGGTTCCTGGTTTCTACTTTTCATTTTAACTCAAATTCTTCAGATCTTAAGTCCTTAGCTCAGAGCTTTAATTTTAAAACAACTTTATATGCCTTAAATTTATTGAGTACCAGCTCTGGGCCAGGCACCTTGTTTGAGAGTTGAGGACAGAAATAAATGATTTAGTCTACTGGTTGAGGTATACAAATTAATAAAAATTTCCAGACCTTCATCCAGACATGAAGTTCATGGTCATCATACAAGTATATGAATAGGTGGCAGGGGATTCTTGAAATCCCAAAATTATATGCAAATCATTGTGGGTCTATGGATATGAACATTTTGCTATGGAAGGTGTTCATAGATTTCATCAGATTCTCCAAAGGTTCATAAACTAACACAGTCAAGAATTACTAATCCTCTTCTTCCTTGGCAATGGGAGTAAATTAGTTTTAGCAGTACATTTTTTAATACGTAAATCAAAAATATTGTGAATTGCCTAATGTTACGTATCTGTTTAATGCAGATTTAGAATAGAAATAATAAGTGGTCATTTGACATAGTCCAAAGTTGCTTTCTACCATGTATTTATCTCATTAATATCATTTCAATTTTTACTCAAACTACATTCTCTTCGTCTGTTAAATGGAAACATGGGCTTTAATATGCCTCCATGTTTAAAATGGGAAAACACCAACCCAGCGTTAGATGTCCAAACTAATTGTTTTTATTTCTGCTCAATTTTTATAAGAAGCAAATGGCAACCAGAATTTTTTAAATGTACTTTCCTGGGGGAGACCTAATCTCAGTCATAGTATCTTTGATGTGTAATGGTCTTCGATCATCATAAAGATAAATCACAAAAGAAAGATGCCATTGTATTTCCTCTGTTCTCTGCCAACTAGGACAAGGGCATAAACAAACAGAACTTTAGGTATTTCAATAGTATTGGGCAAGATGTTCTGGTTAGACCAGTAAACCAGGTAGTTTAGTTAATGGGAGGAGCCCATGCTCCATGTATTCTAGTAGTCACCAGTGGTTTGGCTTGCCTTTTTATCTGTTTGCTTCTTTGCTTAGCATTCAAGTTTTGTTTCTCTATCAGGAAAATGGTGTTTTTCATTTATCAGTTTAAGGCAGCAACTTAATGACCTCAGAAACTGTCACTTTTACCAATGTGTGTGTATGTGTGTGCACGCACACATATATGTGAAGATGATTATTTGTAATCCTTATATGAGAGCTGTATTAAAGATTTTACTTACTTTTAATTGAAAACTTGGAAGATATGGTCTTTCAAAAATGGTAATGTGCCTTTCCTATTTTGTCATTTTGAAGAGTAAGTTTCATGTTACATTTCACATGTTTATCTAACATTGTCCCACTCTAGGGGGTGAAAAGTGGAAAGAAATTAGGTCAGGGTTAGCTTTTATAAAAGGCATTTTTACTCTGACACACCACTGGGTGGAGTACATTGCTAGCCCAGAGTCTAATATTACTGTATTATAAGGGTGTTTCTGTGCCAGAAGAGAGAAACTCCTAATCAATTTTGAGGTTTTGTGTATTGTTTTAAAAATCTGAACATGTTTAATAAAGGCTAAATGACTGGAATATAATACCAACATTGACTATGCTCTGGCATCATAACTTTCAAGATTCGATCCATCTTGCCTAGACCCGTGGGAGATAAGGTTTGACACCCTGCCTGGAAAACTCAGAGAAAATTATTTAGAAAAAGGCCATTTTATGTTCTGGTCAAAAGAGCAGCTGCAATTTGGGCTGAATTAGTGCTTTAACTCTACATGGAAAAGCATAAAGCTTATTTTTGATAATGGAATCAAACTGTACCCTGATACTGAATTTGACTTTTCATTTGATGTTGCTTTGATATGGCTTATATTGGAGCTGAGCCTTAATCTTATAATAAAATGAACTTCTGTCAGATACACTGTGGGACTATTGTTGTCGGTAGCTTTTACCTGAATCTGGCCTTCAGAACTTTATGAACAAGAAAAATTTTATAGTATCTGTTAGTTTTATGTGATTTTCAATTTTCCTCAATTCCTTTCTTGCCTCTTTAATTCTTTTTCCTTAAACGCTGGGAAAATGAAATGTACTCATCACATCTAAAATCTCCAGCCTTTCAGATTTATTGTGCCACATATTTTACAGCCCAATAAAACTACATCTTTATAAAACTATTTAAACCCTGTAATTCTAAATATATACCTACATGTCGCAAGTAAATATTTGTGTGCTATTTGAAAGAAAGGAGTCTCATTTTGACTCTTCTTTTCTCTTTGTTTCTTGTATCCCTTGAATTTCATTTTCCAGCTCACAGTGTACCGCTTCGCCTTTTCTAAGCGGTCAGCTCTCGAACCTTGCCCTATAGCTGTCCTGCTTCCGAACCACCCCTCCTGCTCCATTTTCTATTTTACAGTGAATTCTCTTTCATCTGTATTTTTTTTAACAACGGTGTATTTTCATTTGACTTACATTTTCTTTGCAAAGCTATTAAATATTCTTTATTTCGCCTTCCTTCTCCCTCTCCCCCTTCCCCCCGCCCCCCATCAAGTATAGCATCTCATCTATTTCTCGGTACTAAAGCTGTGGTTTCCCCAGGGGAGGGACTTTCTCATACACACGGCTCAGTGCTATGATGATTTCAATGGTGCCAGCATATTTTAACCACATCATTATCATGTAGTCCTAAAGCTTCGCTCACTGAACACACCATCTTTAAAAGGATTCCGTTTCCATTAATCAATTTTAGAACTTGAGATTCGAGCACGTAAAGCATTTATTAGAATGTTCCCTACTTGTTCCCACATTCATCTCATTCTCTTGACTATCTAAGAAAAAGGAATTGTGCAAGAGTCTTTTCTCCCTCCATGCTTACCTCTCCTTTCTATATCCCACCGAGCCCCCCAAGTCTATTCTTCCATACAGTAGTTAAATCAGAGCATGCGGCAGGACGGCATTGTGTGAACTGGTGGCCACACAAGTACTTTGTATTCACTGGAGGTTTAGAAGTACAGCAGCTGCATATAAATATGCATAGTTGAGAGATTCATGATGGTACCACCTCATTCTAGTGCTGGTTGGCTGCAGTGCAGGCACTACAAATCAATGAACATTTTCCCCATCCATCAGCTGCTCGCTTGCAAGCAGACAAAACACTTACAATGCCAGAAACCCACAGAGAGCTCCTTAGTGAACGAAACCTCACTGTCACAAGATTCAAAATAGCCGTCCCCCCTCCCACCCTGAACCTCCACGGCTCTCGACCTCAAATGTCTTTTTTTATCCAATGTGGATCGCGAGCACTTAAAAAATAACACCAGGAAAGAAAGAGAAAAAAAAGGAGCAATGATAAATCAGGGTTTTGAGGGTCCTCACATTATACTTGTCACAAAACAAAGGATGCTTTGAGCATTAACCCTTTTAGAAAATAAAACCCATCATAAAGATGAATCTGCCTGTGTTGACTACACTGCTTTATAGTTGTGGGGTCTGAGTGTTGAAGCATTTAAATATGCAAAGCATTGTGCCAGGCCCTGGCAGACATTTGTAATTTATCCATAGTTATTAGATGGCTTTGGGTATTGAAGGAGTTATGATATGCTGATATGAGAAAAATAAATCATAAATGTATGTAGTAGTAGAAATCGTGTTTTCTCCCATTGAGTGAACAATTCTGCAGGTCTATTTACATTTATAAATTCAAACATTCAGTCCATGTAGAAATTTTAATAGAAGCTTAATTTCCTTTAACAACTTCCATGTGAAATTATTAAGGAATCAAATGTATATTCCTTGGGAAAAGATCTAAATTCATTACATCTACAGAACAAGTTTATTTTTCATCTAAGGTGGATTAACATTAGCAACAAAAATAGTTCATTCTTGTGCAAAAAGAATACTTAGCTCTTAAACAGTTTGTAATACTTCTTGACAACCTGCTGATCAAGTTTTAAAAAAGAGGAATAATCAATTTGATTTCTCATTCATTTATTCACTCATTCATTTTTTCAACTATTTGTCAAATACCTCCTGTAGCATCATGGAACATAAAATAAAATTTCTGTAGTCCCTCTTTTGAAGATGCAAATCTTCTGGTTGGGGAGATAGGAAATACAGTTATATAAATGACCATGTGACTTTTTTTATTTTGAAAAAGTCTAGTCCAGTATCTGGTATGTTGAAGATACTTAGTAAATATTTTGTAAGTGTATGTGACATATTGATTTAAAACTTCTCTAGCAATTTAATGTTTCATTACCATATTGCAGGAGGGGTAAGAACAAACAAACTAGTTATAATTGTCCATAACTATAGCTCAGAGAAGCTGACATGCCTACCTTTTATTTGCGTGTGAGCAGCAAAACCAAAATTTTAACCCCTATCTGCTTAACTTCGGAGTCCATCCATTCACTCCTACTAAGCCATGTTGAATTACAAGACAGAATGTGATAATTGCTCTAGGGGATCAGAGGAAGTAAAGATCACTTCCAGCTGGGATGACCAAAGAAGACATCATTAAGAAGGAGTAGCATTTGAGTAAGCCTTTGAAGAATGGGCACAGGAACAAAGCAAAAACTACAGACAGGAGTTAGCATTGGTGAAACCTTATGACTCTGGCAAACAAGTTGCCAGGCAGATGAAGGACATCTCTTTCAGTGAAATGATGCTGTAAATAACACCGCTATTTAAAGAATTGCCAACCAGACTCCTCACTTATTAGAAATGGAATCCACAAATGGATTTATATTTCAGGTTTCAAACGAAAGTCAGTTAAACTGCTTTGGATCCCAGTTTCTTCATTTCTAAAGTAAGGGCTTGAGCCAGATGTCCCATGGAGACTCTTTTAAGGACGTCTGTTTTGCAGTGCTTTCATTTCCATTTGTTTTTCAGACTATTAAAAAAATACTGGAAGTAGACAATTCAGTATAGAGCAGTTATATAACCTGTGTATAAGTAATCATTCTCAGAACACAAAGTATATCTAAGTGTTTACGTATCTATATGTGTATGTCTATATATAAACTAGGTTATTTGCATTCAAATGACTAATCTGAACTCTGAATTTAATTTTGTGTCACGGTTTTCCCCATTTGGCTTTCCAATGGTGTTTGAATCAAGCTAATTTTTATAACAATTTAATCAATATATATTAATATGCACTCTCTTATTGTATCTGTTTCTATATTTCCACTGTTGAAGAAGATTTAAAGATTGAATATCTGATATTAATTCATCAATAAAAAGGCATTTTTTGTGGTATTCAAGTGCTTCTGAGTAGATTCACATATTTTCCACCTTTCCAGACTATAACTCCGATAGCAGTTAAAGCAAGATTTTGGCCATGTTTATCAAACATGTGTTGATGACATATATATATATGAAATGAATATATACTGTGTGTGTGTCCATGCACGGATGCAGGTAAACAAACTGAGGGAACAGGAGAACTTAAAAGAATGATACAGTACTTATTTTTTGCCTGACTTAAAATCTTTTTTTTTTCCTGTCAACATTTCCCGCCCCCTTAATTTTTTCCCAACAAGAAAAGAGAACAAAGAGAAAGAAGTATTTTGTTTGAATTTAGGGTGAGAAGAAAATCAAACATCATTTTTCTCATAATTTTTGCAAAGGCTACTAAAGGGATATGAGTGGGGAGCTCTTCCTTGAATAGAAATGCCCTGGATGGAAATTCCATCCTGCCATTGTTATTGCCAAGTACATTCAGGGGGAACTGGATGTTGTGAGAGTCCCAGACTCTTTTATTTTCCATCTTACACTTCTCTTATGTCCTAAAACAGTATGTTTTGGTAAACACTTGTTTGGATTCTAGTCTATTTGGAATTGAACTGAATTTGTTAGGTTTGTTTTAATGATCTGAATGAAACTGAACTTCATTTGTAGCAAATAATATGATGCTTTGATCATTATAATTCTGATTCTGATCTTGAATGGAGAGAGTTTCAGCTCATTTTGGTTACATCAGTTTATGGCCAAATTAGCTAATCTTAACAAATGTTTACTGAGCACCGACTAGATTTATTAGTGCTGAGTCTTGTGCTTAACAAATATAACAAGGTTTCTAACCTTGATAGTTTATATTTATGTTGGGAAATAATATTAAGTTTTCAAAATGTTAATAAATATCAGGACTTAGACACGTAAATGCTAACTGAGTGATAAGGTGTACAAAGTCCTCTGGAAGTTCAGAGCCCAGGAATTTCCATAAGTCCTGGCTTTGTAACTACCCAGTACTGGCACCTCTTTTTTTAATGGGAGAAAACTCTGAAGATGAATTTGCCCTCGGGTGCATTCTGAGCAGATGCAAGTTGAAAACCACTGCTCCAGGCAATGAAAGTAATTGAAACAATTTGAGCAGATAATCACTTAATAAAAAGAAGATGAAACTGGAGCAATGGGTAGATTGCAATAAATTTTCCTGTCACAGCAGAAAAGAACCTCCCTGCAGAAGATACAAGGACGATCTTCTAGTGATGATCTTAAGTTAGAAGAGCTTTAGTTTTATAAAGGCATTTCTGGTGGGAACTTTAAGTTGCCTTTAAATAGGGTCATTGATTTTTGTGAAATAAAATTGGTAAACTTATACTGTGTTAAAATTAAAAACAACCGTTATTTAGTAATTTCAAAACCAGTCATAGAAGTGAATGCTTACATTTTAAGAAAAGGGAAAATGAATAAATACCAAGAAAGTACAACATCGTAAGACGGGAACTTGGATGGGATATTAACCTAATGGCCCTTAATTCTCCCCATTTTTCTTAGGTACTATCTATATAATCATCCATTTGAGAAAGCAGCAGGTGTAGTTAAACATTAGGTTGGAACTGACATTCAGAGAATGTGAATTGCTTCGAGTCCATTTACCCTCTCAGTGAACTTGGAAATCTGTTTCACGTCATATAAATCTCAGATTTCTCAGCAACAACATGTAAAATAATAATTGCAACCAAACCTAACTTCCAGAACTGTAAAGATCCTGTAAGATTCTTTGAGTATGCTCTAAAATGAGTATGCTCTAAAAATGTAAAGCCCACATTTGAGACATTGTCATTGCATTAGATTACCTGCTTTATGATATTTTCCTTCTAATAATCAAAAAATCAAATGTATGTTTTGAATTCCACCTTTTAATTCATTTTCTGTAGACAGAAATTGTTAGTTTTCTTTCTCTAGTCTTTGGTTCTCTTATAAAATTGATAAAAATCTTGTCTGATGTATGCACGTATTGTTTCAATCTGTGGCTGGAGGAGAAGTGAAGGCATATTGAAAATAATTATAAAGTCAGTCACTACAAAAAAATGTAACTGTGGACCAAATAATGGGAAAATAACTTAAGAATTAATTATTAAAATGTAACCTGTGAGCTTTTTAATGGTTTATTAAGCACTAGATTTCAAAACCATGTCATTTCTTAAAATCTCAGTCTGTCGAAGTGCTTGAAAACAAATGTTTTAAGATTAAAAAATTATCTTTGTATAATCAAACTTACGGTTGATTCCAGAATAAAGTGCTACGTGGCAGGAGTATTATTAGCTAAACAAATGTAAATTTGACTTAAAAGATTTAATTTGGACCAAATTGGCATTCCACAGTTAGTGTTTATGAAATGTAAATTTAACTTTCAAGTGAAAGTTTTTTGCCCACCCAAAAAACTTAGATAACAGGAAACCATCTCATTCGTACAGTGATTTGTTTGTTTCTTCTGAAACTACTTGGGTCCAGATAGTAATTTGAAATGTTATTCAAATCTCATTTGAAAAAAAAAAAAAAGTGGATTGCTTTTCCTGTGCCATTTTCTGACTCATTTACTTACAAGTTCTCATAGACACAGCCAAGAAATTTCCACCTATGTAGTCAGAGTAATGCTTTGGATTTTTGCATCAGACCTTGAAAGTTCAGATTCTAACTGTAACATGTCATGCCTGGGGCATGTTTCTTAATATCTAAGTTTCAGGCTCTTGCTCTATGAAAGTGGAGATTATATATTTCCTTCCAAATTTCCTGTAAAGAGGAAATGGAATATGTATAGCATATCAGCTAACTCGGTGCCTGCCCCAGGTTGAATGCTTAGTAATTATCAGTGTTGCTATTCATCTATCTATTCATTAGGTATTTCTCTGTCAGGTATGCTGCTAGGAAGTAAGAAAATGATGATGGACCTGACACATTCTTTACCCTTAAGGAATGATCAGTATGGTGGATGAGAGGGATGAGAAGGCAATTATAATACAGTATAATAAGTATGCTGAAGGGGTAAGCAAGAAGAGCTAATGGAGTACATAAAAACATCTAATGGGCTTGAGAGAAGGAAACCGTTTGCCAATTGGATTAATCATTCAGGCCCTTAAAATGTATTTACTTAGTGTCTACTGTTTACTAGTTATTGTCCTAGAAGCTGGGGATACTAAGGGGAAAATAAAAACACATACCTTGTGTTCTATGAGAACAGGTGTCTCTTTGTGGGAGAAGAGAGTATTCTAATAATTACTACAATAAATACAAAATCTGAAATGCCTAACAGTTGCTAGTAAGTGACCCCAGTGCTTCTTAACTGGGAGGACTTTGCTCTTCCCAGGAGACTTTTGGCAATGTCTGGAGACATTCTGAGTTGCCACAACTGGAGGAATGCTGCTGGTATCTAATGGGTAGAGACTAGAGATACTGTTCTACATCCTACATTGCACAGGACAGGACCCCACAACAAAGAATTATCTAGGTCAAAATGTCCATAGCGCTGAAGTTGAGAAATCCTGAAATAATTCCACCCCTAGTTGTGGTATACAAGTCCATGATGGCAGGGGCACCCCTCTTTTTTCACGGACACATTCCCAGCGCCTAGAAATGTGCCTCATATAATAGGTGCTCAGTATATACATGCAGGGTAAATGAATTGGTTGTGAGTGACTGTCAGAAAAAGAGAGTATCATGTTCAAAGGTCTAGACTCAGAGTAAGTAAATTATGTTAAGGAGCTGAAAAGGAGGCTAGTAATCTGGAATCAAAGTGAGCAAGAGAACGGTTCCATTGAGAAAAACCAATGAGAATGGGCTTAACAACTTTAAAGTCAATTTGCCAGCCTCAATCACTACATATGTAAAATCTAAATTGTTCCTCCACAAGCTTCGTACAGTTTCTTTTTATTCTGTTACTGGGGAACACATTATACTTGTTTAAGTAAATCCAACCCTTTTTTTGGTTAAGGGAGTCTAAAATTTACCCAGACCATCATTTTTGTCTTTGCTGATTTTTGATTTCCATGTTCTCAGAATTATGGATCAGGAGCACCAGGGAAGAATCACTTAATGACTTCGATAACTGTGTATGTAAGGACAGATAATTCTGGGAGAAATTGGATTCCTTAAGGCAGTAATTCTTGAGGATGCGGGCAGGAAGCTAGAGTAGAAATAGGATGGATATTTCAAAAAAGCTCTGCAGCTGTCTGTCCCAGCCATTTACACCGAAGCAAGAAGTGGAGCATTACTTTCTTAGCAGTGGGATCTGTCTTCCTAGACGAGGAGATCGCTCCCTTTTACCAGCTCTCCCAGTTCTCTGTTTATCAATTCTTAATGATGCCTACATTATATTTTCCATTTTCCTTTACCAATGGGGAAAGAATTGCACAGTTTGCTAATTAAACATGGTAAAAATAATACTGAGTGATTACATTTGTAAAAATCTTAGAACATATTATGAATCAGCAAAAACGCCAGCGTATTAGAAATTCTCTCTCTCTCTCTCCCTTCTACCCTTCCCATCTCTTCCCCTCCTTCCCTTTAATAATTACACTGTAAGCAGTTTATTCTGTCTGTTACTACTGGGACTGCAGGCTTCCTTCATCAAGAAGGGAAATTTGCCCCACTGTGCACACTCACACATATGAGCGCGTGCACACACACACACACACACACACACACACACACACACACACACATTTTGCCAATCACTGCTCTCAAGGGCACAGTCCTAGTGGCCACATTTGAAGGCAAAGGAGGTCTGGCATTTTACATGGGGAGAGAGTAAGTGAGGAAGCTGAGGGAGAGAATAGGGGACGTTCTGCTGAGTGTTCATCTCTACCTTATTTCAGATTCCATTCTATTATTTGAAAAAGGAGGAGTATGGCTAAGGAAAGGCATAACTAAGAAGTCATTTAAATATTTTGGCCATTTGAAATCCAATCATTCATGTGATATTCAAAATTCTTCTGATTTTTGAAACTGTACTGCTATATACTTGTGTATAGTTCGTACAATTGTGCCATGTGTCTAAATGACTGAAATGGTTTTGGGGCGCCTGGGTGGCTCGGTCGGTTAAGCATCCAGCTTCGGCTCAGGTCATGATCTCGCAGTTTGTGGGTTCTAGCCCTGTGTCGGGCTCTGTGCTGACAGCTTGGAGCCTGGAGCCTGTTTCAGATTCTGTGTCTCCCTCTCTCTCTGCCCCTCCCCTGTTCACGCTCTGTCTCTGTCTCAAGAATAAATAAACATTAAAAAAATTTTTTTAAATGACTGAAATGGTTTTAACTAAATTCGTTTACTCTAAGTCCAACTTGTGAAACTGTGTGATTCAGTTTGTTTATCTGAGTGTACCACCCCATCAACCCTGGTTTAATTGGAAAGCCTAGAAGGTAACAAACTGAAATTTTAGAAAAAGTAGCTGAAACCTAGCAGCGACACTCCTAGGATCTCTTTCTAATTCCTAATGGAGAAGTGGAAAATCCATATCAGTCTTTTGGCCACCTTGTTGCTTTTCTGGTACAGGCGAAAAGTTTCATTTTTCTGATTGATGAGGGAATTTCAGGAGTAATTCTGTGTTCATTATGACATTTGATTGAAGCAGAATACATTAAAATAGAGGCGGGCTTATCTGTGGGTTGAGGAATCGTCACTCCCATGTAGGACAGTGATTCTTATCTACATACGAACATCAGCGTCATCTCAGAGGGCCTCTCACAATGTACGTGCCTGGGACCCATTCCTGGATATTTTGCTTCAGTAAGTCTAGAGTGAGTCCTTGGCACGCTTGTTTGGAAAAGACTCCCGGGTAAGCCCACTATGCTTTCTGGATTAGAAATCACAGATCTAGAATTTTCTTCTCATAGTCACATTGTGAGAGTCCCTAATATTTGGAGAATTCACCGCTGGACACAGTGTTAAGGGACTCCATTATTTACAATTGTGACTTGCCACCCTATAAGCTTTGTATGTAGAATAACCTAACTTGCCTACCTTCTCACATTTGGACCTGTGATTCACACCTTATACAAAATCAAAGCCCTAAATTTATTGCTCATGTTTAAATAACATTTCAAAGAGGATGTCTTATGATGTAAAATATCTCCGACTACTAATTTATTTTAAAAGATGCTTTTTTCAGTGATATAAAAGAATACATCCTGTATGCTTCTTTAAGAAATTAAAATTTAGATAAATATTTGCAAAAATCAATGATAATGAAATAAATAACAATAGGTAAAAATAAGTCATTAAAAATGCATAATTATAGTTATTTCTTATAGAGCACCTTTGTATCTAGAATTTAACCCACTAAACTCTAAGCACCTTGAAACTCATACATATTTCAATTAAAATGTGATTAATTTTTCTGTATATCTAAAATAGTACAGAAATGGTTTATTTTCAAATTAATATTTATTTGTGCCTTGTATAGCATAGCCTTTTATTTATTCAATAAATATAGAAAAATTTTATCAATTAATTTTTAAATATAATTTATGCCCTTATAATTCTACTGAAACTACTCTGTTACCCTATGGTCACCTCATAGCTCTAAATTGCCAAATGCAAGGGTCATAAGAGTCTTTATTGGATTCCTCTGGTGCATTTGACTTGGTCAACCACCCTGTCTGAAATTCTGTTAACTTCTGACTCTCCGCATTCTTTTTTTTCCCCCTAATCTTTCACTGTTCCTCCCTCCATTGCTCCTTTCTCCTACAAACACTATTACTTATCATTATTGGATGTTTCTCCCTAAACCCTAAACACTATTTCTAGGTGAGCAAATTGATTTCTATAATTTCAATTCCTACTAGTATGCTGATAGTTCCCCCAATTTTATCTCCAACAAAACAACTTCTTACCTTAGCCACATATTCACTGCCCTCTAGGTTGGCTCTACCAGTATCTTAAATCTCAGAGTCACATCTTAGCATTTTTCTTTCCAAATTTGTTTTTGCTCTTATACCTTCTATCTTAGGTGGTGCATCAGAAGGAACCAATTCTCCAACCTGAATCTGGAGAGTCATCTGTGGCTCCTTCAACATCATCATCCATATTTGTCTCCTTCCAATATGGCCTCCTAAAGAGTTCTTGAAACTTTCCTTCTTCTCCCTGTGTATTCCCACTGCCCTGGTATAGAACTCTCATCCTCTCTTTTCTGAAATACCACAAAATCCTCTCCACTCCACTCCACTCCACTCCATGTCTTTCTCCACTCCATGTCTTTCCTGAATAATCTACAATTAAAAAGAAATCTTTTAACATATTACCCCACACATATATTGAAAGACATCAGCTGTGTATAACAAGGAAAGGAAATATCATATCAATGCCATGACTTCCCATTCCCAAATCTATGGAAAATTTAGTAATCAACTAAAATATTCTATTCTAAAAAGTCCTAATATTTCCTCTCAATCCTTCTCAAAACAGAAACTAAGCCACCTAGTTACAACATGCAAAATTTGGCAATAAGAGTAAATTCACTTGCTATAACGATTAGGATAAACCCCTTACTACAACATAAGGTCATCCATGATCTAGCCTTTGTCAAATTCTCCAGTTTCATCTCTAACCAGTCCGTATTTCAGATTCCGTGTAACACTTCAGTGATAGAAATTTCCTTCTTACACCATCCTGTTTCTTGTCTCTGGGCTTTTGATTATGCTGATCCCTTTGTCAGGAGACTTTGTCTTCACACTCCCAACTTTTTGCCAGTTCCAGTTCCAGGTTAATTCTTACCTGTCCTTGTAGAGCCAGCTTGTTCTCACTCACTTCCTGTCTTCAGTGAGAAATGATGACTCTGGTCCATGTTCCCACAATACTCTGTGTATCTCTCTCTCTATGTCTATCATTGCTGTTACTATGCTCAGTTATCATTTTTCCAATTATGAGTTTGCCTAATCCACTAGATGATAGGCACCTTGAAATAGAAACATGGGTTTATTATTCTTTGCAACTTTGGGACACCTTACACAATAAGTTGCATATAAGCAAGCACTATGTAAGATGAATTAATTAATTAAAAAAGTATTGCTGCATATGGGGGAAAAATAGGTATACGTCAGAGATGTTTTCATCTTTCTTTAAAGCAAAGTCACAACTTCCTGATACACACTCTAGAGCCAAATACAGTTCACCTTAGTTCATGTAATTAATTTATGTTGCTTGGTTTCTGTAGGAATATGAGTTTTAGACATCTGGGTATATAATAGAAACACTAAGTAAATTTTCTGGAAAAATATGTATTTTTTTAATGTTTCTTTTTATTTTTGAGAGAGAGAGACAGAGACACAGCATGTGCAGGGGAGGAACAGAGAGAGAGGGAGACACAGAATCCGAAGTGGACTCCCGGCTCTGAGCTGTCAGCACAGAGCCTGATGTGAGGCTCGAACTCATGAACTGTGAGATCATGAACTGAGCTGAAGTCAGATGCCTAATAGACCAAGCCACTCAGGTAGCCCAAAAATACATATTTTTAAGTAATGACTGAGTTGATGACATCAGAGAACGCAAACTTGTTTTTTGGAAGTTGCTCCTAAATACTAAATTATCATGGGGGGGGGGGTCATGGATTAGTATTGTACATCATATATGAAAGTTAGATATATTTTTATATTTATTTGTCTTTGCTTATGTTTAAAAGAATACATATTGACTTGATTGTTTGTGCAATGTAAGAATTATTCACCCTAGAGACATGCTTTTCTTTTATATGGTTGCAGAATATCTAATAAAAGTGTTTCAAGATACTTTGAAAACATAATTCATATTACTTTTCTGTTCTTCTTAGTAATAAGCTAAAGAAATAACTTCACAGATGTGAAAGTAGGTATAAGAATTCTATGTGACCTGGAGAAATTTGCTATTAAAATCCATTCTTACATAAATATATTTTTAGAGTCCTCAATCAAAAAAAATTTTTGAAGTTTTGTTGAACTTTTACTTGTCTGTTTTTTGTAAAACTAAATAGAAATGATTATATGCTAATATAGATATTTCCATATTGTCTGAGCCTTAATTCTTAATCAAGGGGTGTGTGTGTGTGTGTGTGTGTGTGTGTGTGTGTGTGTGTGTATGTATGTATGTATACATTCTGTGGAAAGAATGTGAGGAAAAAAAAGGCCAGAAGAAAAAAGGCTCAGTTTCAAAGTACACATGCTGTGTAATTTAATCCAGTATTATACGAGCTTTTGAGCAGAAACTTAGGTGAACTGGATCTCATATTTTATATGGAATGTTTTTGAGAATCATGAGGCAACAATTTGAAATATTTCCACTTGATTCACTGAAACATCAGTAAATACCACAAAGTACTTTTCTCTTTGGTGTCTGAATTTAACTTGGTGACTCCTAGATTTGGAATGTGTTGAAATAAAGTTGTTTATCTTAAAATATGAAACAATATGGGCACTGACCAATTCATAGAGACAAATGGCAGGCTCTCCAGAAGTATAACAAAACATTGCATGGAGAAAATGTCTGTGTGACAAAGAGAAATAGTACCCTGTTATCCTTATTTCATGTTAGCTAGGCCAACAACTTCATTTGTAGGAAAATGGAGAAGAAAAATCTGGCCAAGGAAATGACTGATTCCTGGCCTTAGTAAGCAAGGAATCATTTCCTCTGGATTGTGTTGCTGCTCGATTCACTTATTCCCTGGTGTCTCCTGAGCACTTACAATGTGCCAAGAATGATCAACACAGAATTGACCCCACCTCCATGAAGCTTACAGTCTAGTAGCACAGGGAGTTAGAAAAAGAAAATGTTAGCTGTCACAAGTATTGAAAAGAAGGAGTGCAAAGGAATAAATGGGCTAGTGGAGTAAGGCTTGTCTGAAGAAGTAGCACAACAGTTAAAATTTGGAGGACGGATAAACATCAGGCAAAAAAGAAGGGGAAGGGAGCTGTGCAGTGTCTTTATTATTGAGACACGTAGGAAAGGTAAAAACTACACATAGAAAATACATGCCAACCTCAGACTGTTATGGCTATCTGGGGGGCACTGGACGGGACAGGGAATGTGTTGGGTAGAACTTAGGTTACAAAAAAGTATTTATTTAGCATGAGGCTTACATTCTAGAAAAGGAGACAGATAATAAACATTTTAGTAAATAGATTATGTAATAGGTGGTAGTTATTGCTATGAAAAATAAAGCAAAACAAGATGGAAAGGCTAGGAAGGGATGCCATTTCAGGTGGAGTGGTAGGGGAAATTCTTTCTGGGCAGACACCTGAATAAAATGAGGTAATGAGCTATGTTCTGTTTTATTTTTTTAAGAACTAGAGAAAAAAGGATAACTGAGGCAAGCATGGCATAATGGTAATGCCTATTTAATATTGGTTGGATAATTCCAGCTTGCTTTATAAGTTTTGATACTTCTATACATTTTGAAGTATTTGTAAAATAATTACATAAAGCATATGCCTTCAGTCAGTGGGAAAAAGCCTAGTGTCTACAAAGTCCTGGAAAAATCCAGGTTAGCACCAACAGTAAAGTAGGAGTTTCATGTGGGACAAGCCTGGAGAATTGGGTAGTTGCTAAACCAGTAGGTCCTTGTAGGCTCTGTTAAGGATTTTAGACTTCAGTCTAAGAGCAATGGAAAAGCATTGAAGGATTTTAAGCATGAGTAGGAGTATAGGATTAAATCTGCATTTTGAAGAACTTAAGAATTTATATTTAAGAAATTTTAAGCTGGCATCTACCATTTGCCAGGCTCAATGCTAGGTATGGGGAGACATAGTAGTGACAGGTCTTTACACATGGAGAA
The DNA here is from genome assembly GCF_024362965.1 of Panthera pardus. NCBI lineage: Eukaryota > Metazoa > Chordata > Mammalia > Carnivora > Felidae > Panthera > Panthera pardus. The sequence goes on along the minus strand of NW_026526721.1, from coordinate 26,901,306 downwards.
CTGGAAGTCTAGACACGGGAGAAATTTTTGTAGTCATCTATGGATGAGCTCACTGGCTAGATATTTTGAGATCTGTCAGTTTGTTCTGCACCTTCAGCAACCTGCATGTTATCTTTGAGAACATTGGCAAATCTTTGAGAAAGATTGGGCAATCACCTTGATTTTAATGGCTTTGAGAATTTTAGTAACTCACTAGTTCATTAAATGGGGAGAAAAAAATTGTTTTGTGTAATTGAGTAGCTTTTTATATGCCATTTTCCAGTTTCTTATTGTATCCATATAATATTTATGATTTTTCTCCAAAGTTGAGGCTTCTGACATTTCAAGGCCAAGGAGTCCAAGGCAAAGGACAGAAGAACTATGTGAGGGGCATATTCATTGCTGAACAAGACAAAACAAAAAATATCCCTTTGCAGTGTCATTTGAGAATTGGAACTTTGTACATTTGCGAAAAAGGGATTTAAAATTCAAGTATCAGTGAGAAGGAAACTTAAGATTTTTGAGGTAGTGTGTGTCTTCTGTCCAAGAAACATACTGTAAGTGATTTGCTAAGAAACATATTGTAAGTGATTTGCTACTGCTGAGGACATGGAAAAAGTGATAAAGATGAACTCTTGATGAGAGTATATGAATATATGAAAGGATGTCAAGTAATTTCAAAGGACTGGTTTAGAATCTTGAGCACTTTTTTCTGACTTTGAAATTCTTCATTGATCTGATGTTATTCCCCTAGTGTTTTATCATTTTCTACAAAATTTAAGTGATATACTTCTTAGACAGATGAAGTTCATTGTTTGCCATATAGAAAAAGTGAATATTAGTCAAGTGAAGTTATTGACCCGTTCTCTTCAGTTGTAGAAAATGGAGCTGCCAACGTTCTTCAGTGTCTTAAGTGATTTATTGACTTAGGCATTAATTTCTTAAGAACTTAGATTTTATTTAAGTGGACACCGTATAGACTAAACCACCTTAAATTTATCACAAAACAAGAGCAATTATCATTCTGGGTCATGGTAGACTATTAAACCTTAATCTTTGGAGCATCTAAAACTGGAAACAAATTATTCTTGAAAACAAATTATTGCATCGAGACTATAATACTTATAGAGGAATTCTGAGAAAGAAAACAACGTATAGCTAATATTGACATTTGTTTTTAAGATAATCATGGATAATATAAACAATTAATTGGCATTTGCCAAGTTTGAGTAAGTATAACTTTATAGGTCCCCAAATTAGAATTGATTAAATTAATTTATTTGGGGCCAGGGAACAAAATGATGAGTAAAATAAGATTGTGAAAAATAAAGTGTGGGAATGCTAAAATCAGAAAATGGGGGACCTTGCTTTTTAATTCTTTTATTTGTTACCACATGGGTTAACCCCAAGGAAAAAACAGAATTGCATTTCTGATTTGAAGAGCTTTTCCCTTACTTTTCTAACTCAAGTTTAATGCAGGACCATATAGTAGAAAAACAAATGGATTCATAGTGTGCTAACTTAAGATTTAGTGCCACCTTTCTCACTAACAATTAGATGAGGTGACATAATGATTATATAACCATTTTGCCTTCACTTTCTTGAATAACACCTACTCCAGAACTTTTATAAGAGTGACATTAAGTAATTAAGGAGCATGTTTTGAAGACTTTTAAGATATGATGGAAACATAAAGTATTGCAATTATTACACTAGATATTAGGGATTGAGAGAATTGACATGAGGGTGGAAGGAACCTTGCGTTTTAGCCTTCAGAGGGTCAGTAAGGTGGCATTGCAGGAACTGGGCTTCAGAGTGACAGAGACCCAGATCAAAGCCTTGCCTTTGCCTATGGTCTTTCCCATGTTATGAAGTTACTTATTCCTCTTAAGTATCTATTTCTTATCTATGAAATGGAAATAATAATAATGAGCTTCAACTAACATGTGGAAGTGGCCTAAGTGAAATGCAGCTCGCTGAGTTCCTTTCTGGTCCATTCTCTTTATTCACTGTATTTTATTTCCAGATATTTACATATAATATTTTTGCAATCAATTGTGTGCTACAAAAATTTGCGGTGTATTATGTTGTTATCCCATTTTACGGAAAGATCACATGGTGACATGAAGGAGAATTTCAGGCTCAAACATCCATAATGGCAGAACCAGGGTGATTGATGATAACCTCTAGGAACCAGTGTGATCTTTTCTTTGTGTTCTTCTCCGTCCTGATTTTCTTAATCTTCCCACTTTATCTAAAATCATACCACCAACTCTTCACTTCCCCACTTCCTTACTTTATTTCTCTTCATAGCACTTACCACCATTTGTCATGTTATATGTCTACTTACAAATTAATTACTTTTGGTAGTTTATAAGCTCTGTAAGAACAAAAATTTATTATTTTAGATGTAACCTTCCCTTAATGAAAACCATCAATTATTTTGTATTTTCCAAAACAAATGTCGAGATATTTTTAGAAATAAAATACTTTGAATTTCATTTATTGCAAAAGAAAGTACATTTAAAGAGGGTATGTGCGTGTGTGTTTTTAATAAATGGCATTAAACTTACTTTGTCGTGTATATAACAAACATAGCTCAAAATTCCACTTCCTGGAACTGTGATTTTAAAGTACAGCACATTTTACTTGCGTGGATATTTTTATTCCAGAAAGGTATCAAACATGACAGTCTGACAGTCTGTCATTGGGATGCCTTCACCGCTTTTCTCAGATCAACTGACAAGACCTCAGCTGGGCCTCTACAAGTTGCTTAAGAACACTTCTAGAACCATCCTAATGGGCATATTCCAACTGTCACTTGGTGGGAAAAAAAAAGAAAAAAAAAGATCACTAGAGATCAATCTCTCTACAGCGGGTCTTTTGGCAGAAAACCAGTCATATCATTCTCTCCAATTGAGCCTTTGTGGGGAAAAAGGCCTTATCAAATTCCTTGGACATGAAGTTACTGTTGAAACTATTCTCAAAACATGCTATCTAGCACCATGCAAGGAAGTTTGACTTTTGAAAGGTCAGGAGTGACCTTTATAATGATTTAGATCATCTTATGATTGTTAAGAAGTAGAAAGGGTTATAATACTATAAAAGCTTTGGGTCTTATCCCCTTTTGTGAGAAGATTCTGTTAGTGCCATTAACTAAGCCACAACTTCCTGATGTAATTATTAAACAGACCAAAACTTAGACACTAACATACCCCTCACCTACCCCAAACTTGGATTCAAAGTGTAGACTGGGGCCATTCAAACTGTGGGAACAGAAGAGAAAATGGAGTAAGAGGCCAGGTGGAAACAATATATTTATTTCTTATGAACAAATATCATGCTTGGTGAATAGTTAAGGTCAAAAAAATTAGTATTATCAAATACAGCTTTATATTTTAATCTTGTGTTTATATTTTGTTGGGTAAATAGAAGACTATAGGTTTTCAAGAAAAAATATACTAGCAGAGAATCTAGTAATGGACATTATTTAATGTGAATCCTGAAGAGAGACTGGAAGTGAGCCTCAGAGCTAAAAATATGACAGTTTTAATGCTCACTTTTCCTAAAATGGCTATACTAAGCTTAGTGGAAATCAAAATAAAACATATGCTGTGATAATAAAGTTCGGCTTTACTCACAGACATTATAGTATATGTCTAATTCATTTATACATCTGTAAAATAAGAGGACTTATGTAGTCAATCAAAAAGCTTTTAACGATACTGTTAAATTTTATCTTAATAAGTGTGTTAAGTCTAACTCTCTAATGTCCATTATGAAGATCGGTCTTATTTTATGTTAGAGGTGTATAGTGTAGACAAAACAAAGTTGGTGTTTCTTGTGTGCTTCTGTAGAAATGCTAACGTCTAATTTTGCTCCTATTCTTCAAATGCATTGAACACCTTGCTCTCTTTGTACAATATACACGTGTTGTGACCTCCTATTTTGATGAAAGAACTAAAGCCTTTAGGAATGAAAGCTTAAATACATTTATACCATATTTTAAATTCTCTTGGTTGTTTAAATTGGATTTTTCTAAAACAGGAGATCTTTTAAGTGTTTGTGCTAGCATCTTAGTAAGAAATAGTCTCTTCAGTGGAAGAAGAGGAGAGCAAAGAGCAAGAAGAGTTTCTAATTAATTTTATATTAAAGATAGTAACTTGACATTTACTTCTTTGTCCTCCAACTGTCTACAAAATCCTGTCTTCTACATTATGGTAATCTTGCCTTAAATTGGCAGTCATTGGGACCATGTATGTCGCTTTGAAGCTTGTAGACATGTTTATTTACCATAATTACCTGATTTTAGAGATATTAAAAAGCCAAAACTCTAGTCCTTAGTCAAACATATTTAAGAACATAAAATACATAATGGATAGAAATTTATATTTCGATATTTAACTATATTTGCTTATATACAATGCAATTGTGCCCACCCACTATGGTGTCTATATGTGTCTGTGTTTATATTTGTATATCTATAAAATAAGACGGCTGAACCATAGTCATATGGCTTCTTGCAGAAAAATGTAGGACCACTTTCTACTTGACTGATTACTGAAATTTCAGAGAAACATGTTCTTCGAAATTTATTCTGTGACTTTATTTCTCTTAAATATGGTTGGATTAAGTTGCTTAAACTTTGGCACTAAAAAAGTTGTCTCAGCATTCTTCCTTCGTGATTTAAGCAGAATTGAAAACTTGGAATAATAAAATCCAGCAAATACATCTTTTTACTAAATAATGCTTTATCTTCTTAAAGTCACTAGCTACTTTAGCTAGATCTACTGCAAATACTCGAGTAATTTAAAGCTCTCATTTTGGAAACATTTTTTATCTAATGTGTTTTTTTATATCTGATACAACTTTTACATTTATGACACTTATCCTTTGACATTCTGCAAAGGAAGCATGAATTAATCATTGGGTTTGTCCAGCAAGGGCACAGGTATCTTACTGATGCTGTGAGCCTCCATCGTGACACACGCAAGCTGTTTCTGCAATTCCAGCACAAGAAAACATCCCCACAGCTGATTCATTGCTGCTTTCTCAGTTCCCAGTCTCTTAAAATTCTAGGTCTTGATAGAACAGAGGTGGATTCTGTGTGTATGTAATATTGATTCTGTTATTGAACTTTCTGAAGATACAGAGGTTACTGCTAACTTCAAAACAAACTGGGCCAGAGGTTATTGTCTTTCGAGAGCATGTACAAGAAATGGTTTAATAAGCTATTGTTGTTGTTACTGAAATTATATTGTATTAATTAAGAATCACAAGTTAATTGTATATTTTTAAAAAAAGAGGCCTAGCCAGAAAGCAAAGGGGATTGATTTTATGACTATGTATAATAGTACAGGTTGGTTCAGAAAGGGAAAGCATTTGTTAAAGAGCAATGGTAGATTTTCTTTGAATGCTGCCTAGAAAGCAGATTTTATGTGAAGTACTACTGGGTGGCTTCTCTCCTATCCAGCTAGTGGTGTTATTCGTGTGCGTTTTCTCTTGATTTTTTCCTGCTTGCTCCCCTTGATTTGTAAGCAGCTTAAGAACAGAATCCTGTCATCTGATTCTTTGGTATCTCCCTTCAGCAAGGAAAGAAGTTTTGAATGAAGTAGATGTAATACATATTGATGACACAGGTCATTTATTCAGGCAGGAGTATGAAGCTTCATCAAGGAGATGGAACTTACCAAGAGCAGAATACGCAATCCCACTCTCTCTACTTCCTTCCAATCCTGGAAAGTTACAAAGGATTAAATATTGTAATGCTGTGGGATGAGTATGAGTATAAGGTATTGAGGACCCTTCGTCCTGCCTTGAGCTAGCTGTGCAACCTTTCTGTGCTTTGTAAAGTGATGATGCTGGACCAGTTGAGTTAAAAAAAAAAAATTTTATGTTTATTTTTGAGAGACAGAGGGAGAGACAGAGCTTAAATGGGGGAGGGGCAGGGAGAGAGGGGGGACACAGAATCTGAATCAGGCTCCAGGCTCTGAGCTGTCAGCATAGATCCCGAAGCAGGGCTTAAACCCGCGAACCATGAGAGCATGACCTGAGCCGAAGTCAGACGTCCAACCCACTGAGCCACTCAGGTGCCTCTGTACCCGTTAATTTTTAAGCTGACCTCTAGTTCTAATACCAGTTCTGTTCTAATGATAGGCACCAGAGTTTCCTTATAGCAATTTCCTATGCCAAGTAACATCTATCTAAAATCTCCAAAATGTAGGACTTGATTTTATTCCAAGCTGAAATCTTGAGATCATATGCACAAAACGGACTACAGTTAGTACCTATATTTTTAATTGCATAAAAAAAGATGTTATTGGGGCGCCCGGGTGGCTCAGTCGGTTGAGCGGCCGACTTCGGCTCAGGTCATGATCTCGCGGTCCGTGAGTTTGAGCCCCGCGTCGGGCTCTGTGCTGACCGCTCAGAGCCTGGAGCCTGTTTCAGATTCTGTGTCTCCCTCTCTCTCTGACCCTCCCCCGTTCATGCTCTGTCTCTCTCTGTCTCAAAAATAAATAAACGTTAAAAAAAATTTAAAAAGATGTTATTAAATCTGGAAGTCTTTATTTTGTAAGTTTTGTAAGTTGTCTTTCTTCATTTTAGCCATATGATGTAATTTTACTTTTTCCTTGCCACCTTTACCAACTGTCAATAGTAAAATTACTAAATTGGCTTATAGTTGTGAACAAGAGTCTTAATCACTACATCCACACGCTACAGATAGCAAAAATGCTCCATCCACACGTCTTTACTCTAATGTTTGTGTGCACTATGTCACCTTCAGTGTTGCCAGATTCATGTGTATTTGTGGCTGAAACAGTCAATGCCTTGCCACAGTAAATAGCTCTCACCGCCCCCCCAGAGGGGGGTCGCCTGGGTGTTTCAGTTGGTCATGATCCCACTGTTCCTGAGTTTGAGCCCCGCATTGGGCTCTGTGCTGAAGCTCAGAGCCTTGGGCCTGCTTTGGATTCTGTCTCCCTTTCTCTCTGCCCCTGCTCCACTCAAGCTCTGTCCCTCTCTCTCTCAAAAAAAAAAAAAAAAAAAAAAAAAAAAAATCGCCCCCCCCCCCCCCGCCAGCAAAGAGACCACTAACATGGTGTTGGTTATAATGTTCAAACAATCCTGCTGTTTTATTCTTCTCTATCTCATCTACGTTCTATTTCTCTTGTAGGGTATTCTTGAAGTTAATCAGAGAAATATTCATGCACCTGTAAAGGTAGGAAAAAGAAACTTTTCTGGTTATAAAATATGTTGTGTTTGTTTTAGCTGTGTTGCAATAATTTATTCATCATGTCAGACATAGCTAGAATTGATGTTGCTTATTCTGAATGATCGAAAAGTTTGTTACATCTACTTGTTTCCTAAACTTGAGATCATCCAACACATAGTATTTAATCATCAGTTTGCATTTCTCTTCCATACTATTACATACCACTATATATAATATACATACCACTATGTATAATACTATAATATAGTATTATAATTTATGTTTATGGTAGACAGAATTTAGTCTTTCTTTTACATTTTTATATTACTCTCTCCATAATTTTAGGGTGGTGTGACATATCATATACAATTTTCACACATCAAGAAGGCAGTTTTTAATATGTACATTTGTGTATAATAATACATGTAATATATTATTAGAAACTGAGATTCTTTTGTCTACCCTAATTTCATATTTTTCTTGTTATTTTAAGCCTATAATTTTTGAAGAAACAACCAAGTAACCACAAGTATAATTAGCTATCAGTGATTTAGTAATATAAATATTAATTTGGAAGAATTTACTTCATTATTAGCTTTACTTAATATGAGTGCCAGAAAAGGTGGTCCCTTTCTTGGCTAGGACCTATGTGAAGATAAATTTAGAATTTCTGGTCTAGTAAATACTTCTCTGATAATAGCTTAATTGTAGCTATTTCAAACCCAATTGTTTAATTGTGGTGAATCATATGCAAATCGTTCAGATGTAGGTCAACCCCCACTCCCACATTCCAGTACCTTTTTGCTAAATTCAAGACAAATTGCTCAATGCTTAAAAGAGACAGAACAGTGCAAATTAAAGGCAGAAGACTCAATTCAAAACAACAATAACATAACCACCAGTGGGCCAGGAGTCAGAAAGTTCTCCTGAAGACGGTACAGCAGGTTGCATGGATCTATACCTTTGTTCATGATCTCTTGTGTTGGCTGTGTGTTTGTACACAATAGTTTGCTCACTGCTCATGCGATTTGTGGCTGGCAAAGCATGGTGCCTCTAGAATACTAAGTTTCCTCATCTGCAAATTGCATGTAATATCTTTCTTGCCCACTTGTTGAACTGCAATGAGGATGCAGTAGAACAAGGAATGTAAAATAAATGTGTGATGGCTCTAATCCCATATGGGAAGAGCATGTTATTTTTGGTGGTTTGGTTGAGGGAAGAACAAGCAGCAAGCCTCACTGATGGGAAAGAATATCTTGTGTACCTCTGGGTGAGACCAACCGAGATATACTGTAGTGGCGGAAGCTAAAGAAATTCTTCATTTTTCCAGCTGTTATATTCCATATTCAGCCTTTGTGATGGAGCATTGTATCATTTTCTCATAAATCATTGAGGTTTTATGACTGTATTTAATTTTTATATGTTGTCAACTATACTTTCAAAGAAAAAGATTTATTTCCAGCCACTAAAGCATTGAAAAGTGATAAAGCAGCTTCATGAATTTCCTACAGTTGTTGTTTTTTATCTTTAAGAAATTATTGCCAGTGTTTTTGCATATTGACAGAAAATTGTGAACCTTACTGATGAAAAACTATTTTCGGTTTAATCCTAATAAAATTAAAATCCTGCCTTAATATAAAAATAATTTTTTAAATTATCATTCTTCACTGGAATTTGATTGTTGAATAATTTGAATTTCTATTTTCATATAATTTATAATTTTTAACAGTTTCTATAGTTTATCTTGAATCAAATTATTCATTCATGGTAATTATTGAATTAAATTACTGAGATTAAAAGTAATAGCAATTTTTCTAATTTATAGAATGGGGAAAACAGATGGTGTGTACTTTTCTTCTTTCAATGGAAAGATTTTTATTTGAATTATTTAAAATAAAAAAAATGCAGAATTATACTAAACAGAAAATTATTTATTTCCTTCAGTATTAGCTAGTACTAAAAGTTTTGCTGGAGCATTATATCCACCAAATCCTTTCTTTATATAGATTAACATTATATATATAATGTTATATGTTATATATATTATATATATATGTTACATATATATATGTTATATATATTAATATAATATATTATATATATTATATATATGTGGGTGGGTGTGTATATATGTATACACACACACACATATAGACATCAATATCAATATGTGCACATAATGCTTTTTTTCAAGTTTATTTACTTATTTTGAGAGAGAGAGAGAGAGAATGCAAATGGAGGAGGAGCAGAGAGAGAGATTGGGAGAGAGAGAAAATCAAGTGCAGAGACGTCATGCGGGACTTGAACTCACAAACCACAAGATCATGACCTGAGCCAAAGTCGGACGCTTAAATGACTAAGCCAGGTGCCCCACATAATGCTTTTTATGCAGACAGACTGGGTCCAAAGACCCAGAGAAGGATCCCACAGAACCAGCCAATAGGGTCCTTGCCTTCACACAGGATAGAAATCAAACATGAGGCAGAGCAAGTGGAAACAGAGTTTATTCAATAGTGTAAGTGACATGTAGACAATAGCAGATGGAATATCCAGGATACTCAGAAAGGGCAGCAGAATGAGTCTCATCATTTCTTGGGGCAAGGGGTTTATGCTAGAAAAGGGTCTAGGGTACGTGTTCCTCTAGGAATCCAGGGTAAGGTCCAATCAAAGGCAAGTGTCTGGTGAACAATGGGTGTTACTCCATAAATCACAGAAGGAGTGGTATTAATACCAACAGCAGCCCAGGTTTGTTTGAAGCTAATGTCCTGGAATGTGTTTGGGATCTGGCTTTTCTTAGGTGTTAAAAGGTGTTTGGGGCCTAAGACAAAACTCAGAGAAGGATTAACTTTCTTGCTTCCCCCTTGAAGTGGGAACAGAGCTTACTTAGCTTACTCAGAAGCAAAATATGGAGCATGAGTAAAAATTTAGCATAAAAACAGCAGAGATGGATCCTTTCTAAAATGGAGTGTATTCAGCTTCTCTACCTTATTTTCATACATACACGTGATTCTGTTTTTTGCTTTTTCATGGTGAACATCTTTCTAAGTCACTATATGTTATCCATTTCATCCTTTTTAATGGCTGCATGTTAGACAACTTTTCCCCATTTGCCATGATTTATGTAATATATCCTCTAACCTTTTGTGTTTTTTAAGTTTTAATTTTATTACCTGGTGTTTATCGCAACGAGTGCACTCCTTAATCCCCATCACCTGTTTCACCCACCTACCCACCTACCTCCCCTCTGATAACTGTCAGTTTACTCTCTATAGTTAACATTCTGCTTCTTGGTTTGTCTCTCTCTTTTTTCCCCCTTTGCTCATGTGTTTTGTTTCTTAAATTCCACATATGTGGAAAATGTGGTATGTGTCCTCTCTGACTGACTTATTTTACTTAGCATTCTACTCCCTAACTCCATTCATGTCATTGATAATGGCAAGATTTCATTCTTTTTTATGACTGAATAATATTCCATTGTGTATATATACACATCATGTTCTTTATCCATTCATTAGTTAATGGGCACTTGGGCTGCTTCCATATCTTGAGAGTTCCCCTTTCTCCACATCCTCACCACACCTGTTGTTTCTTGTGTTGTTGATTTAGCCATTCTGATGGGTATGAGGTGATATCTTATTGTGGTTTTGATTTGTATTTCCCTGATGAGTGATGCTGAGCATCTTTTCATGTCTCTGTTAGCCATCTGGATGTCTTCTTTGGAAAAGTGTCTGTTCATGTCTTTTGCCCATTTCTTCACTGGATTATTTGTTTTGGGGTGTTGAGTTTGGTAAGTTTTTATATATTCTGGATACTAACCCTTTATCAGATATGTCATTTGCAAATACCTTCTTCCATTCTGTAGGCTTCCTTTTGGTATTTTTTTACTGTTTCCTTAGCTATGCAGAAGCTTTTCATCTTGATGAAGTCCCAGTAGTTCATTTTTGTTTTTGTTTCCCTTGCCTCCAGAGACATGTCTAGTAAGAAGTTGCTACAAGTGATGTTGCAGAGGTTTCTGCCTGTGTTCTCCTCTAGGATTTCAGTGGTTTCCTGCCTCACATTTAGGTCTTTCATCCATTTTGAATTTATTTTTGTGTATGGTATAAAAAAGTGGTCCAGTTTCATTCTTTATTTTTGATTTTTTATTGTTTTTTTGAGAAAGAATGCACACAGGTGAGGAGGGGAGAGGGGCAAGGGGGGAGAAGGAGGGAAAGAATCTTAATAGGCTCATGCCCAGTGCAGAGCCCCACATGGGGCTCAATATCATGACCGTGAAATCATGACCTGAACCAAAATTGAGAGTCAGATACTTAACCAACTGAGCACTCAGGCACCCAAGTTTCATTCTTTTGCATGTTGCTGTCCAATTTTCCCTACATCGTGTGTTGAAGAGATTGTCTTTTTCCCATTACATATTCTTTCCTGCTGTGTCAAAGAATAATTGACCATATAGTTGTGGATTCATTTCTGGGTTTTCTATTCTGGTATATTGGTCTATGTGTCTTTTTTCGTGCCAGTACCATACTGTTTTGGTCACTACAGCTTTGTAATATAACTTGAAGTCTCAATTGTGATGTCTCCAGCTTTGGTTTTCTTTTTCAAGATTGCTTTGGCTATTAGGGTCTTTTGTGGTTCCATACAAATTTTAGGATTGTTCCTTCCAGTTATGTGAAAAATGCTTTTGGTATTTTGATAAGGATTGCATTAAATGTGTAGATTCCTTTGGGTAGTGTACATATTTTAGCAATATTTGTTCTTCCTATCCAAGAGCAAGGAATGTCTTTTTGTTTCTTTGTGTTGTCTTCAGTTTCTTTCATCAGTGTTTTATAGCTTTCGGAGTACAGGTCTTTTACCTCTTTGGTTACGTTTATTCCTAGGTATCTTATTTAACCTTTTTTTTTTTTTTGAAGTAGAACTTTAAAATAGAGATAGCCTTTCTTAATAATGCTTTTGACAGGCACACAAAAGAATTATTCCCATTTGTACTTTGAATCAGGAAATTAAGGAATGAAGAAAAAGTGTTACAGTAAAGAAGGATACAAAACTATTTGGTAAGTGCACACAAAAGGTCAGGATAGCGAAAGATTAATAATAGCAATATTCATGCATCTATCTTGCAGGTGTGTAAAACCAAAGTTCTGATTTTTTTCAAGCTTCACCCCACATCTCGTGTGCATTCCACGAGACTCTCCCCCACATCCTCACTCTCTCCTGTTGTCTTACATCGCCATAACACTTTAGTGAAAAATACATCTCATCACATTATGTCAGATATAAAAGTTCATCTTGGTTGTGTCTTTTTTTAAAAATTTTTTAACGTTTATTTATTATTGAAAGACAGAGAGAGACAGAGCATGAGCAGGGGAGAGGCAGAGAGAGAGGGAGACACAGAATCCGAAGCAGGCTCCAAGCTCTGAGCTGTCAGCACAGAGCCTGGCACAGGGCTCAAACACACAAACCGCAAGGTCATGACCTGAGCCGAAGTCAGAAGCTTAACCAACTGAGCCACCCAGGTACCCTTGGTTGTGTCTTTTTTTTCCTACTCGCCTGCTAACCCATAATGACTGTGTACTATTTATCTTTGAACCTGTAGATGCTGAACCGATGGTCTTTCAGTTAAATTGGATTGAAGTATGAGAAAGGGGAGGAATTAGGCAAAAATGTTTAATCTTAACCAAAATTTTATAAGGTTCCCCTATCTGCCTTTTTATTATCTCTGGCATTAGTAATAATCAGTGCTTTTGATGAATGAGATCAAATAATATAAAAACGCATGGTTTTTGATATATAATGAAAATTACCTTAGGGGCGCCTGGGTGGCTCGGTCGGTTAAGCGTCCGACTTCAGCTCAGGTCATGATCTCACGTTCCGTGAGTTCGAGCCCCGTGTCGGGCTCTGTGTTGACAGCTCAGAGCCTGGAGCCTGTTTCGGATTCTGTGTCTCCCTCTCTCTCTGCTCCTCCCCTGTTCATGCTCTGTCTCTCTCTGTCTCAAAAAAATAAATAAACGTTAAAAAAAAACTTAAAAAAAAAAAAGAAAATTACCTTAAATCACATTTTAATGATTTTTTGTGATGTTCATGCTCAAAAGCACAAATACAGGTCAAATATTGCAGAAAAATATTTATGAATGTATGAAAAAATATTTGTATGGTGAATTTACACATTACCTCATACGGGCCTAAAAAGAGTTTGCTAGCTTTAAAGCATTATACATAGGTAAAACAGTATTATTGTAATAATAATGCAGTCATAGAGTTGACTCTATGGATTACTAATATGGATGATTATTTGCAAAATTGAAGTAATAAGTGAAAGAATTCTTTATGTGAATTCTGTTAGAAGAAAGGAAGTATCTTTTTAGTACTTTGTATAATGCAAGTTGCTAGTCATGCTATTAAAATGAATCTTTACCATAGTCTCAACCAGCACAAGTAGGGCTATTCATAGTTGGAATTATGCTTGAAGGAATCCTCTGATCCCACATTAGTCTGAATTCAGTGGAATTGTAAATTTCAAATATTTGAACAGATTTACCAAGAACAATTTCCATACAGAAAAATTAAAAATTAGTGGGTGTAAAAGTCTCTTTTGAAACTGATTACAATGCTGAGTGCATAATTGTTTTTCTCCTACTCCGACTACTAGCCCTGACTTTGATTTCACATGCTTTTTTACTGAGCAGGTTGGGAAGGAGGAAAGGATCCTGGTCAGTCTTCTTAAAAAAATATTTTTTTGAGCTCATTTCTGACCTTTTTAAATTTGGAGCTTGAAACTTAGTATTCCAAATTCATACTTCTGCTCTCTTTATTCTCAAAGTGCTCCCGGGAATTGTTATATATTAGGCCAGGATTGGATATGCAAGTACCTCAGGACTCACACATACAATAAAAGTGAATGTAACAAACCAGTTATCACTCAATAGGAAGTGGTGTGAACTGGGGAACAAGTGATCATATGCTCAGCATACAAGAGCTATTTCTACTCATTCCAGTCAAATTTTCTATTTCATTGTATGTTCTAGTGGCCATAATTTCTGGAGGTATGGAGAGTTGGATACTGGAATTTTGTGTAAAATCTCAAAGTTTTTGAGTGTTAGATTAAAATTTTTACATTGAAAATAAAAGGAAACCATTTAAGGAGTTAAGATATGCCTTAGGTAGGCAATTTTCTGACTTTGAATGGACAAAGTGAAATTTTTGACTGATCAATAAATGAATCATAGGGCACCTGCGTGGTTCATTCGGTTAAGCATCTGACTCTTGATCTCGGTTCAGGTCATGATCTCATAGTTCGTGAGATCAGGCCCGCATTGGGCTCTGCTGATGGTGCGGACCCTGCTTGGGAGTCTCTCTCTACCCTTCCCCTGCTCTCTCTCTTTCTCTCAAAATAAATATTTTCAAAAAGAAAAACTACCATTAAAAAAAACTAAATGAGTCATAGACTTCTATAAGAAATAGATAGAGAACATTCTAGTCTTCTTCCCCCTTGTCCATTAGAAATTTCATATAATATTTTAAGGAGGGGTATAGTCACAGTGTTAAGTATGGAAACCTACCAGATAAGCCTTTTCAATCTATCTCTGGATTCCAGAAGCCAGAAGGGGGAGAGCAAGGGTGAACCAAGTAAGCTAAGAAGGCTAAAATGTATCATGATATGCTAAAAGGTGATGGCTAAGAAACATCATTTTTAGACACTTTTATCTGACCCGCAACTTACCTTACGCCGCTCTCTCTTTCTCAAGATTTCTGCAAATCTTTTGTCTCATGAACCTTAAAAGGAAATGATGAATTGAGGCACCTGGCTGGCCCAGTCGGTTAAACATCTGCCTCTTGATTTTGGCTGAGGTCATGATCTCACAGTCATGAGATCAAGCCCTGTGGCAAGCTGTGCACTAACAGTGCAGAGCCTGGTTGGTGTTCTCTCTCTCCTTCTCTCCCACTCCCTCTCTCTCTGCCTCAAAACAAATAAACATTTTTAAAAAAGGAAATGATGAATAAAGATGATAGATCGAAAGGAAGTCAAATTCATGGCAAAAATAAAAATTAAACTTGCAAATCCTGTCACATAATTACTAAGTAAACATGGATCCAATTGATCCTGGTTTGTTTTCCAATCTGACCTATTTAAGATTTACTCCCTTTTTGAGATCTGTCCTGCTTTCCTTCTGGGCACACTCACCCCTCCCTCTTCTATTTCAACACTTTGTTATGCTATGACACAGTTCACTGCACTTAGTGGTATTTATTTATTTATTTTTTAATTTTTTTTAACATTTTATTTTTTTATTTTTGAGACAGAGAGAGACAGAGTATGAACAGGGGAGGGGCAGAGAGAGAGGGAGACACAGAATCTGAAATGGGCTCCAGGCTCTGAGCTGTCAGCACAGAGCCCGACGCGGGGCTCGAACTCACGGACCGTGAGATCATGACCTGAGCCGAAGTCGGACGCTTAACCGACTGAGCCACCCAGGCGCCCCAGTGGTATTTAATTGCAGTTGCTCACATATCTCTCTTTCCAAATAGAATGAAGAATCTTGAGACAAGAAACAATATCGTTAAAACTTTTTTTGAAAACAATCATAAGCTTGTATAAAATTTAAAAGTACAACACAGAAAACCATTTGAAAGTACATTGCCAGCTATTGTCTCCTCACAAACAAAGACATTTTCCACATAAGGACAATAAAGTCATCAACCTCAGGTGTTAAGAACTCAGTTATCCCCAAATCTTTCCTCTGTGAGGAATAAATTCCTGTTGCTTAACCCGCCCAGTGTATGATATTTTGTTGTAGTAGCCTGAGCTGACTGACACATCAAAAAATTAACCCTGATATTACTACCATCTAATCCTCAGATTCCACTCACGTTTTATCAGGTGTCCAGATAAATTCCAACTGCTATCATTTAGAATGTAAGAATTTGTTTCCAAATGATACATCTCCTTCAGTAACCATGTTTTAATAGTCTCTAAGTGTGGAAAAGTTCCACAGACTTCCCTGGACCCTGATATTTTTTGAAGATTACTTTCCAGTTGTTTTGTAGACCTTTAATTTGGGTTTCTCTGATGCAGGGACCATAGCTTATATAAATTTGGATCCTCGTATGTAAAACAGCGTCTGGTATAAGCTGTGCTCAATAAATTAAATGCTAGTTGAGGAATAAACACCTATATTGGGAAACTGACTCTGAATCACTTGGCTAATGCTAATAGTAAATAATTCAAAACTTTAAAGAGGAAAATAGAAAATATGTCCAAAATAGGAAAACAGCAACAACAACAACAAACTCTGGTGTCTTCCTCGTAGCAGTGTAGAAGTGTGTTCTTTAGTTTATTTAGTGAGTGTGCATACATTGGCCACTATGTAAGTTAATACTGATTTCATTATAGCAGTGTTTCTCAGAGCATGGTTTGTGGACTGTTTCCAGTTTACATGCTATTTCTGGTTCATGGTAACATAGTAGAGCGGTTGGCAGTAAACACTTAGAAATCATTTTTAGCATTTTGACAAAGTAATTCTATTTCTGCTGAATCTAATAATTCTGAAGTTATATATTAGATACATTTTATCTGAGACTTTAAATCAATTTAGCTAGTAACAAATTTACATTGTATTTGCCATAATCTTTGATCCGCAAGGAGCTAGACATTTAAAATGTAGTCAATTTACCCCAGTTTTTGGTCATTCCCATCAGAGTAGAGTGGAATAAATGTGAGCTTGACCTGGGACCTGAGGAATGAGTAGGATCTTTCTACTTTATAAAAAAGTGAGAAATGGGCAATTCAAGAATAATAAAGTGGAAAAGTATGCATATGTATTGTGAGTGCATGTGTGTGCCTTTGTGCGGCTGTGCACTTGTATGTGTGCTTGTTTTTGTTGAGTGGGTATCAAAAGTCAGAGCCTTAACAGACACTAATAGCTCATGATTCCAATACTGGGTGATAGCAACTCCTCCCACATCTGATTTCATTGCATCCTGAGCATTGGGTCCAGTAGTATTCCCCTCTATAGAACATTTTCTTGTTCTTCCTCTCCTTTATGAACTCATTTTCTCTCTCAGCCACCTGAAACCTAGAATTCCCATTGCTGGCAAAACACAAATAAGCTCCTCTGACCAAAAAAAATGGCCAATGCTAATACCACTGCTAGATGACAAGGCCTAGGCACAGTTTTCCAAATATTTAAATAAAGAATAGTGAGATGTATATAGAAAAGAGAAAAATTGATGTGAGAAAGAATAGCATGAAGATAAAAAATAATGATGGTGGGAGGGACCTGAAAGGAAGGAAATATGTGATTGCATTAAGTTTCATTTACATTGGCAGTCTTCGATTTCAGTAACATTCAACTCAGTTTAAAACATATTTATTAAGCAATAGTCATGGACCAGACATGACTCAGGAAATGAAAAGAAGAATAAGACACAGGAACTTGCCCTGCAATGACCACAGTGATAAGCAAACATGTTTTCAGTGTAGTGATTGGGACATTCATTGGGATATCTGTAGGTATAGAAGACCTACAGGCCTGGGTGATAGATCAGCCTCTCAGGTGTCTTGGAGGAGATGACTCCAATGAAAGGTCTTGATGAAAATTAAACTAGATTAGAAAGGCAGAATGGGGAAGGAGCACAATCTGATATCAGCATTTAATCCAGTAGCTGGTACACTGTTGGAGCTTAATAAATATTTGTTGAATGAATGAACAATTTCATTCGTTAAAATTAGCTGGCCAACCAGAGGTAAACACAACTCTAGGAAGAAGAATTAGGCAAAGTTACGAAAGCATAAAATAGCAATGCTGAGTAGGGGGAAAGGGAAGATCTGTAGTCTTTTGCAGTGGAATAAAAATTGTATGACAGACAGGTGTATATGGAGAATGCAGACAGGTGATGGAGACATATCTCTGCAATACTAGGACCCCAGGCTTTATCTATGGGTAATAGGAGCAAGACGTTGTGAGATTGTATTGTAGTATAATTATAGATGACTAAGTACAGGGGAGAAGGACAGACACAGTGATAATAATTAGGAGTCCATTTTACTCATCTTGGCAAGAAAAGACAAAGACATAACATAGAGCAATAAAGGAAGGGATGGAGAATAGGGGAAGGGCATTTGCGCACAGATTCAGAATCCCTTGAGAAGCAGAATCAGTGGAACTTCTCAGTTAATGGATAGTGGAAGGGGGAGGACTCAATCACAGTGTGAAGAAAAAGAATGAAAGCTTGGAAGGTTCCCCTTATTTATGACTTGGATTCCTGGATGGAATCCAATTTAGGGGATATCCTAAATTGAGCTAATGTAAATCAGAGGACAAGTAAGTATTTGGAAAGCAGGGGAGAGACATAAAAAGGAATCCAATTTTAGACATTAAATTTGAGGTGCCCATTGAGGAAGAGAGGTCAAAACTGGAGAAGAGTATATATATATATATTTTTTAGTATTTATGTTTATGTATTACAGGTATGCCTATATAGCAAGGGTTCTATATGTCAATTCTGTCTACACAGAATCATGTGAAAGCTTTGTTTTCTCATTGATTTATTGCTGTCAATTTAACTTATTGCTTGAATATATCATTTGAATCTCTAGTGATTCATTCCATATTTGAAAATGTACCACAGAGAAAAATGCTGTAGCTTAAAACTGGTTCCAGACTTGTGAAAATGTCATGTGTCTCTACTACCAAAGCAAAGAGGGAAACTGTGCCAGTTACATGCCTGAACGTGTTTCAGTTTCAATTACCTGGATTATTGAGGCAGAAACAACCTTTGTGCCTAATTTACCCTTATAATTGCCTTAGTTTTCTGCTTTGCCTTGCTTGTGGGTATATTTTCATGTTCCACTATTATTAGAAAGGAAAATTCACTTCCTGTTTTGGTGGTTTCAGAGAAAACACTTAAAATATACTTTAAAATTCAGAGCAGGAGCATTATAGGCTTCTGTGTTTAGAGAGTAATATACTGAGCAAAGGGAAAACTTTAACCAGTATTTACCTCATTGTCATCATGTGATAGTTCTGTCACCTCTTATTCCTTTTCACAACAAACCTCAGTGACTGAGTCTTGCCAGTCTTTGAAATCTTCTGATTTCAAATGTCCAAAGAAACCAAATAGATTATTGAACTCTCCATATATTCGAATCATTGTCATGAAGGCTTAGGTCGCCAGCCAACTCAAGCACCTGCAGTGAAAGTCAAAGTGGATGGTCAGTTGGAAGAGAATACTTATCCTTCAGTCTCCTAACCACAAACTCCGTTTTTTCCAAATAACAGTCCAAAACCTAAGGATTTCAACTAAATGGAGACATTAACAGCGTAGCTGTCATTATGTCCTTAAAACTTCAACCATAATACCTACTCAGTAATTTTTTTCATCCCAGTTAATGGAAAAGCCAGAAAGTAAAGTACTGAATGAATAAATTATGATTTTCTCAAATTACCTTTTTGGATTATCTTTCATAAAAGGTAGACAAAATTTATGTGATGCAACTCCTTTTCCTCTGTACCCGATGAGCACAGATGTTAAGTTTTAGTAGTCAAATTCACTTAACTATCTAAAATATATAGAATCCAGGGGCGCCTGGGTGGCTTAGTTGGTTAAGCGTCCGACTTCAGCTCAGGTCATGATCTCACAGTTTGTGGGTTCAAGCCCCGCATTGGGCTCTGTGCTGACAGCTCAGAGCCTGGAGCCTGCTTTGGATGTGTCTCCCTCTCTCTATGCCCCTCCCTGCTTTCTCTCAAAAATAAATAAACATTAAAAAAAATTTTAATATATAGAATCTAAAAGGTGTGAATGTAAGTTGAGTGTTTTAAAACTCAGAAATATTTAACAACCCAAATTTATAAAGCATGCAGGTAGTTTTCCCATCATTTATTTTCACCTTTCAAGTGTTTATTCATTTGTGGATTTCATCAATGAGTATTGCCCATGTCATATACTGTATACTAGACTCACAGGCATAAGTGCGATCATCTGTCCCCAGACAGATGCACCATAGATCTAAAAGCATGGATAGGCTTTCAACCTTAATCACAGCCAAAAACCTCAAGTATGGCTTCCCAGAGAAAGGGGCAATAGGGGAAGATTTGAAGACTTAGACAGACAGACAAAATGGAAAAGGGAGTACCAGGTACCATAAACAAATATTGATGGCAACAAAAGCACACTTGAGGAATAACAATATGGTCTTTGGAATGCAAAGGGTAGGTAGGGGAGGAGCAAGACAAGTTAGCATGTGCCAGACTGTAAGAGCTTTGAATGCAATGCTAATGACTTTGAATTAAGTTCTGAAGATAGGAGAGAACAAATGAGTAAATTTAAGAATGGGCATGAATGTATATTTTAGTATGGTCTCTGGAAGTTTCTGCAAACGTGAAAGCTAAGTAAATTGATCAAGTAAAAAGGGTCAAGAAAGAAGAGTGATCAATGAAGAAAAAAAAAATGAGAGAAGATATAGTTGTGTAAGTCATTCAAGAGATATTTTAGCTATCAAATTGACAAGACTTCACTGTTCATGTGTGGAAGGTTAACACTACGAATAGTGTTAACTTGGATAACTCCCAAGTTTTACAGGAAAGGTTGGGCAGATGAAAATGCCATTAATTGAATACAAAAAACAGGTTGGGGGAAAGATGAGTTCAATTATGAACATGTTGAGAGGTTGATATGTTTGTTTGAGCAACAATCAGTTAGTTATGTAAGTAGACTATTGAGTGAATAAATCTGGCCCTTAAGAGAAAAACCTAGCATAAAGAGTGATTTGGGTATAATCAGTATAAAGATGTAGGTACAAGTTGATTCATTGATGTAAATAGGGTAGTCTTGCAATATATTTATGGTAAGAAGTGAACAGAACTTGAAACCATGGTGGACCATAATCTTATTGTCTTTTAACATTAATGTGGGGTGACTTCTTTAATAGATGCCTTATATTTTGAAAGACAAGAATCTACAGTCTAGGAAAAATCTTTCCAAAATAAAAAGAAGAACACCCAACTCTTGGTATTTGTTCTGGTTCTGCAAATTTTATTTTTTAAACTGTCCACTTTATATTTTGCTTCACAGATGTTCAAACCCACCTTATTCAAGTGTGAGCACAAAAACATCATTAAAGTTTATTCTGCACTCAGGATCCTACTTCTTCCTATCAGATTTTTTGTTTTTTTAATAACTTTATGGCACCCAACTCACTTAAGAACAACCTTCTCAAAGTGTGAAATTTTCAGTGATCTAAGTCACTTAGCCATGGTAATATTTTCCTGCATTAGCTCATCAGAAATAATGCCAATAACATAAAAATAAGTGGGATTAAAAATAAATTAAATATTGATATTAATAACATATTTCTCAGCTCCTATTTTGTCTAATGTCACCTTCATATGATTAACATAATTAAGAAGAATGATTTCATTATCTAACACTGTAAAGCAAAGTTATAGAAAGGTTAGATGACCACAGAAAGAAACATATTTTGAGAAGACATTTTTTTCTTTGAGAATTAAATAGGTTTTAGGTGACTATTAAATCATATAAAATATATTTTAGGTTAATATTTTAGCCAAGCTATATTCAACTTTTAATTAGACCTATACGCATTAGTGAGATATCTGTAGGATTCATTATTACTCAGATTTTACTGTATTTTGTCATCATCAAGATATTATTCAAGTGAATCAATAAACTTTTATCAAAACTAGAGTTAAAACTTAATTACTTAATTGGATAATGGATTTTGTTTAATTTATGGTGTCAGAAAATTTATATCATTATTTTCATTATGTTATTGTAATTGTCATTTAAAAATATATTTATATCGAGCCATGTCCAAATCAAAACAGATAAAGCCTGTCTTTTATAATAGTCATTTCCATATAAAAATGAATGTTTTAGAAGTTTGCATCACAAACAAAATCAATATATTATCATTTGCGATCATTTGAAGATTAGTTATTTCTCATGAATACGTTGGATGGATTGAACCTTTATCAGTTCTGATCCTGACCTCTCATTCTCTTTCCTGCACAAACTTCTTTCTTTGGTAGAATATTTCCTTGACCAAACAGTGACATATAGCTCTGTCCTATGTGTGCTCAATAAATATCAAGAGAATTTGCAGTCCTTTCAAAAGAGAACCTTTAAAAAAAAAAAAAAAAAAAAAAAAAAAACACCTTATAAAGGAGGAGATTCAAAACAAAACCAAAAACACTCCCTTCCTAGGTTCTAAAGATCTCATAAGTTTGCAGGAATCTGACCTTGAGGATTGGGAAGAGGCTGGTAGGGGTGAGGGAAGAGTGGAGTACTGGGAAAGCGGGGTGGGGGGAGAAGAGGGACAGTGTGGTTATTTAATGAATGTTGAAGTATGTCATCCAAGGCTGGTATTTACATGAGTTTCTTGATGAAATATATAATTAAAGTAAGTGTTTGCTTATTTTAATATTGCTCCAATCTACTTTTAGCAAGAAGCTTGTGTCCAATTTTATGGAATTTATCTTTAATTTAGTATCCAAAAATAAATCACTCCTTAAGTTTAACTACTAACATATTTTTCCAGCTTAGAATTTCATGAGCAAGAAAAAAATTTTGTATTTTTAGCATCAATAATCCATTAGAATATGAAAGTTTTTGTCATCCTCGGTTTAAAATAAGAAGTTCATGTGTTCATAATAGGAGATAAAAATGTGTAAGAACGCTTTTGACAATAAATTGCATTAAGAAAAAGCAATGCTTTCTTTGTAAAATTAGCCCTTTCCTCTTATAGCCACATGAATCAGATCTTGACTTTTTTGAAGGAAGCATTTTTGAGATGTTTATTGTCTCATTTATCAACTTACATATACATCTTTCTGCTTTGACACTTTCATTCCAATCAGCTTGAAGTAACTCAGTTTTTCCCAGATTCATGACGAGCTTCTCCTTACTCCTTTGAGATTTCCATTATTTTAATTACAACATATCCTTCATTTTTTCCCCCTGATATCCTTCCCTGTACAACTTGCAAACAATGGCCTCACCACCTTCTCCAACATAGGCTTTTTTTCTTCAGTCTTCTAACTCCTTTCTCTATGCTTTCCCCACCCTGCAAACCCCTATCCTTGCCTCAGTGTACTGCCTGGTCAGTGTCCCCTTAAGAATGTCCACACTCTCCTCTGTAAATCCCACTCCGTGATTAGACAGCAAGCAGAGCAATGCACTACACTTATTTAGTATCTAACTCCCTAATGTTTTATAAACTGAATTATTTTTGTATTCCCAGAAGCATACGACATGATGACAGGTATGTTCTAGATGCTCAATAACTACTTAGTGTGTGAATAAATGGATAATCCCATCATCCAGGAAAAAAAAAAAACACAATTATTCACATTTTTATGCTATTTTTTTCAGGTACTGTCTGGTTTTAATGAAATATATGTATTTTTAGTTAATATCTAAACACATTTTGGGGTGCCTGGGTGGCTCAGTCAGTTAAGCATCCAACTCGTAGTTTCAGCTCAGGTCACGATCTCATGGTTTGTGGGTTCAAGTCCTGCATCAGGCTCTGTGCTGGCAGCAGGCAGCCTGCTTGGGATTCTTTCTCTCTCTCCCCCTCTCTCTCTGCTCCACCCCTGCTCACACTCTCCCTTTCTCTCAAATAAACATTAAAAAATTTTTAAAGTAAACACATTTTACCTGCTTTTATCACTGTTTTAATATTAATTCCATAAGTACTTTCTGATGAAATAAAATTCTTGGTATGTAAAAATTTTTCAGCAGCTCAATATCTTATTTCACCTATATATCTGACTCCTATTTTATAGAATATCTGTATTTTAATTTTTCCTCTGGATATATTTCTAGAAGTGGAATTACTATAATCCTGCAGTGTAGAACTTTTGATATGTTTTGCAAAATTTCTTTCCAGAAAGATAATACCAAATCATATTACCATGAGAAATTTGCAAGACTTCCAAATTCACCTTTCTTGCCAATATTGGGAAATCTTACGATGTTTAATGTTGGCTAATTAGATAAGCATAAAAATTTGCAGTTTATCATTTTAAACTAGGTTTCTTTCATTTATGCTAATTAGTGGATAAAGTTTTTAAATGTTTAACACCATTTTTATGAGTCTTCTGTCTTCCTGTCTTCCCACTTTTTGCCTTTAATCCACTGCTGTCTCAGTGCTACCTGTAACTATAGCACATTCTGACCACATTGTGCAGAGAATATCAACAATTCCGAGTAATCCACTAAATAAACTCCAAACTCATGGTTCAGAAACTATCTCCTTTAACAGTCCAGTCAAAATTTCCTTTTTCCTCACTAAATGTCTCAGCTCCACCTCACATACCCTAAAATGGTGCAAAACTGGTATATTTCAACCCCTTTCCCCACAAAACCTTTCTCTCTCATTTCTGACACCTGAAATCCTACCTACAGTTTTAGCATCTGATAAATATGCCCTAACATGTATATGGGATCCCTGTCTATTTAATACTGTATTTAGTTCTCTGTTTCTTGTTCTCAGTATTCAGTTTTGCCTGAAAAGTCTAATGCTGGCACTTCAAAAGACTTTGAGAGAATGTTCTACTGTGGTAAGCTTTAATTACAAAACAGTAGACCCTTTGTAAATCTTGTGTTTCAAAATAACCTCAGATCTACCTATCTAGAACTTCCCAGTAATGTTTATCGTATCTGGTTGCTGAGTCTTTAAAAAATAGCTTTAAGAGATATAAATGATACGTAGTTGAGGCAGTTAAGATAATTTAAAACAATTTAGATATGGCGGTTATGTTCTATATGAGTGTACATTTAAGTTTAGTTTAAAAATTATGCAAAGTAACTTTGTGTAACTGTCATCAAATGGGGGTTATTACACTCTATTTAATTTTGTAGCTTTCTTGAGATGCATGTGATTCTTTTTTGATAATCTGCCTTCCATTCAGCCAAACACATGTTTCTTCCCAAAGAAAAAATTAAGAACATAATAATCAAAATATGCACTCAGTTTACAAGTTAATTATTGATGGAAAAATAGAACAACTGATTTGATAATCAGTTCCACTGGCTCATGCTTGAAGCTGTAACCAAAAACTGGAAAATAAATCGAGAGTTTTTTCTTCCATCTGTTAATATCACCTGTCTCATTTGGTGTATATTTATATTTGCATTTGCATGTATATTTATATCTTATTTAGCATAGTATTTGCAACTAGTGATCAGTAAACTGTGGTAGTCCTCTTAATAACCAGTGGTAAGCGCAATCATAAAAACTATATATACAGAATCAATCAGTAATACTTAAATTATTTCATTTTTTTAAGTAGCTCTCTGAAGTAGACTTGCTATTTCTCTAATCTAGGTAGAATTTGAATTTTTAAAGTGTTTATTAATTTATGATAGTGGGCTGAAAGAAAGTATACTTATTGGTTTAGTTGAATTTAGAGTGAAAAATGATAAAGATTCTTAGGTCATATACTGGGTTACTAGGATCCACATTTATTAATGACTTTGACTTATCAGATGTCATTACCAATTAACCCTGATATAGAGAATTGATTATTTTTATATTATTCAGCTTAATTCATCAAAATAAATAAGAAGTCTTTTTGGGAACAAAACAAAACAAAACAAAACACAACACTGTGGCTTTCTGGTTAGGCACTTTGTTTCCAGAATCTTCAAACACCTCAGTCAAACAAAGTATATAATTCCAATAGTCTTCAGACCACACAAATAGTGCCCTGTTTAATACTTGATTTTACAAAATAGAGGCATCAGCACTCACAATTTTGATTCTTTACATATTGACCAGGCTCGTTATGGCAAAAGATCAAAGACACTTTTTTAAAAAGGAAAAAAGGAAACCTCCATGCTAGAAAAATGGGGAAAAGCTGAGTTTGAAATTAAATCCTGAGCTTCATAAGCTGGCTTTTCAACAGTTCAAACCTCAGTTTTTTGCTTTAGCTCCCATTTGAAACAAAATGAAATTTGCCAAACCTAAGTGCTATGTGTTGCTAGTATTTTTTTTTTTTTTTTTGGGTTTCTGCATAACAGCATTTCTCTTTTTAATCAGCCCGTCTCTCGCTTTTTATTATTTTCTTTGATCTCGGGTCTCTTTTAATTTTCCTCTTTTTCTGTGTAATCAGTTTTTCCCATCACCCTTTTCCTTCACCCTCCTCTAAAAGCTCACACTTGAATCTAATGATTAGACCTTACAGCAGTCTAAAACTTTGCTTGACATAAGCATGCACAGACAAAACTGTGGACATTTCTCAGTACCTTTGTCCTATTTCCACTCTTTACTGATTTATGAAACTCTGGTAGATGAAATTTGAGTAAATATTCTCCATATACATACCCTTTCTTATCATTCTCAGTACCAATCTGGAGTGTTGTTTACCTATACAAATGTTGATTATTAGAATCCTTTCCTATTTTCCAGAAAAGTGATAGTTTCCATCTTTAAATTATGTGTTTCTAGTGCTTTCATCACATACCACTATGAATTACTTTTGCTTTATTACGAAAAGAGATATTATGTAGGAAATGAGCTCTGGAGCCGTGGAATATAGAAACATCTGAGGGCCTAAGTATACTGGGAAGTCATCTGGTTAGGTGGACCAAACCACAGTGCTTTGGACCACACAGTGTACTTCATCAACAATTCAGTTAAACTTGCCATTTTTTTTAATCCTATAGCCAAAAACAAATGAAAATATAACCCTTCCAAAATATTTTAATTTTTCACTTTTGGGTTGGTAGTTTTGGTATCCAACACATATGCTTTAATCATAGAAATGCCGTTCTTATAGAGGGATAGAGGACGCCAACTAACTAGAGCAAATCAAATAAAAAATTTTTTTCAAGATGAACAGAACATTCATGCAGATACTGTAGCAAAGAGGCGAATACTCATTTCAAAGGACAGTGTCTTTTGGCCAATGCTACCATCCTCTCTGCTTTGACACTTGGAAATGGTAACTGAATTCATAAGACAAAACTAAACATTGCCCTTCTTAATGTGAGGAGAGTATGAGATAGAGCTTGCAAAATGAAATTCATGAATATAATTATGTGCAGTATTGCTGGGGAAAAAACAGACTCATTACTGTACTAAGTCAATGATTTGAGTTTCAGGCACCAGTATATTTAGTTCATTAAAGGGATAATTTGGATGTAGTCAATTCCAGGGAAATGGATGCCTTCGTATTACTGAACTTGGGTTTTCATTAAAAGGCTGCTGAGCTGGGCATAGGTTAAGAAAGGGGACTGTTAGGCATTGCGTCATTAGTTGAGATTGTTTTTCTCATGGCAGATGAAACAAAGAAGTATTGGTATAACTTCTCTTTTTATTGTTGACATAGACATAGCAGCTATTTTAGAAAATTAAGAGCAGGAAAAATAGAAATATAATTAAAAAAATTTTTTTTTAACGTTTATTTATTTTTGAGACAGTGAGAGACAGAGCATGAATGGGGGAGGGTCAGAGAGAGAGGGAGACACAGAATCGGCTGAGCTGTCAGCACAGAGCCCGACGCAGGGCTCGAACTCACGGACCGTGAGATCATGACCTGAGCCGAAGTCGGACGCCTAACCGACCAAGCCACCCAGGCGCCCCTAGAAATATAATTTTAAATTTAACACTGAAGTCATTTGAAGAAGTAAAAAGAAGTTTTATTTTAGATTATGGAGATTTCTTAATCTATTTCTGTGTTTTGGGAGCCTCTCCTATTCAGTCCAGTTGTATAAAAGATGAAAGATAGCCCTGTATTCAACAAAGAAACAGACAACACACCTTTTTTTGATTGTTGTTTTTTGAAAATGCTTTATTTGAATTTGAGGTGAGAAAAAAAAATCATATTTCAGGGAATAATCCTGCAATGCTAAAATGAACACATACATAAAAATAAACTAGTTACCAAAGCTGTCCTCTTTACTTTGCACATTTGTATTACATACAGCAGAAAGACATGTCTGCTAGTTTCCCCAGACCATCCCATGACTTTGACCTTTCCATTCTATGTCATACAAACTCTCATACTTTTCAGTCCCCATCTCTACGTGTTTTGAAAAAACTGTTAAGCTGCATTTCTTTCCACAGCACTAGACATCTCTCTATCATATTAACATTTGAAATATTAATAAACCATCCTGATACTCCAACTATCAGGAGTATCAAAATATTATCAATATTAATATTATTGATATAATATCAATATTCATTATGCTCTTCAAAGATAACATATATGCAAAGCGTTAAGGTAGGCAAATTAAATCACTAAGCAAGAAGGGACAGGATAGAGCTGTGTGAATACAAGGAAATAATGAGGTTCGGA
This sequence comes from Panthera pardus, assembly GCF_024362965.1. Classification (NCBI taxonomy): domain Eukaryota; kingdom Metazoa; phylum Chordata; class Mammalia; order Carnivora; family Felidae; genus Panthera; species Panthera pardus. Next base: position 26,872,800 of record NW_026526721.1, on the reverse strand, counting down.
GAAATTAGAATTCTCATCTAGGACAGCTTTTACTGGACCCCTTGTTGCTATTCTGGCTGGTTGGGATAACTGACCAGTAATCCTAGCATCTCAAAGTAGTGATTACATAGTAGAATTGCCTTAGCTTTTGCCTTTAGAAAGTCACTTCTTTATAAGTCTGTAAAAATTCTACAAGCATGATCATGGGAACTTACTTCTAGAAATATGAGTGGCATATAAACAACTGCATAGGCAAATAATAAACTGAATTTTTTACAAAAGGACACAAGCCTTTCAAAATGGTTAAATCTATCAATACTCATTAGTGCAGTTTAACAAGAATTGGTAACTCCTGAGGTGTGTCATTGTTACTGATCACAGAGCTTTAAAAGCTTTAATTGCTAGCTTATTTAGTTTAAAGGAAGGAAAAAGAACCAGAAAAATAAAATTCTTTGAGAAACCCAAGTATAATACTTTAATAAAAAGTTATTGAAGGTGTATGGATGGCCAAGCTCTGTTATACCATTAATATAGTTGTACTTATTTTTGAAGAACTACCAAAACCCTTAAGCATATGTAGTATTTGGAAGTTAGTTTCTACATTTTCAAGCAGAAATTAAGTAAACGGAAATTTATTCGCATGTCTTCTCATGATTCTGAAATACTGTGCTACATATGTATGGCAATTCATAAGTTATTATATGCAAGAGTTCTATCTTTTAATGTCATGACCATGTGACACATTTTAAATTTCATAGTAAAAAGAAATTCGATTGTGTCTTGAAAACCACCTCCATTACTGGAAAAGGAAAAAATGCTTTATGAATTCAGAAGTGAGAAAAAATATAATGCTTTAATTTTTTTATTACTTGTGGAAATGCACTACAATTAATCAATAATTTTTAAGTGCTTTCTATATTTTAGTACAGGTTTTGCCATAGTAAAAGATACCAAAGTAATTAACATAGCACCTTTTCTCAAATATGTTATTATATCATTCTGTAAAACGTGACTAAAACACACGAAAGAATTGTGAATAATAACCAGGAAGCGTTATTAAGGATATAGGAATTGAGGGGCACCTGAGTGGCTGAGTCTGTTAAGCATTCAACTCTCAATCTCAGCCCAGGTCTTGATCTCAGGGTCTTGAGTTTGAACCCCATGTTGGGCTCCATGCTGGACATGGGGCCTAGTTAAAAAAAATGATATAGGCGTTGAGAGGAGATGGGCCTTAATGATGGTGGCAGTAAGAGAGTATTTCATGGAAATACCAGGATTATAATGTTGAAGACCATGCTGAACTTTGTTAACATAAAGGGTATGTTATGGTTAACAGTGGAAGGCATTTTATGCGAGGGGAATCTCACCAACAAGAGAATGCAGTTTTAGTGGATATGATCTTTTTCTTAAATGGTTATTTATTTATTTATTTATTTGAGAGACAGAGAGAGAGGCAGTGTGACCTGGGAAGAGGCAAAGAGAGAGGGTGAGAGAGAATCCCAAGCAGGCTCTGAGCTATCAGCACAGAGTCCGCTGCAGGGCTCGATCTCACGAACCAGGAGATCATGACCTGAGCCAAAATCAAGTCAGGTGCTTAACCGACTGAGCCACCCAGGTGCCCCAGTGTATGTTACCCTTAATGAGGCAGTGAGAAGGTGCCCTGGAAGTATTTGTTGGTGAATCACAGTAAGTGAATTTAGATGAGGATGATGGAACAGTTTATGTATGGTGTTTACATCTAGATAGAAAAGTCTGTGTTTGGTGTGGTTTGACATGAGAATCCATAATTGATTTTTAAGCAGAGTCACAACATGATGAAAGTATTTAAAATGGATGAGTCTGGAAGTAGTATGCAATATGTGGGTGACAGTTGACGGATGTAAAGAAAGACAAGAGGCAACCCGGAGTCAGAAGTTACAGTAATGCAGGTGTGGAGTCGGTGATAAGCTTTTAGCTTCAGGTGGTGGCAATTAGTATGGTGTGAGAAAAGAGGATCCCTAAGGCATTTAATTTACTATATATCTCTATTTTAATCTTATAACTACCTCATATGTTAGGTCTGAAATGTGTTGGTTTAGTTGTGAACAAAATATGGTTTTGTTAATGCATTCCTTATCTCTCTCAGTTAAAGGCATTATTAAAAATCCACATTGTCCTGTCTATACAAAGATAGTACTACATAATATTATGAATTCACTAAAAGCATGTACTTGGAATTATTTTCCAGCAGTGGCAGTAGAATTTGCTGAACCAGGCAAATCCTCTACAAAGCCAGTATGTGTGAACAACAGCCAGTATTTTGAGATTGTTGGCAAGGGTTAGTGACCCATTTAATGGCTTGGGGCTGAAGACTCTGTATCTATGGAATAAAAGGTAGCAGGTACATAATGGGTACCATCCCCCTATAGTATCATAAATGTCATCTACTAAGCTGCTGAACCGATCTACCATGGAAGGTAAGCTAGCTACCAGAAAGATGGTAGAAAGTTAAACTAACAGAATTCTTTTTGAGCTCTCTAAGAAGGCCTTTCACTCTTCACTAATTCTGTAAATTATCAGAACGCATGCTCCAAATTAAACTAACAGCATATTTGATGAAGACATGAATTTGATGCTTATATGAATCTTACGAGTGATAGAAGAATACATTACCCATGTTAAACTAGTAACTTATACTGTGCTTGCCAATTGAAATGCCATTTAGAGGTCATTTATAAGATGGAGTTCAGCAAAACAAGCATGAGGATTCTTTCCACAAAATGGGAAATTTTCTTTTCTGCCCATTGGAAGAATAAGATCCATTCTGTAATTAGAGTGTCAGCTGTACAAACAGTGTTTTGCTTTTTTTGTTGTTGCTGCTATTGTTGTTTTGGCTTTAGACTTGGACCAAAGAGTCGTAACCATGTATAGCTTTTGCTGTGTAGACTCTAACCTGACTAAGGGGTTCAATAAAAGGTAGTTTTGACATATCAGTGCTATATGTATATATTGTATCAAAATGGCCTGGTCAATTCCATTAGTCCTGCGGTTTTAAAAACTGACTTTCTCATATCAATAACTTGACAAGTAATCCAAATAAGCTTTTTTGATTGATCAAAAGATTGTTTTTAATACACTTTTCCCCTTCGACATTTGTAGACTTTTATGCTAAGTGTCTGTGTATCTGTTAGTCTATTTCTGCCATTTATACCTCCCTAAAAAGAATGTTATTTACACAACATATATTTATAGGTTAAATTGTTAGAACGCATAACTCATGACCCATGTGTGTCACTATATGTTATTTCTACGTTGTCAATCATGGACAAATTATAGGGATGTAAGTAAAAATATTATGTGAATTTTATTTAATGAGGTAAGTATTTTCAGGGAGCTTTGAACCCTGTAGCTGCAACTTCTATTTTGGACATTAGTGACCCATGTTTGAAAATCTCTAGGAATTTGCTCTCAGAAATGCAGACTTTTCATTTTTAAAAGGAGAGGATAATATTTCACTTTCTAAGCTGTACTTGTCTGAGTTAGAGCTTTGGTAGAATCCTGACAGGTAGCCTAATTGCCCTTGGCCCTAACTGCCTAAAAAACTTAAGGGGAAAAGTGGATTTAAATTATATAGTTTACTGTTTAGGGCCAATTTATCTAAATTTTTGCAGATATAAGGATAATTAAAACATCAATGTGGTGATTACCTATTTTAAGAAAAGACAAGAATTCTTTGTTTATGATGAAGAGAAATTGTAAATAGTTTAGATAGTAACATGAAGATAGCAAAAGGGAAGTTGTGCCAGGATCAGGGAGAGGAAAGGCATCATAAGCTTCTTATGATACCAAAAATAGCAAATGGTGAAAAAACTGTATGACAATATTTAATAAGTGTTTTGATATTTTTTAGGACTACTTCAGGAAATGAATGCTATTGAGTAGACAAGTATAAAGCTATTTAAGATATTAAATCAAAATTCAAAGACCAAGAATTGATTGCACCAGATTGCACCATACTAAAAGGAAAAAAAAAAATGAAGCAGCTATTTTAGATAAAGCCTTAAAGTAGGTCTATTTTTACAAATTGTAACTATGCTGAATTAATACAAGTCGAGTTGGAGTAGATTCAAACCAGGGGCTTAAAATTCTTACTCTAAAGTATATAATGATGACGTTTTTCTAAAAATTTCTTTGGTAATTTATTTCCATGAGAAAAGTTCATACAAATTTTAAAAAGTCAGTGTGAGAAACTATCCTTAAATTAGGCACGTTGGAACTTCTTGTATTATAATTTAATTTTCATTTGGAGAATGCCACAAAGAGAATCTTATGTGTTTCTTAGGCTCTAAAAAGCACAAATATTTCATTGTCTCACCAGCAGAGAACAAAATAGGAAAAAGGGATTTCTGGGAGTGCATGGCGTTTTTGCCTGTGGCTTACCACTTACAATGCAGCGTAGATCTTCCAAGTAGTTTAATCATCATGAAGCACGCAGTTAGGGTTTTTGTTTGTTCGTTTAATAGATCTTAACAATGAAATTAATAAAATTGATTTGCTAATGACAGGATGTGTATTCTCAGGCCACTGTCAGTAATCATTTTTAATTGGAAAAATTATTTTGCTAGACTTATTTAGATTTACTGCTTTTTTTCCAAAAAATTACATATTTTGTCATAAAAGAATTTTTCCCATCAGTCTGGTGTAGTAGGTAGAAAATAGAGAAGAGAAATAAAAGATGGGTAGTGCGCGAATGAACTAAGGACTATGAAGACCTTTACAAAAGGTGAGGGAACTGCTTCATAAAGAAGAGAAATTGGTGGTAAAATCAGAGAGCTGCCAAAACCATGTCATTGATGTAACTTTACAGTAGTGGATATCCACAGGAGAGCTTATAAATGCCACTGGACGTTGATGCACATTTTTGTCCATGTATGAGTGTGTGTGGCATGGGGGGTGGTGAAGAAGAGGGAGGCATTGGCATACATTTTTTTTATTCTGGATCAGTTTTCTATTTGGATATAGTTACCACAATTGTTAAGATTTCTGAAGAAAAGGAAAAGACAACGAAAAATTTTTACTTCTGCACATGTATTTCAGACAACACATCCAAGTTTATCCTACAGACATTTTGATACAATTTGTCAACCCATAATTCTTCAAGAAGTGGGATCAGCAGTTGATAATACTTGTGCATCTGTGGTTAATTAGCTCAGTTGGTTGAATCATGGGGCTAATGAAGCCAAAGCCTGGGTTTGATCCCTGTGTGGGCTGGTGAGGTTTGCTCTCTTCCTGTGTTCCAGACTACAGTTCAGGCTCAGGCCAACATTCTCAAAGTTGCATGCCACTGACCATAAGGAAATGGGACAAGAGAAAGTAAGTCCAACAACATGCCTGGAAGAAATGCCCAACTACACATTGTATCTGCTTACTAATGATTTATCAGTAATATTCATGTATGAAGAGAAGCATCAGTTATGCACTCAGTACTGCCACAGACGGACTCACAGGAAACTTTCTGTGGCCTCAAGTGACACATTGAGGAATCAACAATACTAAGAATTATATAAAGAGAGCATGGAAAATAGACTAATTTATAACCACAAATCGAATCTATTTCCAACTGCAAGTGAAACAAAACTCCGCATGTTGATTTTTTGTCAACAGATAAGTGTCTTTAAAAGATCTGATACAAACATACCCTACAGGCTGGCTTCCCTTGAGTTGGTTCAGAAACCAACTGTGAGATAAGACAAAAGATGGGGAGTAAGAGGCAGATTGGTCAAAATATCACATTTATTGTGGGTAAAGACTAGATAAGAGGATAATCTGCACGTATGTGACTTTTTTACAGTAACCTCAGATTATACTACCCATCTATTCAGACTGGAAAAGCTAGGTGTCCCCTGTGGGACAGGCCCCATTTTTTGCCTGATAGCTCTTTTCATAGGAAGATCACCCCCCAAGAAAATAGGGCAGCAAGGGGGATTGATTTATGTACAACAGTTTTTCTTGCAGACATATCAATCATATTGGGTCACTGGGAAGGCTGACTAAGAGGAGGAGAGAGGCTGGATTGTTCTATATGAAGAGAATATCAGGAATGAAAAATTATTCCTGCACACAAAATCTTTTCAGTTGAATAAATGGCCATTGTAAGCTGAAAAGCAGGGAAAATGCTAGAAACTACAATGTACACATAGTGGAGTGTACATTGTAGTAGATAAATACTCAAACTTTTAGAGACTCAATGTAGCGCTGTAGTGTGGCGGTCCTTCTTACGGTCTACCATATTTCTGAGGGTGGATAGTTCACATGATGGCTGCCACCTTGTGTTCAGATACGTGGTTATAAAGAAATGTTTAAATTGGAAATATCTACATACCATGATGGAAAAGTCATATTCGAAGTAAATATTTTGGTGAAATAATTCGTTTTACTGGTTTATTACCACAAACGATAAGCTCAGTATAACCTTAGTTTGATGAAATACCCCATGAAAATATATCTTTTAAACACTGTGTGCCGTGTTCCCTCTTGAGGATTCACAATACCACAATGCATTTCAGCTCTTCAGTGTTATACTTTATCACAGTGTTTCTCATGCTTTTGATAAGGAATGCCACTCACTGTAACTGGTGTTTGGTAAATTTAAGTTTGGGAAATGCTCATCAAAATCACAGTTGAACCAAATTTTTTGAAGCAAGATTTTATACTGTCTAGTTCAAATAATTACAAAGAGAATTTATTCTCAAGTTATGTCTGTTAAAAAAAAAGCAAATGCATGGAATGCCATAAGTACGTAAAAGGACATTTTTCATGTTGTATAAATAATAAAAGTTTTTTGCATTTATACTCTTGTACGTATAGATGCTAGGAATATGTTTGCATTGCTACAATTGTTACTTTGAGGATGAGTGAATATATATATGTGTATGTATGTGTATATATGTATATATATACATATGTGTATTTTTGTATATATATACATATGTGTATATATGTATATAAATACATACAGCTGACTCCACATTTGTTAATTTTTTTTAGAGTATTACTTAGGCCAATGAAGGTATTCAGTTTAAACTTTGATATAAAACAGCATTTTTTTTTCCCAAGGTGAAAAACTGTCTTGGAAACTTAACTTGGTTATACAAGTCAGAACAACTCAATATTCATTAATTTGACAAATATTTAGAGCGTCTCTTTTGTGCCTGCACTCCTCAAATCACCAGCAATACAGCTGTCAAAAAACAGACAAATATCCCTACCCTCATGGAGTTTGCATTCAAATGAGAGAAGCTAATCCCTCCTCTACTTCTCAAATACTGTAAAGTAATTCCCTTCCAAATTTAATTAAATAAAAATATTTTGTCATTATAGGATTAAAAGCCCACAAATGTGTTCCTAAGCTGAGTAAATAATAAAGAGGTAGGAGGATTTGGGTTGGTTAAACACATTTGTAGACTCTTTTTCAGAGGGAAAAAGAATTATAAGATTATACCAGGACAAAGATTTTATGTGTTTTAGAACCTGCAGAAAACTCTCCTTATGAAAACAAATGATTAGATATTACTCTTTTGATCCTTCTTGGAATCCTTCTTTTCTCTTCTGTTCTGTTCCCTATCTCAAGGAAACCTGTAGTAATCAATGCGTTGTAAGTCACTTTTCTTATCTAATGCATCTGCATTGTATGACTGAATATAACTGAATCATCAGCCATTAAAAAAACAAACTTAATGATGCTAATTTCATGACTCAAACTCTACAACTCCTTTGCTTGTCATAATAATTTTATTTCTAATACATATGACACTTTGTCCAGATACGAGTTTTCATGGTAACTTTCAAGTGTAAACCTATTCTTTCTGTCTAAGCTCTAGACTCTTTCAACTATACTGGCTTGATGTAGGTTAGAACAGAAAATATGTTATTCCCTTAGTAAAGAAAAAATTTGATAATAAACCCAGATTAATGATTCTCCATCACTTCCAAATTGTAATTACTCTTCAAGTATTTGCAATTCAGTCTAATAGGATATTTATCTGTTTTCTTATGGACTTTCTGGATTTCTGATTTGCCTTAATTGAATCTATATTACATATTAATGAATATTTTAAAAAATGAAATATCAGACCACACTGCATATTTTAAATAAATTTTATTTAATTATGATAGAAAGGAGGTTTTGTTTGAAAATCTCTAAGAATCCTACCTGTTATTTGTGGCTTACTAAAACGTTTAGCCTGAGTTTATATACAAATATTGGTTAGATTTTGGTTTTAATGTCGTTTCCATTTAAGAATGACACACGGAGTTTTGTGAAATCTAAGCTTCACAGACATTTAAGTTAGTACAGTCCTCTTCTATAATACATGTGGTCCTGTGATTCTTACAGATTTAATTTGATCTTTGGAGAAGTTGTTAACAATAATGATTTAACTATATTTGAAAAGAATAAAATTTAATTGCAAAGATTCAAGATTATATACGAAAATCTGTAAGAGAAATGCTTTTTAAAATTAGGCCTCTTGTTGATGAAAATAATCACCAAAAGCTGTCTTTTGGTGTGTTTATTATGTTGATAAAACTGGATGACAGTATAATTCAACTTGAATTCTTGACCGGCTGCTTTTTCAGAAGTTATCTCAAAACAGAACTCTGGACGTTCCTTACATTCCTCATGCTCTTCTCCGCATAAAGCAAGCAGTCCACATAATCAGAAATCACCAAACTTAAAATTATTTACTTTTACTTATTTTAAGTGAATTTTATACTTCGCCCTCAAAAAAAAAAAAAAAAGAAAAGAAAAAGAATGTAAAAGAGTAACAACAACCCCCCCAACAGTTAATGGTCTAAACAAGACTAAAAATATTAAATATTATTATACAGGAAAAATAATGTTATATTCTATACCTCCTCCTATTCCTTTTACCCCACAGGTGGTGGGGGAGGATGGGAGCAAAGAGAAGGAGTGAGACAGATATAAGAGAGAAAGGGAGAAACAGAAAGAAAAAAATACAACAAACTAATATATTTACTTTTTAAATAACATCATGCCTAATGAATAATAATAATAAAAAAAAAACTAGCCCTTGGATAGGAATCAGGTGACCTGGGTTCCTGGGTTTTATATCCCAGATATATTACTTTAAGCAAGTATGTTAATCACTCTGACCTCAGTTCACTGATTTGTAAGTGAGCATCATAGCACCTGCTCTGCTTAACTTTTAAAGATATGATTATGAAATGGTATGTGTAAAATATAGCATCACATAAACATACAATCATGGTTGTATCACTGGTACTCCTAATTCATAAGAAATGTTGCCGGTGGCAGGGGGCACCTGGGTGGCTCAGTTGGTTAAGCGTCCACCTCTTGATTTCAACTCAGATCATGAGCTCACGAACCGTGAGCTCGAGTCCCGCATTGGGCTCTGTGCTGATAGTGTGAAGCCTGCTTGGGATTCTCTCTCTCTCCCGCTCTCTCTACCCCTCCCCTGCTGCTGCCTTTCTTTCTCTCTCTGTCTAAATAAATAAATAAATAAATAAACTTAAAAAAGCTCCTTTTCTAAAACAAGAAAGAAAGAAAAGAGAAAGAAAAAGAAATGTTGCTGGGAAATATTGGTAAATAGATTTTTATTTTTTTGTAATTGGGCATAAAGTTCTGAGTCTTAAGAAATGACTATTATAGCTCCTATTTAATGCTTACTCTGCACTAGACATGTTCTAACCCATTTAGGTTATTTAACTTATTTAATTCTTTCAATAAGCTAACAGGGTAATTATTGTCTTTATCCCTTTTGCAAAGGGGAGGGAAGTCAGCATACATTGGTTAAGTGACTTACTCAGGGTCACAGTGCAAAAGGGGTGTCAGAATATCTGGCCAACCCTGTGTCAGCAAGGCATCTCTTTTATAGGATCCCTCTTTCTAGTTTTCCTGACTCTGTTGAAATGTAAGTAAATGAGAGGGGCCTGTGGGTGTGCTGATCGTGGTGAGACTTCCTTCTGTAGTGACTCCCCAATCTTTAAAAGGCACTTCCTTGACTTAAGGTGATACTTAATTCCCTGTTACTCGCGAGCATAAATACCTGGAACTGTAGAAAGAAAACTACTTCCACAATTCACTACTCCTATTAAAGAAAGGAATTTCAATATAATTTGGGTAAATGATAATGAAGGGAATAGGAAGGGTCAATTCTAGAATAAGTTTTTAAATATAATGATAGGACTGTCTAAATGTGTTCTGAGATGCTTATTATGTATATGGGGAAAACATTTTTGCAGTATAATCTAAGCAATAAACCTTTTGAAATAAAACATATTGACCATGCTTGATCAACATATGTACAAAATTTTTGTATATACACATGCACATGTTAACATTTCAGAAGCTCAGACTGAATAGCTAAATAGATCTATTCTCCACACCCTGGGAATTTATCTTTTAGGAACCACCATTATCAGGTTCAGATATGTTCAGTTAAACATAGTGATCATTGATGCATTGTTTGTGAAGGGAATAAAGCAAGTGAAATTAACAGTCAACCCTGACCCGATTCTGACTATACTATGAGCTGTTTTCTAAAACAGATTCTATTTTAAGGTGTCTCAGATTATTTTAACCAAAGTATGTATTTAGCATATGTAAATATTACTTTTAGTTTTGCTGATCTAGTTTCTTCCTTTTCTTTCCTACGTTAAAATGAAAATAACAAATAATAGCATGTTCCTTTTCTTTAAAATTGAAGCCATTATAAGGAATACCTTTAATTATTCAACTATAAGTAAACACTACACAAACACACGTATTTTTCTCTTTTCATATCATTTTCCATTTTCAAATAATAAAAAAACACACATTTGGACAAGCAGTACATGGAGTTTGTTCATTAGAAATCGACTCAAAATTATTTTCAAAGCAGTCAAGGATTTCAGGTCCACCTTGTCATATGTGAACTATTTAATCAAACAAAACATGCAATAATTATTTTATTCAGGTATATGCATTATATCTGAACTTTATCTTCTTCTTTTCTGTCTTTGGCGTGAAGTTGTGTATGTTATTGGTTGTGGGGTAAAATAGTTATTACACCAAATACTTACTTCTTTTGGTGCCTTCTAGATACCTTCAAACTAAATGTCAGACAAATTTTGTAGCGCACATCCCATCAAGTATATGATTTTTTTTTGTAATACTTAAAGCATAGATTGAATTTCAAAATATGTCACAGAATTAATTTCCAGATTTAACTTAACCATCAGTGTCTAGGTCCACGTAAAGCTCTTCTAGTTCGTATTTTCACCCCTTCTCACTCAACCTTCTACCTATTCTCAATCACATTCAACATTTAAAAAAATTTTTTTAATGTTTATTTATTTTTGAGACAGAGAGAGACAGAGCATGAATGGGGAAGGGTCAGAGAGAGAGGGAGACACAGAATCCGAAGCAGGCTTCAGGCTCTGAGCTGTCAGCACAGAGCCCGATGCGAGGCTTGAACTCACGGACCGTGAGATCATGACCTGAGCCGAAGTCAGAAGTTCAACCGACTGAGCCACCCAGGCACTCCTGTCAACTTTTAAAGGTACCTATGTCTTACTGTGATAACCTGCTGGAGGAAGAACATTTGGCCTATGTTAAAGAACTTTCTGACGTGTTTTATCATTTCTACGTGATTTTGAGCTTTTTGAAGATATGGGCCTATTTCTTGCATAGCACCTTGCACATATATAATGCTCATTATTTATTAACTATTAATTGAATGATGGCAACCTGGACACTACTATAATGTTTTGGTTATATGTTTATTTCTAGGCCACAGCAGATTAAATTCTGCAAATAAGGAGCTGGCATAGACCCTGACAGATAGGAAAACATTAACATCCTGACAGAGACAAAGAAAGAAAAGTAAATGAAGTTGTTGAAACTCAAATTATAAAATATATATCATACAATGTGAAATATAATAAAAAATAGAAATATATAAAAACCATGTAGTTTAGAGAAAAATAACCAGAGTCTATTTTTGAAAACTCATATTGACTTTATACTATGTCCAGTAGGGCTACACAGACGCTTGATGTCTTGACAAGTTAGGGGAACACATTCTTCTTGGTGAGTAGATTTTCTAGGGAAATTTTCCATATACCACCTTCCCCCACATATTCATAGCCTCCCTCATTACCCACATCCTCCAGCACAGTGGTGCGTTTGTCACAACTGAAGGACCTACATGAATACATCATTATCACCCAAAGTTCATGAAGTTTACGCTAGGATTTACTCTCAGTGTTGTACTTCGGGTGGGTTTGGACAAATATATAATGACAGCTGTAACTGTTACAATAAACAGAGTAGTTTCACTGTGCTGGGCCTTATCGCCCCTTCTTTCCTTCTAACCTGTTGCTATAAACATATGTGTGTAGATTTTGTGTGGATGTACGTTTTTAACTCCTTTGAGTAAATACGAAGGAGCGCAGTTGCTGGATCATATAGTATAAGAGTATGTTTAGTTTTGTAAAAACTCCTAAAACATCTTCCAAAGTGGCTGTACCATTTTGCATTCCCTCCAGCAATGCAGGAGAGGTCCCATTGCTCCACATCCTTGTCAGCACTTGGTGTTGCCAGTGTTTCAAAATTTGGCCACTCTAGTAAGTGTGTAGTGGTATCTCATTGTTGTTTTAATTTGCATTTCTCAGATAACATAGGATGTGGAACATATTTTTATAAGCTTATTTGCTGTCTGTATATTTTCTCTGGCAAGGTGTCTGTTACAGGCTTTGGCCCATTGTTTAACTAGGTTGTTTGTTTTCTTATTGTTGAGTTTTAGAGTTCTTTATACATCTTGGATAACAGGTATATATCTATATCTGTATATCTATATAGATATAGATATATATAATCTTATATATCTATATCTATATATCTATATAATCTATATATCTATATCTATATAGATCTATATCTATCTATATATATCTATATATCTATATAGATCTATATCTATATATATATCTATATATCTATATATCTATAGATCTATATCTATATAGATCTATATCTATATATATATATGTCTATAGATACAGATATATAATCTTTTCAGATAGATTTTTGCTTATATTTTCTCCTAGTATGTGGCTTGTCTTTCATTCTCTTGATCTACCTTCTTGTTTGTGAAAGACTGTCATGCTCCATTACAGAACTGGGACACTGTGTTCAACCAAATTTCAATAACCAAAGCTCTTAATAATGACACCTATAAAACTAGACCTACCTGTAAAACTAAAGCTATGATAATATGTTCTCTTTGGTAAGTTAAAATATGCTATACACACACACACACACACACACACACACACACATCTATCACATATCATGTTTTTAAATGTGATTTCCCTGTTCATATAACAAAGTTTCAGTACTGAAAAGTAATATGTGTATATTGCATTCTCTGACGATATCTGTAATATCTTTCTTACTGCTAAAGAATTTGGGAACAATAGGGAAAAGAACAGATTAAAGTGTTTTCAATTCATGTACAAATCACTTCTATTTTTTTAGTTACACATAGTGTTTTGGGTAATTAAAAATGCTCTTAATTCATAAAGGAAATATGAATAAAATTATCCTTGCATTACCCACAAATGAAGGTTGTTGATAAACAAAAAACAGAGTTGTCACTCATATTAACATCATAATAGAGAAAAGATTACATGCAAAATATGAACAGTAAGTTCCTTCTGTAGCCCATGACATGATTCCAAATGTAAGTATCCCATGGAATTTTCATTTGCTTCTCCTGGAGAGATGTAAAAAAATGATTGCAGTCAGACCACCAATATGGGAATAATCTGGAGAATTCCCATTATGGATCTGGAATAAATTTATCACAATTGACTACAGATGGCAGCATATGACTAATCCATGTTTCGATAATTCTGCCCACTCTTGGTTCAACCACACCCCTTTTAAAGAGAATCTGTCATCACACATACAGAAGATATGCAGACCTGCAGAATGGCACAACACCAACCAGCACAACCACAAGTTGGCAGGGAGGTTGAGGGCAATTTTATCTGAAATCAAAATTATTTTAAAGTACCGATAATAGGCAGTACATGTGTGAGAGTAAAGTCAGGTCATACGTGACTTCAAAAGTATTGAGAACAGACCCTGGAAAAAGTCTAGAGAGATGTGGTGAACAGAAAACCAAGGTGCAGCCTCTCAAGTGCACTGAGACACTTGAATCCATTCTAAAATGGACTGCTTCTACCTTTCTGGGATGGCATTAATTAATTATTATTCTGGTTTTGATTCACCAAACATCCTTACATTACACTGGGACATCACTTGAGCATATTCATTTGAATGCGGAGAAACAGTCCTGTCAAATAGTTCCAGTTGCCAAAAGGGAATAGTGAAGTCATGTCCTTCCCAGCAGTACTCCCAATATTGCCTCAGATCTAGGATTTGATTTTTTTTTTTAATGTTTATTTATTTATTTTGAAAGAGAGAGAGAGAGAGAGAGAGAGAGAGAGAGAATTCCAAGTGGACTCCACACTGACAGTGGGGCTTGATCTCACAAAACAGTGACATCATGACCTGAGCCGAAATCAGGAGTCCAATGCTTAACCGACTGAGCCACCAAGGTGCCCCTCTGATCAGATCTTGACTGGACTTCTTTGGCTTATGTTCTGCTCGTTTCTAAAAGCTTTACCACTTACTTCTGGAGATACAATTAGTGAAGTTATCTGAACATTTAATATTAAGTCAAGGAAACCCTCATGGTGCTTCCCATTAAGTAGAAAGGAATGCCTTGGTTTTATGACTTTGGTGCTTAACTCTAATAAAAAAAACTTTCATTTTGCTAAACAGAAGTTCTAGCTCTTCATTCCCATGAAACCTGAAATTAGTTTATATAAAAAGCATAGCTACTAAGTGCGCAAAAAAGATGCCAGACTTACAAGACTGCTTAATATGTGAGCCTCACTTGTTTGTAAGCCAAGAAATAAAATATCACCCATATTTGAGATGCTCTCCTTTTATTTCTTTTATGGAGAGAGAGAACCTTGTGCACACGCGTGTGGGGGAAAAGCAGAGGGAGGGGAGAGAGGGAATCCCAAGTGGGCTTCATGCCCAGCGAGGAGCCAACACAAGGCTCCAGGTGGGGCTCAACCCCACGACAGTATGATCATGACCTGAGCTAAAATCAAGAATAGGTCCCTTAATCGACTGAGCCACCCAGGCGCCCCAAGATAATGCTCTTCTTAAACAAAATCAGATTAATAAGATAACCAGTGGTTTTACCAGTCTGTAGCATTTTTAACTATCCAAATATACTAATTTAAACTTGATATGATTTACCTTTTCATTCTCTTAATATGTTACTAGAACCTATTAAAAGATGCAAGAAAGGACTCAGTTGGTCAAGCGTCCGACTTCAGCTCAGGTCATGATCTCATGGTTCGTGAGTTCAAGCCCCACGTCAAGCGGGCTCTGTGCTGACAGCTCAAAGCCTGGAGCCTGTTTCAGATTCTGTCTCCCTCTCTCTATGCCCCTCCCCCAATCTCTCTCCCCCCAGCCCCCCTCTCTCTCAAAAATAAATAAACATTAAAAAAAATTTAAAAGACCCAAGAAAAGAGAGCATTTACAACATACACTTTGAATTTGGGAGCTTGATATTTTTCTTAATCTGGTATTAATTTATTTCAGGTCCTTATAATCTATTTGGTATGTTCAGGAGATGATTTTGGTACTTCAAATTTGTAAGTTAGCCAAACTTTAAAAGAATCTACTAATTACTTGTGGGCCAAACCTCTAGATCTGAGGAGGCCCAGATAGCCAAAAGCAGCAAAAAAGGCATTTTTAAAAATTACCTAGAAAAGATCCATATGCTGAAAATTTCAAATTATTCAGGTTCTTGTTTTGAAAAAATAAAAATTGAAATGCACAATTCCATAGTTACTGCAAAAGTAATGGTTAAAACCCTAAGCCACTTAAAACACCCATGTTATCACACACTTAAAAATAGCATTCTTTTCTCCAACATGTGATGAGTAGTGTTGTACCAGCAAAGATAACCATACATGTATGATACTCTTCATTCTCGTAGAAGTTGGATTGGAGAAGTCCATCTTAGAGTTATCAACTGAATCACATAAATTGCTTAGCACCAGACCTATAATTTGAGAATTCTCAATAAAAATTCATATTTATGCATATCTATCTATTAGAGAGGTTTTTTTAAGTTTATCTTGAGAGAGAAAGGGAGAGAGAGAAGGCATGAGTGGGGGAGGAGCAAAGAGAGAGGGAGAGAGAGATCCATGCCGCCCGATGTGGGCTTGATCTCACGAACCTGAGATCATGACTGGAGCTGAAATCAAGAGTCACATGCTGACCCGACTGAGCCACCAAGGTGCTCCTCTATTAAAGAGCTTTTTAACAGGATTTTTAAATATACATATTAACTCATATCAGTATGATATAAATCTCATTTTACTTTATGGTCAGTATTTTAAGAAATTATGTTTATTTAAAACTTCTCATTCCAATTGAAATGTTTTCATCAATTTTTATCATTTGATAAAAAAGATAATGAACGGTCATTAGTTCTTAATGTGTCTTCATTTTTAGTTGATCATAAGGGTAAAAATAATAATCAATTTAATTTTCTTTAATAAATACTTGAAGTTAATTTCTAAAAAATGCTTTGTTCTTTGTCTATTCTAATTTTCTAAAGAAATTCTAGACAGTATTGTCTAAGGACTCCAGGATGTCCTTCATTTATATGATTTAATAACTGCGGCCTATAGTGTCTTTAAACATAATTTGTGGAAAAAATCTTATATTTCATGAAAATAATAATTCCATTAGAAGCTTGCCCCTTTACCTACATGACCTCAATGAAAATTTTGACTACAGGAATATACAAATTATTATATACGATCCTTACTCCATCTAGGCTTTGCTTTTAAATTTCACTTTGTGCTTGGTGTGGTTTTATTTTCTCCTGACCTAAGTTTAATTTTGTTAAAAGATTAAGTGAGGCATATTAAAAATTTTAATCATTTATTTGAGCAAAAATTGATTCATATCAGGCAGCCCCAAACCAAAAGCACTTAGAAGTGCTCAGAAGGACTCCATCAATGGGCATTAGGGGTAAGACTTTTATAGAGAAGATACAGAAGCAGGGCAAGAAATTATTTGGCCATTGCTTAAGCAGTTGCCTTATTTGAAAACACCTAGTTGTCTGTGATTGGTTGTCTTTAGGTTTCTCTCTTTTTTTATTATTACGTTTATTTATTTATTTTTGAGAGACTGAGAGAGTGCAAGCGCATGAGCAGGGAAAGGGGCAGAGGGAGAGGAAGACAGAATCCAAAGCAGGCCCTGGACCATGGGGCTGAAACCTATGCACCATGAGATCATGACATGAGCTGAAACCAAGAGTCCAAAGCTTAAATGACTGAGCCACCCAGATGCCCCAGTTTTCTCTTTCTTAACCTTGGGGCATAGGTCTTGGTTTGTGAATATAAATAAATATAAATACAAATATCAATATTTTATTTTAGAGAGAAAGTGGAGGAGGAGAAGGGCGGAGGGGGAGAGAGAGAGAGAGAGGGAGAGGGAGAGAGAGAGAAGAAATCTTAAGCAGGCTCCACACTCATCATGGAGCCAGCTATGGGGCTGTAGCAGGGCTCGATCTCATGACTTGGGATCATGACCTGAGCCAAATTCAAGTGTCGGACACTCAACTTACTGAGCCACTCAGGCAACCCGGGTTTTGATTTGCTTATAAAGGCTTCTAGGACATTAAGCCATCTCAGTCTAATTAATTTATTTAAGCAATTTAACAATTTCAATCTATTTTTTTTAATTTCATGAGCTCCTTCTTTTCTGCTTTTTAATGCCATCTCTTACCCCCCAACCCCCACCACTACCATGTAAGTGACACCTATAACCAAAACATACCAGTTTCTTTTTTTTCCCCACTTTTATTGGAAAACAATTGGCATATATCACTCTTTAAGTTAAAGCAATTAGCATGATGGTTTGATTTACATATCTTGTGAAATGGTTACCATAACTGGTTCAGCTAACATCTGTCTTCTCATATAGGTGCAATAAAATGAAAAGGAAGAAGGAAAAAAAAAAGTTTCTCCTTGCAATGAGAACT
This sequence comes from Panthera pardus, assembly GCF_024362965.1. Classification (NCBI taxonomy): domain Eukaryota; kingdom Metazoa; phylum Chordata; class Mammalia; order Carnivora; family Felidae; genus Panthera; species Panthera pardus. The sequence goes on along the minus strand of NW_026526721.1, from coordinate 26,854,669 downwards.
TTTAGGATTTACTCTCTCTGAACAACTTTGTTCTATATCCTACAGAAGCCACACTGTTTCTTTTTGCCTTTCTATCTTTTACTTTTTTTTTTCAACTTCTGATCTAAATAAATTCGAATGTTTCAAGTCATTTGCTCATACAGTTTCCTCTTTTAAAGATTCTCAGGGCATGCAAAAGGAAGCATTATTTCTCACTGAAATTATGAAGAAATGTAAACAAAACATGATAGTTATCCAATTTTCTACTTTGTCCCAAGCTCCACATTTTAACAGTTAAACTTGTGTTTGTATCGCTTGATACCCTGAGCAGGGGAAATATAGATGGAAAGACAGTGATGAGGAATTCCTAAATGGGAGCAGTTAGCAGCTTTGAAATGTAGAAGATGTTCAAGAAGAGAAGGAAATGAAACTGAATCATGAGACAGTAGATGATTCCAGAAAAGTTATTTTGCTGAGAGGGCAGCAAACTATAGCCCACGGGCTAAATCCAGGACCTGTTTTTGTAGGCTATTTGCTAAGAATGATTTTTATATTTATGCGTGTTTGAAAAAGCAGGCAAACACATTTTGTATGTGAAAATTGATGAATTAAAACTTTGTTGCCCATAAATAAAGTTTATTGGAACACTGCCACACTCTTTCATTTATGCATCGTCTAGGACTATTTTCATACGGCATTTAGCGGGAGGAGTAATTGCAACAAAGAGCATATGACCAGCAGCACCTAAAACATTTCTTACCCAGCCCTTTACAGAAGAGTCTGTCATCCCCCTGATTGAGAACATTTCCCCAAGCTAATTTTTCCTAGCCAATCAAATCACTGTTCATTGACTAGCACTCTGGGATTTCAAGTCTAAACAAACCAATAAGCAACTAGGACATTCAGATCTTTCCAGGAGAGTTTTCTTTACAGTAACACAAAGAGCAGTGCACACCACCAGTAAAAGCAGTTGCCTTGGTGTATTTGTTACTTAAAAACCAAAAAAAAAAGATATATCATGTGTAGTTTACCCAGTTCTCTCCAGTGATAACACCTTAAAAACTATAGTGTAATATCACAACTTAGATACTGACATGGATCCATTCAAGATCCAGAATATTTCCATCATCATAAGGATTCTTCATGTTGACCCCCTTTTTTTATCAGACAACCTAGATTTTATTTTTATTTTTTTTTCAATATATGAAATTTATTGTCAAATTGGTTTCCATACAACACCCAGTGCTCATCCCATAAGGTGCCCTCCTCAATACCCATCACCCACCCTCCCCTCCCTCCCACCCCCCATCAACCCTCAGTTTTTTCTCAGTTTTTAAGAGTCTCTTATGCTTTGGCTCTCTCCGACTCTAACCTCTTTTTTTTTTTTTCCTTCCCCTGACCACACCCACTTCTGTCTTGTGCCTGACCCCGCCTTAACAACCCTTAAACACTAATCCATTTTCATTTCGATAATTTTATCATTTCAAGAATTTAGAATGTAGTCATGTAGAATATAACCTTTGGGGGTTGGCTTTTTTGCACTCAGCATAATTTCTCTTGAAATCATCCAGGTTGTTGACTATATCAATACTTGGCTCCTCTTTATTGCTGAGTAGTATCCCATCCCATGGATATACCATAGTTTGTTTGACAGCTTGTCAGTGTGAGGGCATCTGGGTTGTTTCCAGTTTGGAGCTCTTGTGAAAAGAGTTGTAAATATTTGTGTGCAGGTTTTTGCATGAATATACATTTTCATTTCTTTGGGATAGGTGCCCAAGAGCCAAATTACTGGGTCGTATGGTAAGCATATGTCTACTTTTTAAAAGAAAATGACCAACTGTGTTCCAGAGTTGCTGTACCATTTTACACTCTCATCAACAGTAATATCAGTGACCCAATATCCTCACCAACGTTGGTGTGGTCACTATTTTGCTTTTTGTTTTTGCTCTTCTAATAGGAGTGTAGTGATATCTCATGGTTTTAATTTGCATTTACCTGATGGCTACTGATGTTCAGCATCTTCCAGTGTGCTTCTTTGCCATCTGTATATGCTCTTGGATGCAATGTCTTTTTTTTTATCTTTTTCCCATTTTCTCCATTTGGATTATTTGAATTTTTTTTTTTTTTTTTTTTTTTTACTGTTGAGATGTGAGAGTACTTTGCATTATCTAGATACTTTGCATTGTCTAGATACTGGTCCTTTCAAATGTGGTCTGAAAATATTTTCTTCCAATCGGTAACTGGTCTTTTTATCTATATATTATCTATCTACTTAATTTTATTAATAGAATTTACTATAGAGCAAAGTTTTTTTTTAATTTTTACAAAGACCAGTGTATTAGGTTTTATGGATTGTGATTTTGGTGTCAATTCTGGGAACATTTTAGCTAGCCTCAGATCCCAAAAATTTTGTTCTAGGTTATTAACGAAAAGTTCTATGCTTGACATTTAAGCCTGCAACCCATTCTGAGTTAATTTTTTTATAAGATGTATAAATTTTGTGTAGATGTAAGTCAAAGCTCTCTCTCTCTCTCTCTCTCTCTCCCTCTTCTTCTCCTTCTCCCTCTTCCTCTCTCCCTATTTTTGTGCTTGTGGATGATCAATTACTCCAATACCATTTGTTGAAAAACTACCTTTCCTCCATTGTATTGGTTTTGTGTCATTATTAAAAGTCAGTTGGGCATATATGTGTGGGTCTATTTCTAAATTCCATGTTTTGTTTCATTGACCTGCCTATACGTCTGCCAATACCACACAGTCTTGATTACAATCAAATAGTAACCTATTGTTGTATTTACTATAATAATATCCTATTATATAGATATATAATATTAATGTAATATTAGTATATTAAATGATATACTGTTGTAAAATAAGTCTTGAAATTAGACAATTCATCCCAACATATTTTTTAACAAAATTGGTTTAGCTATGCTAGTTTCTTCTATGTGAAGTTTAGAATAATTTTATATATATCTACAAAAAGTTTCTCTGAATTTTGTTGAGAATTTTGTTAAACCTTTGTATCTATTTGGGAAGAATTGACATCTTTAATATGCTGAGACTTGGCAGTCCATGAATATGATATGTCTTTCCAGGTCTCTTGGGTTTCTTTCTTTTTTTCTTTAAGTTCTTTTTTTTTTTTTTTTTTTTTTTTTGACATAGCTCATAGGCATGTGAGAATATGAGCAGCTGAAGGGAAGAGAAAGAGGGAGAGAGAGAATCCCAAGCAGACTCTGTGCTGTCAGTGCAGAACCCATGGGGGCTTGATCTCACAAACCATGAGATCATGACCTGAGCCGAAATCAAGAATTGGTTACTTAACCGACTGAGCCATGCAGGCGCCCCAGATCTCTCAGGTTTCTTCCATCAGCATTTTATAGTTTTCAGCATACAAGTTCTGTACATTTTGTTAGATCTATACCCAAGTATTTAAATTTTGAGCGATTTTAATAATGCTGTGTTTATATTTCTACATTTTATTTCCTTTTTATTTTATTTTCTTTTTGCCTTATTTACACCAGCTAGATTAGAACTCAAAGCACTAAATCGAACAGATGGTAATAGTGAACATCCTTGCTTTATTGATGATCTTGGGGGATAGCATTTAGTTTTTCACCATGAAGTAGAATACTAACTATAGTGGGGTTTTTTTATATAGGAGATCTTTGTCAGATTGAGGAAGTTTCCCTCTATTCCTGGTTGTCGGAGAGTTTCAATCATGAATGGGTGCTGAATTTTTCTGCATCTATTTGTATCATCATGTTATTTTTCTTCTTTAGCCATTAATATGGTGAATACGTTGTTTGATTTCAGAATATTGGAACAGATTTACATCTGTGGAATAACCTTCAAGTGGTCATGGTATATAATTCTTTTTACATATTGCTGAGTTGTATTTGCTAGTATAGTATGAAGGATTTTAAGTCTATGTTTGTTAGGGATATTGGTCTATGTGTTTCTCTTTTTCTACTATGTTGGCTGGGTTTAGTATCAGGATGACATTAGAGTCATAAAATAAATTGGAAATTTTCCCCTCTTGGATTTTTTAAAAACAATTGTATTGAATATGTGTTAAATCATCTTTAAATATTGGTTAGAATTATCCAACAAAACCATCTGGGCCTGGAGTTTTCTTTTTGAGACAAGTTTTAAATTATAAATTTGATTTCCTTAATAGTTAAATGGTTATTCATTTTGGGTGAGTTGGGGGTAATTTGTATTTTTGAAGAATTGGTCCACTTCATCTGAGTCATCTAAGTTCTGTGTTTAGTGTTTGTAGTTTTCCAGTATTGTCTTTACGTGTCTGTAGTGATATACCAGTTTCATTCCTGATTGGCAATTTGTGTCTTCTCTCTTTTTTATTTGTCAGGAATCCTGGAGCCTTGCCAAGAAGTTTATTGATCTTTTCAAAGAACCAACTCATAGCCTCATTGATTTTCTCTATTGTTTTTCTATTTTTAATTTCGTTTATTTGTGCTCTTATCCTTATCCTTAGTAGTACTGGTGGTAGTAGTAGTAGTATTTTGCCTTAGATTGATTTTACTCTTCTTGTTCTTGGTTGTTGAGGTTGGAGTTTGGATTATTCATTTGAGACTTTTCTCTTCTAATGTATGCAATTAGTGCTATCAATTTCCCTCTGAGCACTGCTATAGCTGTGTCCTGCAAGTTTTACTATGTTCTATTTTCATTTTCATTTACTCCAGTGTTTTTTTTCCTTGAGACTTCCTCTTTGACCTACGGATTATTTAGAAGTGTGTTGATTAGTTTCCAAGTGTTTAGAGATTTTCCTATTATCTGTCTACTACTGTTTTCTGGTTTGATTCTATTTTGGTCAGAAAACATTGTATGATTTCACTTGTTTTTAATTTGTTGATAATTACTTTATGGACCAGGATATGGCCTATGTTGGAATATATTTATGGGCACTTGAAAAGAATGTGTATTCCTCTTTTGTTGGGTGTACATTCTAGAAATATCGTTTAGATCCTGTTTGTTGATGATATTAAGTTCCTATATGCTTGCTAATTCTCTGTTAGTTCTGTCCATTGTTGAGAGGTACGTTGAGTTTACAGTTGTAATCATGGATTTGTCTATTTTTCTTTCTATTTTACCACTTTTACTCCACATATTTTGTAGCTCTTTTGTGTATGTGCATTCAAGATTGTTATGTTGTTTTGTTGGATATTCTTTGTTATCATTTTATGATGTTTATTTCTGTCTCTGGTAATTTTTTATTGAAGTTCTTTTACTTGATATTAATGTTGCTACTCCTGCTTTATTTAATTAATGTTTGCATAAAACAGATATAATATATCTATGTATAGGTATAACATATAACATAAACACATAACACACATACATGTTTTACCATGTTTTTACTTTCAACCTGTGTATATCATTGTATTTGAATTGAGTTTCTTTTGGACAGTATATAATTCAGCCATCTTTTTAAAAATCCACTAAGCATATCTCTGCCACTTAATTGGTATATTCAGACAATTTACATTCAATTTAATTTTTGATATGTTATAGCGTAAGCACACCAGTTTCTTCTTTGTTTTTTTCTTCTTTGTTTCTCATATCTCCTGTCTTCCTGTGGGTTTTTGAAACAATTTTTAGAATTTTTAGAATTTTGACTTACCTAGTATTTTTCAGTGTATTTCTTTATGTAGTTTTTAGAGAGGCTGTTTTATGTATTAGATCATATATACATTACTTATCACAGTGTACAATGGGTGTATATTTTACTAGTTCTAGTGAAATCAGAAACCTTACCTCCCTTTTTGTACTTGTGTCCATACCCATTTATAATTGTCTTAAATATTTCCTCTACATACACTTAGAACCACATTAGACATTGTTAAATTTTTGTTTCCACCATCAAACATAATTTAGAAAACCTCAGAGAATGAAAGTCTATTGTTTTTACTCATAAATTTGTTATTGAATTCTTTATTCCTTTCTAAAAGTCCAAGGTTCTTTTATCATCTCCTTTCTATTTAGACAACTTCCTTTGCTATTATTTTAATGTGGGTCTACTGTTGAAAAATTATATTATTTTTCCTTCATCTGATAATGTCCTGATTTCCTCTTCATTCCTAAAAGATATTTTCCATGGATATAGGGTTCTGGACTGACAGCCCTTTTTCTCAGCCTTTAAAAATATTGTATCCCTTCCTCTGGCCTCCATGGTTTCTGATGAGAAATTTACTTGTCAGAATTGTTTTTCCTCTGAAGGTAAGGTTATGTTTTTCTCTTGCTGCTTTCAAGATTTTTTCTTTGTCTTTAGTTTTCAGAAGTTTGACTGTGATATGTTTTGGTGTGGATTTCTTTGCTTTTTTCCTTGCTTGTGGTGTGTTCATACTCTTAAATCTGCATGCCTTTTGCTAACTTTTGGGAGTTTTGGGCCATTTTTAGCATATTTTATGCCTTACCCTCTTTCTCCTCTCTTTTTGGGACTCCAATGGCACAAATGTTTTTTCTTTTAGTATAGTTCCACAGTTTCCTAAGTCTCTGTTTACTTTTTTAAAGTATATTTTCTCTGTCTGGTTCAGATTGGATAATTTTTATTGTTCTCTCTTCTTATTCACTGGTTCTTTCCTTTGCTCCCTGCATTTTTTTTTTATTTATCGTAGTTACCATGTTTTTCAGTTCTAAAATTCCCATCTGGTTATTCTAGAAAGCTTCTATGTCTTTGCTAACACTTTTAATTTTTTTTGTTGTTCCAGCCACGTTCATAATTTCTCACTGAAGCATTTTCATGATGGCTACTTTAAAATCTTTGTGAGATAATTCTAATATCTCTATTATCTTGGTGTTCACAAGTATTGATGTCTTTTTACATTTAGTTTGAGATGTTTCTTTTTTTTTAATGTTTATTTATTTTTGAGGGAGAGAGAGACAGAGACAGAAACAGGGCATGAGGCGGGGAGGGGCAGAGAGAGAGGGAGACACAGAATCCAAAGCAGACTCCAGGCTCTGAGCTGTCAGCACAGAGTCCGATCCAGGGCTTGAACTCACGAACCGTGGGGTCATGACCTGAGCTGAAGTTGGAGGCTTAACCAACTGAGCCACCCAGGTGCCCCCCCCCTTTTTTTTTAAATTTTTTTAATGTTTATTTAGAGATGTTTCTGCTTCATTGTATGACAGATTATTTTCAGTTTTATATTATTATTTAATTATATTATTACTATTATTTAAACTTTTGATTTTATCTAGATTCCTCTGACACTACTCCAGCAGAGAAAGGGGGTACACTTGTCATTGAAGGTATAGATGGAAGTCCAGGTCTCTCCCTCCTGGCTAGCATTGACTCCTGAGTGGGAGGGCTCTGTGTTACTGCTGGGTGGTGGTGAGCGTTCCTATTCCCCACTAGGCATCCATTGATACTTTATTAGCTAGGAGTAATGGGAGTGCTTTGTTACTGCTCCCGTGATGGCCTTTGCTGGTACCTTACAGGTTGGGGAATTGTAGGGTTGGGCAGTTTCTAATGTCCCAACTCTCCACTTGGCCTTCTCTGTCCAACACAACCTTAGTAGGGGAGAGAAGAGTGCCTCATTATTACTGAGTTGCAGTGGAAGTCCAGGATCCCTATCTGGAGTCTACTGATGATAATACATCAGGTTAGAGACTTTGTTATCCGCTGACAGGGACAAAAGTCCCAATCCCAATTCCCTACTCAGACTTCCTTACACCACCCTAGGATTGGGGAGAGGAGGTTAGGATGCTTTGTTCTAGCCTAACAAGGGTCAGTAGGAGGCTCCTCATTGGGCCTTTGCAGGTTAGGGATGGCTGCGTGTGTGGTGTCTGACTGGAGCAAAGTGGTATTGTCCCAGTGCTTTCTGTCTTTCTGTGCTGCTGCTTTCTTGGTTCTTTGGCTACAGAGAACAGGCTTTTGTTGGGGGCTTCTCTGGTCTGCACCAGTTGGTGTCTCTGGGTTGTCAGCTTCTTCAGCTTTAAGTTTGGATATTTGAGGCAAAACTAAAATCCAAGGAATTAACCACGATGTTGTTCCTTGGGTCCTGAGGTCCCTAGCTGTTCTGTCTTCTTCTCTTCATCTTTCAGAGTCTCCTTACATTTGTCTTACGTATGATGTCCAGAGTTTTTTCGTTGTACCTAGCAGAAGGATTAGGAAAAACTATCTACTACATCTTCCTGGAAGTGAATTTCACCTGTTTCTTTCTTTTTTTTCTTTTTTATATATTTTTTTAATTGGGAAGGCAGCATATTCAATTTTCACAGTAGTTTCTTTAAGGAACTTAAACATAATGATTAAAAACTGACTAATAAATTTTCTATTAAAAAAGAGAAAACTTGAAACAACACATCTCTATCTGTAATGTACTTTTCAATACCCATTTCACTTTTACTTTCCAATTTCTGCTAGTTTGTTTCTTGATTCCTTTATCACCAATAAAGTCTCCTTTAGCATTTATTAAGACACTTACATTTAGAAGTGAGCTTTTCTCTCTGAATGACTCCCGTATGGGCGGGGGAGGGGGGGTGGGCAGGTTCATTTGATTCATTGCTATTACCCTGTGCCTGTCACAAGGCCAACCCACATTCTAGTACTTAATAAATACCTGCTGAATAAGTGAATGAGAACTGAAAATCTAAATTTTTCTTTCTGTAAGAGCTTATCTACTTGATTCTTGCTATGCTGAAGCATGAGACATAGGTGTCTGTCGCCCATGCTTGATTTCCACCAGGCACTCCAAGCATGTGCTTAGGGCATTAGCAAAATTTGCCCAGAATTTTGCAACCTAGAAGAAAGCAATTTTAATTTCAGCACATGTGTCAGTTTTGTTTTATGGTTTAGAATTGTTTGTATTTTGAATTACAAATGGGGAAGATGCCAGAATGGTTCCCGTGTGTGTATGTGTGTGTGTGTGTGTGTGTGTGTGTGTGTATGTGTGTGTGTGCATGTGCTCATGTGTGCACATGTGCATATTCCCTCCTATCATTTCAAAAGAAAGTGACCCAAAGAACATGGCATTAAAAAGACCTAGACTATTTTTAGGGTCTGTTTCCTAGATCCCTGAATCTTTTTTTTTTTTTTTTTGATGATGACGATGATTGATTTTTAGTTAAATCGTGGTTTGATTATCTTTAAACCTTTGCCATGTAATGTGTGTTGTGTGGCTGTATATCCATAGAGGAGGGATAATGTTAGCCCATCGTTTGGTAAAGTCCTGCAAATAATTTTTTTGCAAGCATAATTATACTTTAGATAAAGATCTCCCATTACCGAACCATTTTTTTTAATGGAGGAGAAGAACATGATTCTTTTTAGTACTACTGAGTATGTTTGGTTTAAATACTAATAATGCTTGTTTTCCCGCCTGGCTTTAGATTCTGCTTAAGGAAATGGTGAAAGATTTAATTCACTGTACTTTTGTTAGAAAGTCTGGAAATGTTCCTCCATGGGAACTTTGGTCGCCTGCTAGAATGGAAATTCATTGGGGAGGGGGAACCATTTCATTTTATTGCCTGAGAGGTGTTGATAACATTCCCTACATCTTTCAAAGGCATCTTTCATGCCAAACAGGCAAACTGTAGCTAGCGAAGGAACAGAAAGAGCACTACTTACATGAGTCATTCTCAGCAAACCAGCACAGCAGCTGTGCTAGGTACTGATGAGGATTACCACAGAACCCAGTTGCAAGGTTTTGTGTGGTTGAAGAGACAACTAGCTCTCTCTGGGGACCACTTTGAAGGAGATTGAAGCAATAATGCATCCCTACTGTTGCTAGTGGATTTTGTGGCCATGTAGTACAAAATGTGTGCCAGATAAAATCAGAAAGTAATAGAAAGCAAGAAGAATCACACAGATTTTAAATCTTAATGTGAGAGACTAAAACAAATGTCCTGAGCTTGTTGCATGTATTAGTAAGGAGTAGGAGACAGAGGATGGGATGCCTTTAACTCAGAACACTTGCAGGGCTTCCGTCTTTTCATTTGAGAACCATTTGGGTGTGTTGTGAAATAAAGTTGCAGAGTAGGCATGTTCAGACCTTTATTTGCTACAGTTAGTAGGAAAGACTCCCCCCCCCCCCCCACCACCTTAAATAAAAGAAGCCAGAGTTTTCTGTGCAAACTGAAACAGGCGTTGCAAGAATCAGATTCACTTTGGACGAGTCTTCACATTCCAAGTCCTCGTTGCATCAGGCAGCACAATTCCATCTCTGGTTGATGGGCAGAAAAAGTGGGCAGCTTGCCAGGTAGACGTTTCCATGACTCCCAGCCCCCAAAGGTGATGCGTTTTTCAGCTAATTCAATGAAGAGTGGGCTGAACTTTGGGTCTAAACGAGACAATAGCTGCCTTCGCAGTATCAGCAGAATGGTTTGATGGGAATGCACTCTACATTTGGCAGAGAATCATGTGACCTTACGACTGAGATTTTGTGATGGTGCCAACGGAGACTTGGAAAGCAGCAACCGTCCTGACTTTTTTCTTCTTTTCTAGCGTGGCTCAGAAAATGGTGGATCTTAATACTTGACTTTAGCCAGACTCAGCAAGCGACTGAGCTTTGAAGCACAACTTCGCCTTTATTCTGGGTTTTTGGCAGGCCACCAGGAGGCTGTCCCTTTCACGCCTGATAAATTCTGCTGCTTATCTCTAAATAGGAAAAAAAAAAAGAAAGAAAAATATAAACAGAATATTGAGGCATAACAAGTGAATCTTAAAATTGTATGTGCTTTTTGTTTTTTGGCTTTTCTTACTGCTGATTTTTTTTAATGTTAATACCCTTTCTGCTTGCTGAAGAATCCAAGTACTTTTTTTTTTTTTTTTTTTTTTGGTTTATAATGAACAGGCATTTGAACAGGGCAAACAGGACGGCCGCAGCAGTGAGCATGAGATCATTGCAGCAGAGTAGCAAACTGGCACCCTGCCTTCTCACCCTTTTGGTTCAGGAGACAAACGTGTGCAATCCTCATTTCTAAAGTCAGCTCAGCCTGGAAGGATTCCTGGTCTCTCCCACCTTCTACCATTCTGCTGCCAGGGACAGCAAGGATTGGTGCAGCTTCTGCGCAGTGCTTTGTGCCTGGAATACCGAGAAGGAAGAAAAAGAAGACAAGCACCCTGGTCCTTTTTTTCCAAGAAATAACAGGAGCCCTGAAGAAAAAAAAAATCTGAGTTTGTCCTACTTCATGCAACAGTGCTGAAAAAAAATGAGACGCTCCTGCTCAAAAACAAAAACAAAAACAAACAAACAAAAATCCAAACCAAAACAAACCAAAAAAAAGCAAACATTGGCTTGTATACCTACAGAGACATCGGGCTTTGTAAAGCAGCTTTGTAAGGCAACATAACCAAATGAGCCTTCCTTATTTTTATTATTTCAAAAAATATGGCATAATTAGCAATATATTGCACTTGGTGAAATCGCACCTTTCATATCAGGTATAACTTTTTTTGTTGTTTCTTTTTAAGCCTACTCTTATATAAAAGGGGAACCTTGAACTTTCAATGTACTCTTATTTAGCTCATCACCCACTTTACTCTTATTAACTTTTTCCTTTTGCTGTCTTGCTCTAATCCTGATTAGAATAGAAACTTAAGTAAAAATAGAAAAATGTCTATGGAAAGGACGGTACATGTTTTTACTTTTGTTATACATCGAAGTTTGGAAAGACATTAATATGTTATCTATGCTTTTCATGTACAGTATTAGTTTTTGCTATCTAAGAAAAGTGAGCGTTTAGTCCTAGCTGTTTAAAGAAACTAAAGCTTTCGTTTGCTGTGACTCATAATTTGAAATGTGGAAGAAGAAACTTTTTGAACTTCTAAAAAAAAAGGGTCATATTAGAAGATACATTAAACTACTGACAAATAAAATTAGTTTGGGGGAAGTTATATTTAAACTATTTACCAGGATTTCAGTATAACCGAAATAGAGACGTAAAGATCATGTTCTCAGTTGCTAAGTAAAAAAGAAGCTTGTTTCACAATAATACTCTCTTTTAAAATATATTTTAAAAGAAGCATTTGTCTTAGGGCAGTTCCAGAGAGCGCTGGAAATATCCATTAAGTATTTTAGTGGAAAAAGTACATACAAACTTGTTTTAAGTTTAAAGCAATGATTGGCTCAGTAGATAAATGCATTGCATTCTAATTATTTTGTCTATTTGTACAAGTAAATTGCTAAGCAATTTAAGCATTTCATAACAAAACCCAGTTTTGCCTGGTTCAGTGGGAAAGGATTAGCAGATGTATTCCACCTATTTTAATTTTGATTAAAACTGTTTCTAAACATGTTCAAAAATTGCTAAAAAGAGAAAGTGCTTCTTAAAAATACAGCGTATATGAATGAAGACTATGATTTGCATATTAAGAATTGGTGCTATAATATTTTCCACGAAAAGAATAAACTTTAAGCAAACTGTTGTGCTTTTAAAATCATATTTTATCATATTGAAAATATGTAGGGTAAACAAAGAGAAAATATTATAGAACTGATGCATTCTACCTTCTTTTTTGTTATTCCATGAAGAATTATGGGAAATTGCAATTACCCTATATACTGATAATATTCAAATAAAACGTTTTATTAAGTTTATCGGTCATTGTTCACTAATTATTTAAAAAATAGCCCTTGCTCCTTCATGCTGCCTCAGCTAATGGAGCATCAACTTTCACAGGCTTAATTAACATTTATAAACCTGTTTTCATGTTTCAAGATCCTTTAGTTGAAAAACATTATTTTAAATGTTATTTTTAGGAGCCATTAATCTCTACACTCTTAATTATCTTATTAAGCTCCATGCCAAATCCAAATCTCTTTTCAGCTTTCACTAGTTCATTGTGCAAAACCTAGTCGCTTCTTTAACAGCCATGCCTCCTTTCACTTTCAAAACTGTTACTGTGAAAACAACACCAACCAAAATGAACGCATAAATGCAAACTATGAAACCACATTATATGTCATATGAGTAGCCTTGGGTGGGGCTCTGTGAGTCTTCCAAGCCTTTAAAAAAAAATACTTTAAAAGGTTTTGCCCATTTTGACATTGTGTTTTGTTCTCGACCGTCTACCTTCATTCCCACCATCCAGCCAGATGATTCTCCTAGACAGCAGTTGTCTGATATTTCTCCTTTTGTGGTTGTTTTAGGGAAAAACTTAAAATGGATATGAGAAGTGAAGAAAGTGATCATAGGAGAAAATCATCTCAGGTAAAAACAAAAAGCAAAAGAGCAATTAATATTTAATATTTTTAAAGAAAAAAATAAAACAATTTTGACTGTGTTTAGTGATAAGAATTCGTTTCATATTCTCTATGGCTCTAGCTGTTGGAATTTTCATTGATGGCTTGAGAATTTATACTGTTACCTACCTTTGTGAAAAATTTTATGTCTGAGTTTGTGATCAGTGTGCAGTTTGAGTCCCTTTGAATTCTGTATCTATATACCCATTCATGTAGCTATACATCCATTCATAGAACGGTTGAATAGAAAGTAATTTAGAAAAAGAAAATATATATTTTTTTCATTTGTCATACCATATAAAAGGAAGTGAAATCTGGGGGGAGGGAATAAAGTTGTGCTGTTTTCAAAAAATGATCTACTAAGATAATGAAACCAAAATATACATTCTTATAGTTATGATAAAACCCAAAACAAATGTTGCTTTTTATTTCACATCTAAATTTATTAATATATGTTGAGACATTTTTACTATAATTAAATGCATGATTGTTGATTTTTTACTGTGGTTTTTAATAAAGTATGGCAATAATTAGAAAACAAATAATGGCAAAAATTATGTAGACCAAATCATCTATTTAAAGTTTAAAAAACACATTTCATTTATTTCAAAACATGCAAAAACACTAAGTAATTTTTATGTAGTGTTACTATTTTTCACAATGAAGATATAATTTAGAAATGCTAAATATTGTGGATATGAGTGATACGATTAATGATTGTACAACTTACAATTTTGTTGCTGTTGAGCTTAAAATCTTTAAAAAAACGTGAGTGTGGCTGGCTTTAGGTTTATTCTTTGTGTGTTTGCTTATTGTCTGGTGGTTTAAAATTTTTTTAGTGACGATTTCTTTTTTCCCAACCTGTTGACCAGGTAAGAGTTGTATGTAGCTATATAGTATGTTTAAGAATATCTTTTTTTGAAAAATAAATTTAAGTATATTGTGTTGAAGAGGCAAGATATATTCTCTTTTATGCAATAGATCTGGAGTATAAATTTTAGTAGTAGTAACATTGCTAGTAGTAATAATGCTTGTTAGTATGTCATTAATTTTGGTTTTCTGATAATAGTTTATCCAAATATAGTTCATTTCAGTTTTATTCCAACTATAGACACATATGTATACATTTAATACTTTTCAATAACTTCCTGCATTCTCTGCCTAGTCAACAGAATCTTACTTGTTTTATGAGAAAGTTATAATGTTACCCATTCCTTAAAACCACTAACCGAGGTTTTATAAAAGAGTTAAAACAAGCAGAGTCTGACTCTTACACAATTAGCTTAATAGTTAATTTGGTCTTAATTATAGGCTGGTAGTACTACATTCATGCCTCACAATTACATAATTCATACATGCATGTATATATCCTTTTTTTCTTTTAAAACTCGTCATTAATTAGAACAGTCCAAATACAAAATATTCACTATTAAAACAAAAGTTATCTGTGAAAAATATTTCAATATACTAGTCTTTAAATTCTCATGTGTAGAAACCTGTATTTAGTGTAGGATATTTATGAAGGCCTTTAACTGGGAATATGTATACTAAAAGCATTTTAGCATTTAAAATATTTATACTAAAAGATCGATATGATTATTTTCATTTAATTTCATCAGATATTTACAACAAATTCTGCATTAATAGGGAGCCCAAGTGAGATGTTGCCCATTGGCATAAACCCGTAGATCCGATCTTGTGGTGAAGTGGACTGCACAAGCTCGCTTCTATGGGTCTTTGTCAGTGTGGTAATCTAACAAAATGTTATAGACAAATGCCGTTAAATAAATTTTAGTCAAGCTCCTGTTAAATTTCAGTTGATTACTTTTGAAGAATTTATATTTTTCTTTGTTTCTCATGTATATATTAACCCTCATCTGTCTTTAGAGGCAGGCTTCAATTGTTGAACACTAGGAAGGGTTTATAACATAGCCATTTAAGTTTGAATCCAAGTATAGTAAATTACTTAAGAAACTTGAATCTTTATAGCAGGGTTTGAAACATGGTCTGAATAGATCCTGTTCAGATACTTAAGTTCACATTATAGTGGTTAGTATACCTCATCGACTTCAATAAGGAAATTAAAGGTTATAACTGGGATTTATGTATTACTATTGAGCTGTTTTCTCTTGAAAAATGAAGTTGAATGCTATTTCTTTTTAATATTATTAATTACTGGGAGAACTATGCCAGGAGAGATGTCAGAGGACATTTTGTATGACCTGTGCTGGAAATCCAAGAGGTTAGGATAGTCCTAGGAGACACATATTAAGTTCATTGGTGAAATGTTAGCGTATTATATCTACATCCTTGCCAAGCCCTTAGGTGTATGGCCGCCATATTTGGAGGAGCTGACTGAAGATATGATAAGGAGTTTGAAGCAACATTGGAAGCTGTGTGCATCCGGGTTGAGGTAGTAGGTTGTATGGTTTAGAGTTACACCCTGGGAGTTAACTGTACAACCTTCTAGCTTTCCTTGGAGCACACTTGAGCCATCGAGGAATCCTTCACCACTTTAATCTGATCAAGCCAATTTCTGTGCAAGAAGGTAATGTGTCATGAGTATTTTGGATAATTAATTTGAGGCTTTATTACATTAAAATGATCTTTTCATCCCTAAATACTAGATTATTCCATTTGAATCTTCTTATAAAAATTGGCAAGATGGTATTTCTAATAGGTTGTTACTTTATGAGCGAACATTTTTAGGAACTGGTGAGCAGTGACTTAAACTGCATTGATATTGCAACTCTTCAGTCACAGATTCACAAAATTTGACTCTTAATTTTGCAAAGGGATCATTGGTCTCTCTTTCTATTCTATTGGCTACTTAGACACTACAGTAAAACAAAACCAAAAATAAAAAAACAAGTCTGCTGGTATCAATGATCTAATAGCACGTTGTCTGAGTCTTTCTTATGACACATCACTTTCTCCCTTATATTATGGTTATCTATGTGCTTGTTTATTTTTTTCCCAGTATATACTAGACTGTAAGCCCCTTGAGGGCAAAGTCCATGCCTTATTTTTCATTGTATCCCCTACAGTGGTTTACACATAAGATCTAAATATTTATTGGATGAATGAATGGAGTATAAGATCTCACCCTGTGATGAGTTTCTACTGAATATTTGAATGAATTACAAAAATAGTCACAAATTTGAGTATTGTGTGTTGGTCCTGAAATTTACCTAAATTTAATTCCCACACTGCTCTGCATCAGTTAATATACTTGCTTTTTTTTTTTTTTTACTGTGTTGAGTGTGCCCATTCATCCTAGACATACAATTTAAAATTTAGAATTACTCTTTCCCTGGAATAAAAATAGAGCAGATTCATTTTTATTAATAATTTCATTATAGTTTATAACCCTAAATTTAGATTGTGTGTATTTCGTTTGAATTTTTAAATTCCTTGATTTCTAGATAAATAGTTTTTCTTTCAGCATCAATTTTACAAATCAGCTTTTTGTGTTTTGTATACTTCCCTTGTATTCTACCTTTTATTTTTGTACAGCTACATCTGTTGAATAAACCAGAAACAGCAATATAATAAGTATGTAAGAAATTAATAATAAGTATATGAAGTATAATAGAGGATTAGATCACACTTTTGTTTGAAGGGAAGGTACCTGTAATATTCTGTCTGTACAAAGCAAATGAGTCTCTTTGGAGTCCATTAAACTGTCATAAATTTTAGTGGCAATTAATGGTGTAACTTATATAGAGAAACTA
This sequence comes from Panthera pardus, assembly GCF_024362965.1. Taxonomy (NCBI): domain Eukaryota; kingdom Metazoa; phylum Chordata; class Mammalia; order Carnivora; family Felidae; genus Panthera; species Panthera pardus. The sequence goes on along the minus strand of NW_026526721.1, from coordinate 26,837,748 downwards.
GTTTATATAGATCATCTTTCAGTCACAGAATTAAATAGTTGTAGATATTGGAACCTTAAACTCTATGTATGAAACATTGAATACATTAGAAAAGATTTTTAGATATAAATATGTTAAGAACCCTAAGATACTGGCAATGTGGTGATAAGCTTCCTATAGAACACTCTGGCATCCAGAATATCTCAGAATCTAGAATTTGCCAACAGTGGTGAAGAAGGAACTTTTGAATCACCAAAGGAAGAACACATGAGCCTTAGAAAGCTGAATACCAATAATTTCAAGCAAAGTTATTTGAGTAGTACGCAGAGGTTAAATACTAGTATTCTTAAGGCTCCTGGATGGCTCAGTAGGTTGAGCATCTGACTCTTGATTTTAGCGCAGGTCATGATCCCAGGGTTGTGAGATTGAGCCCCACTCAGCATGGAGCCTGCTTAAGATTCTCTCCCTCTCCCTTTGTCCCTCTCCCCCCCCCCCAATAAATAAATAAATACTAGTAGTTGCTAAGAAGGAAGAGTCTTTTTAAGGACCAATCAAAAGATAGTGAGCAAGAGGCAGGAGACATAGACAAGAGAGTGAGAAAGAGACAGAGGAAATGAAGAGATGAGAAGGAAAGTACTCCTACCAAAGAAAAACAACGTTGTGCCTAATGGTAGCAGTTCTACACAAAAGTGTAAGAAGTAGACAACTGAGTGGTAAACAATTACATCTTTGTAAATAGTGTAGCCCTTGAGAGCCTAGAGTTCCTTTTTCACACACGTGTGTGTGTGTGTGTGTGTGTGTGTGTGTGTGTGTGTGTGTGTGTATCCCAACACTCTTGTGTATAGCTTTGAAGACCAAGTCAGCATCTTTGACGGGCCAAATAGAATACTATTGCCCAGAAATGCCTGTTTCCACGTGTTGCAACAGAGTTAAGTGTATCACAGAAGTCAACTGTGGTGTACAGTGATAATCTTCTGAAAATACCATGTCAAATGCATAGAATTGTGGTCTCTTATCTACCTTATCTAAAGTGAACTGTTATCATGAGAGAATAGTTTAAAACTTACAATGACATAGCTGTGATCAAAAGTGTTAGTCATACAGAAGTCATAATAATTCTGAAAGGCAGAGGATATGATTAGCATAAATGAAGAAAATAAAAACTCTTCTTTCGGGTGAGAATACTACATGGGGATGCTTTCACTAGTGATTAATTATGAATTTGCTCTTCCAACTATGGAGGTTATTTATCTTACTTTAGTTTTATAAAAAAATTATGGATGACAAATACACAGATTGATAAGATTATTTCAAAGAAGCCAAGATTCAGGACCACTGCTGGTATCAAATATCTAGGAATAGTTCAATTATGCCCAATAAACCATGGGGAAATATTGTACATTTAGAGAGTTAGAATTCAGTGAGGGAACAACTGTGTAGATTGAATAATTCCTGTAAGAATTTGAAGTGGTCAAGTTTTACTATGTAGCAAGATTTCCATATTTAGTAACAAAAGAAGTATGAAAATTCAGGAAACCATTAAATATCGGCAAATTTCACTTAACCACTGTCACTCTTGATATTTTGAGACTTTTTGTTCAGAGTAGCTGATTTTGTTTAGATGCTTTGTGGAATGAGGCAGGAGGAGTTGGAACTGGAAGCATGGAATCAGGGAGGGAGAAAGGAAGGAAAAGGAAAACCAACTGCAAATCAGTCAATTGGACCATGCTAGAAAAGTCTAATTTAGTTTATAACACCAGTTCATGTTAATACTCTTATATTACTTGTTATTATTAGTTCAGTGAACTATGAGGGAATCAGATAAATTACTTGGCAGTTGAACTGAGCCTTTTTGAAAACAATCCAGAAGTCCATGAACTATGCTATTAGAATAAATGAGTCTCTTTCTGTAAATAATTATTCTGTTTCTCTTATTCCCTATTATCAAGTGCTGACTCATGAGCATAGGTGATTCCCTAAGATTCCCCAAAAGATGTGATATGAAATTCTGCCACCCTGAACCTTACTTTGTACCCATGCCTGGATTCTCTTCCACCGAATGTAGGAATAATTCTTGAAGTCACTAATTATATCCTCTGCCTTTCAGAATTATTATGACTTCTGCATGACTCACATTGATCTTGGGGAGCACTGATACCTCCCTAAAAGACCTGTAAGGATTGCCTATGAAAGACCATGAGGTGAAGGATCTGACATACCGAGAGAGCATTCTTCTCTTACTTGTTTACTAATTGCTACCATCCACTACCATTTCCAAACAAACCTGCTCCATGTTAACATCATGTTCTTCAAGATTAGTGGATATCACTTCTTCATCCCCAAGTCCTTACTCTTTCTCTAAGGACTTTCTCAATTTCAAATTCTGATAGCCATTGAAACTTTTTTTTCCTACAGAGCTTTTTCTAACTTCCATTGGCAGTAAGTCCAAGTGTCCAAGGGGACTGTGACTTACTAGCACTGTATATACTTGTTTTTGAATTGTTGGATTGGGTTGAACTGTAGATCATTTATAGGCAATGGTGAGAAACTATACACACCTTAAAATAAACTATGCTTCAGCAGTAAAGTCCTATGTTATCTGAGATATTTCTAGACTCTTCAGAATATATCATTATGGGATAAGGGGTTTTTTTTAAACACAGTCTATGATGTTCAGTTAAGCCTGTGATATACGATTTGAAGGTGATTTATGAAATTAGTTACTCTCTATTATTTATACTAAACCTAAGCCCCTTGTGTACAGAAATAGCTGTCTTTTCCAAACTCACAACTCCCTACCCTAGTGCTCTGCATACATGATGAAATCTTTGGTGAATGAACAAAACATTTTTAAGTGAAACAAAAACATTATGTGATACATTAGGGTAATTCTATATTTAAGTATACTTCTTCAAGATTTTAAAGTTTAGAATTTAAGAGAAATTAGAAATATCATATTTAACTTTGGAGAAGTCTACTGGAGGGTAGTTCTTGATTTTTAAGTTGGCATTGTCTTGTGTGTGCCTTCATTTGTGACTTCTTTCTACTCCATGTGGAATGTGTGAGTTAAATAAACTACCCATGTCTCTCTCCTGTCTCTGATCCCTCTTAAATCCTATTCTGTTTCTCTTCATTCTGGACTCCTGGAACTCTTACTTGACCCTAATCATATTCAACCTCGTTTTTCCCATTACATTTTGTAGGTTTAGGTATGATCAGTGACGTTAGTTTGTAAGCTGTATAATTCATGCATTACATTTACTTAGTAAGAACTTAAGTAGTACTTGATTGAAATTAAAAATTAAATCTACATTTATAAGTGGTAAGAACCTTAGAGATCAATAACCCATTTTCCAGATAATGAAACTGAATGTTCAATGATTTTTGTCAGAACCAATCCACTAGTAATGGACACAGCCTAAATTTTTATCTAGGTCAATGATCTATGCAAGAAGATGTATTTTATGTATGCTATCAATATATTTTTAGGTAGTATCATTAAACAAATTGTAATTGATTGAAATAAGATGATAAAGTTTTATTTTTAAAAGACTACAAATAACACAATAATTTATCTGCACACTCAAATATGATAGATATAATTAATATCATTTAAAATGAACTCTGTATCCGTTTCATTTTTTCTTTTCAAGTAGAAATGCACTCTTACTATGGAGGCATAGAGAAAATTTTATCTACTTTCTAGTCCACTATGGTAATTCCCCTCCTTCTAGAACCCTTCTCTAGGGGAGAGGAGTATGGCCTAGCAGTTAGTGATATATCCTAAGTAAAAAGGGAAGAAATTGTGAATTGGTTAACCTGTTAGCATTATGTTTCTTGGAAGAATGAAAGTTAATATGAAATGGTAGCCATAACTAAGCTCACCTTCAGAGTTCAATTGCTTGTATCCTCCCCAAGATATACAAGATAGCATTATGTAAAACACTTTTACCAGGGATCATGCACTTGAATAGCTTCAGGGTCTAGGCAATATAGTAAGCCAGACTTGAAGACAAGAGGAAGTAACAGGGACTGTGGTAGACCAAAGATACAGTCACTCTCAAGGTATTTCAAAATGACTTCATCAGTCATTTGGCTCCCAAGGGCAGCCATTTTTCCATCTCCTACATGAAAATATCACACAGTAAAGCAAAATTGCAATAAATCTTCTCCTTTAATAAACCTAGAAACATCTTTTCTTACAGTTGACCTAGATAATTGGGAGTATCTATGATACTCTATGCCGATGCTATTATTTCAAATAGAGATGTCTGATCCATGATAGTCTAAATATTTCCTTGAATTTAATGGACTAATGGAAAATATTTACTGATCAAGCAACAACTATCAATTGCAATATTTGTTTGATGCTGTTTTAATGAAAGGAAGGTAGTAGTAGTGATTGTAGTAGTCCCAGTAGTACTATGTAGTTTTAGGTTTCCCTTTGTCTCTGAATCTCAATGTGCAAAAAAATGAAATCCTTATACTTTTTATTTCCCAAATAACTGATACTGTAAATAGATGGATAGATAACCTTTTGAAGTCAGAAAAAAATCAAAAGGTTAAATAGAGTGAACACAATTAAAGTTCAAGGGTTTTCATCTCCGTATAATATCTTAGATTAGGGCAACTGAGTAGAGCTCAAGAATAAAGTAACTGGTGGTGTTGTTAATTGTATTTTATTGTGTGATAATTAAAAGACCAGTTATGCATACATCTGGAATTAGATCAGGTTCCTGTCCATAAATTTTTCAATATAATTTAATCCAATGAACTTAAATGTGCCAAATAGAAATGACACAACCAATTATGAAAACACTGAGTTTGTAGTAATGAAGAAGACTCATGTTTGCAGTGTTGCTGTGTGTAGTAGAAACCTTCCTATTAAATACAATTAGGATTAGCCGTTGATACCATGAAGATTTTTGAGAAATGGATCTTAAAAACTAACACATACATACAATACACATTTTGTTTAAATTTGAAAGCTTGATTGTATATTTGCCAGTATTTTTACACAAGCCAAGAACTACTCTTGAGTTTGGTTGCTGATTACAGATCTTAGTCATGTTTTTTTTTTGTTTTTTGTTTTTGTAAATCCCTTAATGCATCATCTATGATTTCTAATTTCTGTTGTTGCTCAGACGTCTTTAAGCGCACATCTAATGCCAAGAAATCTAACAGCAGAATACTACTTTCTTTATGATTGTTTCCAATCTTTTAACATTGTCTTACCTACATCCAACTCTCTAGCATTTTTTAAAATATGATCATATTTTATAAAGTCTTTCCAAAATGTTAAGGTTTATAAAACCCTTCATTCTTTTCTCACTCATCTTTAAATTGGTTTATATACTATTTAAATAAATGATACAATTTCACATTAACCTAACTGGCATAAACTGATTTGGGAACAAACATAACAGATTTCTGGCAAGCGTACAAATCACTTGATGAGAGCAGAAATACTTGAGTGCTCTAGAACTTTCTGAGGTGATGGAAATGTTCTCTACATTGTCCAAAACAGTAACCATTAGCCAAGTGAGGCTGTTGTGCACTTGAAAGATGTCTAATGTGACTGAAGAAGTGAATTTAAGTTTAGTTAATTAAAATTTAAATAGCTACATGTGGATAGTAGCTAATGTATTGGACAGTGCAGTTCTGGAAAGGATCACACTTGCATTTAGCATGCTGGAGCATCTGTTGAAAATGTCAGCTAATCTGTGAAGTGGTAAGTGATTACAAGTATTTCCTCGGTAGCTGAATTAATATTTAGGGGAAGAATAACTTGGGAAACTCTAATTGATTTGGATTTCATTTTTGTTTTATTGTTTTTTATTTGTTTATTTTGTTCCTATTTGGGTATAGATTTAATTTGATGGGATTTTTAAAATTTATGCAAAAAAAGGCCGCCAAAACATTTGAAACTACAGAGGTTTGCAACTCTTTCTGAAGCATTCAGTCAACACAAACCTAATTAGAAAGCAAATGGCATTATTGCAGTAGCAAAACAAAAACAAAAATGTGTTCTTACTTTAGGATCATGGATACATAAGAGACATAGAATGAACTTGTTGAGTCTCTGGGGTCTTTGAAAAAATGTATAATACTTTAAAGGTATGTAGGTGTGTTTATTTTTCTGAGGAAGAAGTCCCAGCTCTTCTCAGATTATCCTAGCAGTCCATGATTTCCTGAAAAAGTTAAGAATAACTTCAGGAGGTTGCTGTTTAATGCTTTTTGAGGGACCAGAAATTAATTAAGTAGTAAATACATAGAATTGAAAGCCTTTTTCTTATAAACATCGTAAATCTGTCTTCCTATCCATCCATCCACATACATATTTCAAGTTATATAGTTTATATGTGTAATTAAATATGTAAAATTCTAATTAAACATTGCACAATATATAATTTATATGTATTTTAATTAATATTATATGTATAATTTAATTAATTGGCTAAACCTGTGGAACATAGTTAAGAAAGAGAATAGCATAATTCTTTGGAAGGATTGAATAAAATTAGATGGCTAAAATCACTGTCATATGAAATGTGAATATTCAACTGTGAATTATTGGAAAAATCATAAAAATATAGATTAGACCATCTCTCAGTTTATTATATCAGTGTGTTTGCAAATTTTCTGCTTATGAGTGATTGGGTCCGTTAAAGCAGTATAATTTATGAAACACAGAAAGACTGTCACCAGACCTATACTCAATAAAAGGACATGAAAATATGGGGAAAAGTAGAAAATTGAACTTTATGTGTTTTAAGAAAAATTAAGGTATTTATGTTTTAACGTGTCCCTTTCTGACTAGTATTTTTGTTTAATCCATCAACTACTGGTCCAAACACATCAGGTAGGATGGACTCTACTATAACAGTATTAGTCCTGTTTTTCTTTTTTAATGTTTGTTTTTATTTATGTTGAGAGAGAGAGGGAGAGCAGAAGAGGGGCAGAGAGAGACGGAGAGAGAGAATCCCAAGCAGGTTCTGAGCCGTCAGTGCAGAGCCCCATGTGGGGCTGGAACCCATGAACTGTGAGATCATGGCCTGAGTCAAAACCAAGATTCGGGAGCTCAACCGACTGAGTCACCCAGGCTCCCCTGGGGTTACTCCTCTTTCAGAAGTGAGAAAAAAGTCAGGGGGTTATGTAATGTCCTACAACCACATAAATGGTAAATCCTGGGACTGAAATGCGTCTTACACCAAAGGAGTTGATTTCCACTACTTTGCTGTGATGCCTCCCACAACAGACTCAGCAATTTGAAAGCAGTAGGTATCCACAGTAAAATTTGAAAGTAAGATTTGCTCTACTTCTTCTAAAATGAAAGTACAGCCTCACTTGTTGAGCTGGCCAGCCCTTTTTGTGCTTCCAGAGATTTTCTGGCCCAGTGTTTCTTTCAGTTTAGAGATCCACACAACAAAAGTTCGATGTGCTCTTTTCTGTTTGATTTTTTTCAAACATTGAATAGCATAAGGTTGCCAGACCTACCTAAAAACAGCAAATATATTTATTTCAATGGAAATGTATCAGCTCAGTGTGGTTAAATGTTTATTTAATGGCAAAGAGAAACATTGAACAGCATCTCGCTATTACATAAATGATTACTTCTGTTTTTAAAGTATTTCAAAAATGGGAGTACGATAGGGGCACCTGGGTGTCTCAGTCAGTTAAGCGTCCAACTCTTGGTTTGGGCTCAGGTCGATCTCAAGGTTCGTGGGTTCGTGGGTTCTGTGCTGGCAGTGCAGAGCCTGCTTGGGATTCTCTCTCTCTCTCTCTCTCTCTCTCTCTCTCTCTCTCTCTCTCTCTCTCTCTCCTTGCCCCTCCACCACTTACAGGCTCGCTCGCTCTCTCAAAATAAATAAACTTTAAAAATGGGAGTACAATAAACCTTAAGTATTATTTGAGATTAGCTGATTAATATTTGGGAAGTATCTAACATTGTTCGTTACATAATCTAGGCATTTAAGAAGACCTCCTTTTTCCGTCTCCCTCCGCTAAAAATATTAGCTTGACACTTGCTTATTATTCCCTGACTTTCTCTGAGTTTTAAGACCTCTTAGAACAGTGGTTCTCAAATTTGTATCTCTTGAGGACCCGAAGGGGGAAAGGAATGGAGGGCGGGAAGTGGGTATAATTTGAAAAAGTTCTCAGCATTATTCATATTTTCCATCTGCATAGGCACCCATTCCAATAGGCACCCATTATGCGGTCTGATTTCAGAGGCCTCAGAAAGGTCACCCCTGCCCTGAAATAGCTTGGTTTTTCATTCCACCTTAAACTTACAGCACAGTCATTGACTATTCCCCACTCCCCAGTAATAAAGGAATTGAACTCCGGCCCTAGAGTCAGACACACCTGAATTTATAACAAGTCTTGAGTCAACAACTACTACAAAAACAGAGCTTTTCATCAGTGCTTTACGATCTTCATCTGTAAAGTGAAAATTATGATACCAGTACTGCAAGATTTTTGTGAAGATTAAAAGATTATATGTATATGGCATTTAGCAAGCATGGGACCTGGCAGATAATAGGAGTGGAAAGAATATAATTATTATGACCATCATTGCCTTCTGAAACTGTACAGTGTATTGTTTATTTATTAAAGGTCCCACAAGTCCAGAGCTGTGGAATTTACCTGAGCAGAGCCAACCACAGGAAACACTGGGAGGTGGTTATTTTCTCTAAGACCTCTCCTTAGATTCTTGATCATCCTGGCTTTGCTGCCAAGATTTGTTTTGAATATGTCACATTTCAAATATTCTCATTGTCAGGCATGATAGTGAAGAAGTCTCACCTCTTCCTTCTGAAATTACAGTTCTTCTACATATGCCTGAAGTTAATTCTTTTCCTATTTGTATAATTCATATTTTTGTAAACATAAACAATCCATCACTACTGTGTATATACAAATAAAGTGAAGTGATAATTTGCTTAAGAGCCTTTTCCCATCTGTAAAATAAGAGTAATAATCCCTGCTTGTTGCATTTCTCCAGTGCAAAATGTTGAAAAAGTAAAATATATAATGAAAAAAAGCCTCAGCTTTTTAATACAAATATGAAATTAAGCCATTTAAAATATAAAATTAAATATAAAATATAAAATTAATTTATATATAAAATAAATAAGATTAATTTGTGGGTGTGTATATATACATATGTAAATATATATATATATATATATATATATATATATATATATATATAATAGAAAATTAACTCATTTAAACTTATCTCTAGGAAATTTTATAAATAGACCCCCAGGGTAGGAGAAATATCAAAGTATTCTTAACCTGTTCCTCCCCCAAGAAGAGGATCTCTCTCTCTCTTTCTCCCTCTCTCCCTCTCTCTAAGTCTCTTCAGTACCTCTGTCTTTCTCTTTGTCTCTATTGCTGTGACTCTCTGTGTCCTTCTCTCAGTCTCTTTGGTACCTCTGTCTTTCTGTCTCTCTTACTGTGACTGTCTCTCTCTGTCTCTCTCCTTTTTCTTCCCTTCTCTCTTTTGTGTAGGTAGGCCCTGCTTATATTTTTATTGCTTAATTCTCTGCAAATGTCTGTTTCCATCACTACATATAAATTACTTCTTTTAGTATCTAGCCAAATGCCAAAAGTAAGAACATTATATTCACTAGATAAATGAGTGATTTATTGAATTAATTAAATCAATGAGAGCAGCTAGAAATGTAGACTTTCTAGTTCATATGACACTGGAAGGTATTAACTATAGTATAATTAAAACATTCATTGTTGGCCAATCTTGGTCATCATCTTGTTCAGGTGATGCCATTGGAAGCTAAGTTAGTCCTGTAATTTCGTCCTAACACATTCCTTTCTTATGAAGCCAATCATTTCTGTCTGAGCTAGTGAATACACACCATGCCTGTGCGATAAAAATGATTACATTAAATATTTCTCAACAGAAAACTGGGTGGATCTCTATGTTTCATGATTAAGTTATTTTTGTTTTTTTTAACCTATGGAAACTAAATTCGGTCTTCCATGTTAGTTTAGTGAAAGCATCTTCAGTAATTTTATTGTAACTTATTGTCTTTCTAGGTAATCGACAGCAGGAGTCTTTTTATTTTTTAATATTTTGGTGGGAAAGGAAAGCTTGCTTTATTCGGGAAGCTGGCAACCTGGGATGATGGTTCTCAGAGACCATCTTCTAGATAGGAGGTATCTGCACTGGGTTCAAAAGTTTGTGAAGTTTTGAACTTGATTCTCTTTCCCTCTTTTCGGCAGGCTGAATACAGTTCTTTGTCAGGGTATTGGATAGTTTCCCAAAGCAGGTTTCTTCCAGAGAGGAAGCAACATAAGCATCTAAAGTTCAATTGTGCAAGGCATCTGGGGCCTGACACCCATTAGCCAGGGTTCTGATCCTGTCCCACAAATCTACAGACAGGCCACATCACATTCCTGGGTCCTGGAGGAGGGCCTGAATACCCTCCAAGAAATAGCATCTTTACCTACTTGGCCCTAAGTAGGTGGCAGAGATTTCAGGAGCTGAGATGGTGAACTTGCCCATTTTAAAATGCCGATTATCTTACTGATGGCTTTGAAAGTACTGTGGCCTTCACACTAGATCTCAGATTTGATGGATGGTTGTTGGGTACAGGGAAGGTAGACCTTCACTTAGATAGTTTCATTATAAAACATAGGCCTTAGAGATAGAGAGCTGCCAGATTTAGCAAATAAAAATATGGGATGCTCAATTAAATTTGAATTTTAGGTACATAATGAATAATTGTTTTAGTATCACTAGGTCTGGCAGGTCATGCTGTTTTCATTGTTTACCTGAAGACACATTATTTTTATTTGGCAATTCTTTTTTAGATAGCATTTTCCAAAATAAAGTGTCACATACCATTGTCATATATACTTGCACTCTCATTAAATAAGGGGAGTAGTACCAGCTAGTAAAGAAATAAGAATGAGATTTAAGATATGCCAGGGAAAAGCATACAAAATTAATATGATAACTTATGTTAAAATAATAGTTGGAAATGGTTTTTTTTTCTTCAAAATGTTAAAGTCAAGTAAAATAAGTATGAGGCTATATTACCTTGCGTGATTAAACAAAGCAGTTTAGCAAATGACGTTGAACAAGCAGGAGCCAGTCAACAGCATCAGCATAAAATTCAGGGAACTAAAATTTTGTTATAATGTCGAAGCCGCATTACCTGGTGCATTCTCTGATGTTCTAAGTGGCCTTTGCATTAATTATGACAGAATTTGGGGTTGTTGTGGGGTTTCTTTGTTTGTTTGTTTGTTGAGAGTTCTGGAGGGAGATTCTCCCAAAAGATGAACACTCCGGTTAAAGCACTTTCACTTCTGAGTTAATGTAAATCCTCCCTTGCTTTGCACAGGATCTATTGTGTCAGTCCCTTTAACTTTTGCAGCCTCGGTTGCTATGACAAGATAAATCTCACACAGATAACCTATACTGGGTCTGTGTTCCTTATACTCGGTGAAAATTTGACATGGTGCCTTAGCAGTCAGTGACACTGACTCCCTCACTATGTTTGCCCATGTCACATCACTGTCTCCCCCAGCCAAACCCGCTCCTTCCTGACCATCCCCACTGCCCCCACCCAGCTCAGCAGCTCCCACGCTTTCCAGTTTTGCTCAAAACCCCCATGGGAGCCAAGCTGCCCGGCTGGGTCTTCTCCCCACACTCATCAGCACCAAGTTCCTTCCTGTTCTTGCGGCTTTGGGCAGAGAATCACAGACCTGGAGACTTTCGATGTCACCCATCAAGTCCCACCAGGCACACATATGCTTGTCCACGTGCTCACACACCATGAATCTTTTCATTTAATGAGGCAATTTGTCCTGTCATCTTGGCCCCATTTCCTTTATTTTATACAGAAGGACACGAGCACATAAAGATCAAGAGATTGTTTTCAAAGTCACGGAGTCACTTACAAGTCAAGGCTGGAACCCTGATACCTTCATTAAATCAATCTTCTCAGAGACTTAAGTTTTTCCTCTGTCTTATAGGATCATATGACCAGAGAATAATGTCTTTGTGAAAAGTAAATGAGAACTTAAAGTATCTAGCCAAACTGTTTATTGTGGGCTTTCAGAAAATGTTTGTTTTCTCTCCGCATTTTCACTAAACTGTTAGACAATTTATTAGAATTTATTAATAACATTTATTAAGAGACTTTGCTTTGGTTGCTAAGAATTCCATTCATTCACAGATCTCTGCCTAGCCTGCTTTTTGACCCTGACAAATTTATTTAATCTTTCTGTTTCTAGACATAGTTCTTGGCTATACAGTAATGTTCTGTGATTTTATGATTCTATAATTTTTCTGTTTTAAAGTTTGAGTCATTAATTAGCATGTATTTGTAACTCAGTAGGTATTTTCAAATGAATAAATATGTGAGTAAATGGTAGTATCCAATGTTGTTATTATTTTCTGGCTGTTTAATGACACATTTGAAAGTAATAGACGTATTATATGGTTTCTATGGATATTTCAAAGTCAACTATGGGATATTTTAAAGTAATTGGATTCTTTAAAAAATTGTCCCACATATCTGAGTTAGATTTTTACTCAGTTTCACAATATTTCACATTGACCCTCATTTCAGCCTCCGGCTTTCTTTCACCTCCCGAAGCTCCTGCTCTTCTCCCTAAGTCCCTGCTCAAAGACTAGTGCATATTTTGTAAAAAATTTATTATCTTGTACACACAATAAAGTTTAAATTCCTCTACAGGACGTTAAGGAACTTTAAAGTCTGTTTCCAGTGTACCAGTATAAACCATATCAGGCTCCCCCTCCACGTCCTGGCCCCCTATCTTTCCAGGTCATGCCCATTTACCACTGCCCTATATCCACCCCCGCTGGGGCTCCATTCACCTGTGTTGTGTAATGGAAGGCAGTAAGGCACATAAGCAGAGAACAAATGTGGCCGTATCATTTTACAGGTGTGGGAGCTGTCTCTATAAGCCTCACTTGCTTTGTCCAAAGCCAGAGTAATAATATAAATTGCTTGTTGCATAGAAGGCAGTACGTGGAAGCTGTTGTGATGTGCTAAAGATGAACTCAGAAGTCTTTGCTTATTTTGTTCCTTCTGTCTAAAAACTTCTGAATTACTTTTATTTGTGGCAAAATTGCATTTATTCTTCAAGATCTGCTTATCCCCTATGTTCACATTAATATGTAATTAATAATGTTTAATTTGCATGCTTTGGCATTTCTACTCTCTTATGTATTCATTGGTATTGTATCATTTTCTATTTCATCACTTCTGGAAATAGTCATAGGTAAGAAGAGTGAGAGGAGCTTTGACGATCATTTACTCCAATATCCTGATTTAATAAATAGGAAAACTGAAGTTCAAACTCATTAGTAACATTTTTTTTACAATTAATTGTATAATTTGTGCTTCCGTAGTAGTCTGTGAATTTCTAAGAAGTAGAAAATGGTGTCTGCATGATCAGTTTATGTATCCACAGTGATTGGCTCAGGGTAGACCTACAGTGATGGATAGTTCTGGAAAAATGAACGTTGTAAAACTACTTCTGGCCAAAGTTCTGAACTCTTAGTGTTTTTGTACTGTACTGTATTTACTTTCAGTCAAACTTCATCTTTTTCTACAAATTCGCTTACTGAAAGATTCATGGTCTCTTGAAATTTTTTGATCGTCCTGGAGTGGTCTAAATAAAGATGATCCTTATAAGAGTCAGGAGCTCTTCTGGTTCTATAATGCAGCCACTTAACTTTGAGTTGTAATGATTCATACTCCTAGAGGCAGGCCCAGAGAAAATTGAAGTTGAAGCGGTATTATTTTTTCCTGGTAAAGTTCCTGGACATGTGGATCCTCTATCCTTGACATCAAACTCAGTGGTCCTTTTTTTTTTTTTTTTTTTGCCTAACAACTGATTGTCTCAACTGTGACCTCACAATAATGCCTATTTTGAATTGATCATGGCTGTCCACAGACTACTTTCATGCTTGTTAACCTTGTTTCTATTCTATAATAACCTAAGGAGAAGCAGGGAAATTATTTGGGTCCATGTTTTATAGATGAAGAAACTAAGATTTGGTGTGAATTAAGATTTCCTTTCTCCCATCCTAGAGTTTACATTGCATAATTTTGCTTCTCATTGCTGGGTTGGGTTGGCCTTTGATCTGTGGCTGACCTATTCTACACCAGTACAATATTCTATATTTATTTTATACCAGTAGGAGAAACCTAATATTCTTCCATGTAAGTTCCAAGAACAGCCATGGGCTATACACTCATTGATTCCCCATGCTAAAGGCCCCTTCAGTTCCTGAAAATAAACAGCTGGCTGGTTCAGATTGTGGTTTAGGAATGCAACGCAGCATTTGGTAATTAGCACTTGAACTGAGCAATAACCTTCAATGAGTCTTTCATTTCCCTGTTCAGGGAGAGAAGGATCAACACACAGAGATAGAGTGTGTTCCATTATCAGTTTGTCAGAACTGGGGTCGCTTGTTAGATGTATGGCCTTAAACAGGTTCTTTAACTTCTCTGTGCCTCTCAGATGCTTCGTGTGTAAAGCCAACTGCAAGGTTGTGGAAAAGGGCGAAGGAAGTAACAAATAGAATGGCGCTTGGCTCATAGCGAGCGCTCAGTAAATACTACTCCTGGTCATTATTATTATTCATGACTTTGCAAAACTTAAAAGCAACAGTTCATCCAATCTGAGTTTATCATTGACAATATGATCGTATTTTCCCTTACGTGAATAAAAACAAGTTACTTTTAAAACAGGAAAAAAAGTGTTTGGAATTAATTTCTTTGTATATAATTAGGTGATTTTGGTTCATCTTATTTTCAGTAAAAGCATCTTTGTCGTTTTTGACCCTGATGGAAACTGAACACGTCTCTCGCGTTGATGGCACCACTTTAGGAAAGTAAACAACCTTACGTTGAAGTGGAAAGTGCAGTTACAAGTGCCAGACCCCCCTCTCGATAGTTGCCTGAAATTCATCCCTTTAGGGTTTGTGCGTTAATAATGAAGGATGGAAATCTGCTGTAAGCATTGACATTGACATAGACATAGGTTAATATTGTTTGCCTGTAATATATTTAACATTCCAAGACTCCTTTCTGATTTATTTTATCACATCTATCGTAAAACTAACAATGATAATCACTCCCATTTTTCTGTTGAAGCAGCTAGGACACAACAAAGCAGAGTACTAATACAGTTTGACAAATGATAGACTTTCAAAGCTCTTCCTCCTCAAGAAAATAGAAAATATTCTGTGCATGCAGTTGACAGTAAAAAGGAAATCTCTTCCTACGAAGTTATCTCATATAAATATTAATATTCCTTATTGGCCATTACTTCCAGCATTTCATTTTCCAAATGCACTTTTTACAAACATGTAATATTATGGTCCATTACCAACCACTAATGGAGAATTTTATGACTAACTTTTGCACCAAAAACGATTATTTGCTGTGTGAGGATAGATTTGCAAAACAAGATATGGTAGCATTTAAATGGCCACTTATTTTTAGAAGACTGCCCTGACACTGTGGCCTAAAACTTAGATTGCCATCTCATGGCATCATTATCTCTAGGCCCACATGGGTGTCTCTTTCACTTAAGGAGCATAATGGAAGCCAATTTGATTAAAATAGGCTGTTTCTTATCATTAGGAAATTTGGGGATGGAAAAATAATAACTCGTATAATAAATACATGATTTGAAGCCACATTTATCCTCCAAGGTAATTAGCATTCAATTCTTTCAGCAACCAGGAAGGCACCAGATTTTTCTACTACATGCTCTTTTCAGGGAGAGTAGTATGTGTATTTTTAGATAGGTCATACTGAGCAAAGTGAACTGTTTCATTTAGGGTGTGAATATTATGGGGATTATTCTGTAGCTAATTTCTTCCCTTCAACACATAAAACTGTTCTTTTAAACATATTTATAATCACAATTTCTAGAGAAATACCTAAGGTTCTAATCTTGTCATAACATCATAATTCTATCTTATTTTTACTGAATATGTTGGATATGTGGATCTATTAATGTTATTTTTTAAATGTCTTTCTTTATTGACGTTGCCACAGTCCATTTTAAACATTGATATCTGAGGATAGTTATAATGTAAAAAATAATTCAGTAAAACATATAACTTACATTTGTATTTTAAAACAGTACTAACGGAGATAGTTCGGAGTTCAGAATTCAGGTACTGAAATAGAAGGTGATAATGTTATAGAAGGTTTTTTGTTTTGTTTTGATTTTAATTTCTAGGATTTACCCATACTTATTCAGTAAACTTTAAGTATGTAGTTTATAATTAGTCTCCTTGGAAAAGTCAAATACTGTTTCTACATTGTTTAAAGTGTAAATGAGGTTAAAGAAAACAATTATTAAATAAAATAGAAGTTAAGTGACCCACCTAAAGCCACAGAACTAGTTTGTGGCTACACAAAGAATCAAACCTAGATTTTCTGATTTGCCTATGTTCTTTTCATTACTCCTTTAAAGAGGTTAGTTTTAAGACAACTGACCTTAGTACATGGTTTAATCTTTACTTGTTAGCATGAAATAGACATCACACGATTATGGTATTGACATGAAACATACAAATCATCCAATATATGATAATTAATCATAAGTAGCAACATAATGTGACAAACATTCATTAAGTTGCTAATTCTGTTAACATAAATATTTTTGTGAAGAGTATTCTTTTTACCTTAAGGAAGCCAAATAATACCAGCAATTAATAAGAGGTGAAACCACTCCGTGGTAAAACACTTTCAGATTTTTAAAACTAATTTTGTTATACACAATTATTCAGCAACATTATTGACAAGATTTTTTTTTTGCATAGTAAAGATGGGATTCTGCTATTATTATTATTTTTTTCATTAGAAACATTTGCTAAATCACAAAAGTGATAAATAAGGTTATATGAGTTAGGAGACTTTTGGAAATGTAGTTCCCAAGAGAAAACTTCCTACATGATGGAAGAAAAAAAATGTAATTTAGCTTAGATATTTTTCTGTATGATTTGGAAACAGATAAAAGAAGATTATAAAAGCATTCCTGCATGATCTTTGGAACAACACTAAGACACGAGGAATTTACAAAGCCCTCCTCACACACATGTGACATCGTAGTCTCACTCTTCCTTCTTGGTCTCTTCACCTTCTCTTCCATTTCCTGAAATATTTACCTGCCATACATGGTCTTAAATATCACATTCTCCAAGAATCCTCCCCAGGATATCTCCCCAAGATACCCGAGGCTGTGGTAAAGACTCTCCAATGTGCTCCTCAGGGTCCTGTAATTTGCCCAGCATTTGTCATGTGTGTTCCTGCAGTTGCCCATTTAACTGGCATTATCTCCCACTAGACTCTCCACTCTACTAGCAAAAGAGCTGGGTGTCCCACAACCTGGCCCAGAGTTTCACACATTGTAAGTTGAACAGCTCCGATTGAGCTAAAATACACTAAAGTTAACCAAGCCCTGTGTAATTCTTCCTAGTTTACATACACAGGGCATCTTTTGAAGCTCTTTGCGACTCCTTATTTCACCCATATTACAGATGAGGAAGCCGAGGACTTGTGCAGGCTAAGAAGTAGGAGGTCACACACCATAAATGGGCAGAGTAAGGAATCCTGCCTATTCTCTTTCCTCATTTATTCCTTCATTCAGCAGATTTGTGCTGAGCATCCTTTATGTGCCAGACATTATGTCAGAGCTGGAGATCCAAAGATAAATAGGTTAAGACCTCCTGAAGCTCTCTGCCTCGTCAGAGAAATAGACTATAAACAGTAATTATAATACAGTGTGATAAGGGCTTTCACAGAACAATGTATTCTTGTGCTGTGGGATTTCCAAAGAAGGAATAAAGATTGTGCATATTCATTTGCACTATTTTAATTTTTAATATTCTTTGAATACTCATTTGTGTCTCAATGTGTAGTATATAACCCTTCTAATTCAGAAAAAGGCAAAGGCCTGTGCAAATTAATGAAATTGTAAATATTGCAGTAGTATTTCTAAACAAACTAGTCTTCGTTGTTGTTCATATTATACATTAATTTGGGTATCAGAGAGAAGTCTATACAGAGATTAATCTATGATAGTTTTAAATGGCTTGCTTAGGCAAAATTATCATCATTGCCATTTATATAACTTGAAATCCTAAGATAATTCTCAAGAGAATTACCATAAGCACATTAGCAAGAATTGATGAGTGGAAGAACTAGGTAGGAGTGCAATATGGCATGAAGATGGCTTAGGGTGAGTCAGGAACTCATGAGACTGTTCTAGAAAGCAGCTGTGTGCCTGAGTTTTGATCAGAAGCTCATCTGCTGTTTTTAAAAATCTTTTTTATTTATTTATTTTTTTATATTTTTAGAGAGAGAGAGCAAGTGGGGGAGAGGGGCAGAGGAAGAAAGAGAGAGAGAGAGAGAGAGACAGAAAGAGAGGGAGAATCTTAAGCAGGCTCCTTCTCAGAGCAGAGCCTGACATGAGACTCAATCCCACGACCCTGGGATCATGACCTGAGCCCAAATCAAGAGTCCAACGCTCAACTGACTGAGACACCCAGGCGCTCATTAAAAATCTTTTCAAGAAAAACTAGTTGACTGGATAAAAAGATTTGTTTCATTTTTCAGAGTTTTTAAATTATTCTTCAGAGAAAAGGAAGTAGCCACGGTAAAGAGTAGTATTTTATAATGGCAAAAGTACTTTACTGAATAGATGGAAAATATAGGTAAATGCCAATAAATAGCCTGAGTTTGTTTGCATTATTTACTAATCACCAAGTCACTCCAAATGAAGAACAAGCCATGAACACACCAGTTCCTTGAGGAAAGTGGTCTTGCCTTATTAATCTATTTCCAGTGCTAAGTATGCTGTGTTGCTCATTGCCAAAAAGATTTCAACCAAGACCAGACAACTCTCTCAACACTCTTTATTTTAGAAACAGAATAAATGTGACACCTGGGTGGCTCAGTCGGTTGAGCGTCTGACTCTTGGTTTGGCTCAGGTCACAGTCTCCCAGTTTGTGAGTTTGAGACCCAAGTGGGGCTCTGCACTGACAACACAGAGCTGGCTTGAGATTCTCATTGTCCCTCTCTCTCTGACTCTCCCCTGCTCTCTCTCTCTCTCAAATAAATAACTAAACTTTAAAATAAAAAGAAATAGAATTTTAAAAAGTGGGCACCTGGGTGGCTCTATTGGTTGAGCATCTGACTCTTGATTTGGGCTCAGGTTATGATCCCAGGGTTGTGGGGTTGAATCTCATGTCAGGCTCTGCACTGAGCATGGAGCCCACTTAAGATTCTCTCTCTCTCCCTCTGCCCCTCACCCTCCTTCTAAAATTAAAAAAAAAAAAAAGAGTAAACAAACCAAAAATTGAAGAGACCTAAACCATATGTGGATAAAACATAGCTCTGTTTAAAAACCTGATTTCAATTTCAAAACCCTAAGAACATCAGTTGTCAGTGATTAAGAGCTAGGGAACCCACTGTGTGGTTAAAAGTAGTACCTGTTTTCTACAGAAGCATCCAAACCAGTGAAAATGGGTAGAAGCCAAGAGGGCAGCCACCCCTTCCAAGCATCTAAAGAATGCACATTCTACACATTCCAGGAGCACCTCCCCCGCTGGTGACTTTGCTCAGCCCCCGGGCCATCCACCTCAAACTGCCTTGTTCAAAAATTAACACGGGAAGAAAAAAGGAGATGCTTTTCTGGAATTGTCCACACCGGTAACCCATTCCCTTGTAATTAGGAGGAAGCAAGTCATAAGCCCATTGTGAGAAGGGGAAAAGTGTAGACCCAGGTTTTTGATAAAAGAAGTGAAGAGGTCTACAGGGATAAACATAGTAACCCACATAGATTTTGCTAGATATTTTTTTCCTTTTGGATGCTCTTTATAATTCTTTGGTTAAATCCCCATCTGACTACCCTCAAATGATGCTCCTATTTTCCCAGTGTAAGAATGGAGGAGGAGGTGTTTAACTGTCTTATGGCTGTCTCACCTACGGTTGACTACTGTTAATGGCTTCAGTAGTCAAAAAACCCTGCTCTTAACCAGTGTTCACAAACCATCTGTTTGCTATGCACAAATCAAGAATTTTAGCAAACTCATTCCATCCCTGATAAGCAGAAGTAGATCAGCAAAGTGCATTAGTTGTGCTATGTCACTAGTTTGTACTGCTATGAAGATACCTCCAGATACCCCTCAAGGGACACTAGAACTTCATATGCATGAAGGGGACTTGCTCCCAATTTCTTTACTTTCTATCAGTATCATCTATTTTTCTTAGTAACGTTCTCATAAAACTTTAGCAAGATTCTAAAATTTTTAAAAAATGAGCTTCACATAAAAAAATTTAATAAAGCAAGAGAATTGTACGGAAGTCTAGTAATTATCTGTATTTAGTATGATTTCACTGTAACTCATGCTTTTTTTACATTGTCCTTATGTATTAACACCTGTTATAAAACATATTTGATCTTTTTTTTACCAGATAGACATCATGCTTCAATCTTTTTTGAGAAAATCTTTATATTATATTATAGCTTCATATTCTTGGGGGGACCTAATTTAACATTTAATTTTCATTACGATCATATATTAACTTGAGATTATAATCCTGCTTTTAATAATTCCTCTCTTTTAAAAAACAAAATTCTTCTCTTTTCTAAATTATAGATGTAGGAAGATGGAAGCGTGTGTTTGCCTCAGAACAAACCCTGGGCATATTTCAGTCTTGCTTTTATGTAAACATTATAAAGTACCCTAAAATAAATGGCATTTATCACTGTTTGTCATGTTGTTTGCTATTGAAAGTGAGTTTTATACTAATTCTAGTTGACTCAGATTTTTAAGGCAGTGTTTTCCAGTCTGTCCTTCATATGAAAAATGGCTAATAAGACAAGTTATTTTTATGGAACCAAAAGCTAAAAATAAACTTTTCCTGAAATAGCTGTATTTCTTCATGCTATTCAAATGTATGTCCTTGGGTTTTACCTGCATGGTATTTTCCTAATACTACAGCTATGTAATCCTGAATTTTTGTGTATATATTTTAAACTCTTGGCGTATGTGCTTTTTATCATCCCTAGGTAGAATAAATTAGTACTTAAGTATCTTACCTTTACTACTTATCTACAGGAAATATAATAAATCACAGTTCAGGTCCTCTGATGAAAATGTATCTACTTCTGTTGGTCAGTTGAGAGGCATCAAGAATTAAGAGAGCATATGGGTTGCCCAGATGGATCAGTCAGTTAAGTGTCTGACTTCGGCTCAGGTCATGATCTCGGGGTCCTTGTGTTCAAGCCCCGCGTCAGGCTCTGTGCTGACAACTGAGCCTGGAACCTGCTTCAGATCTTGTGTCTCCCTCTCTCTCTGCCCCTTCCCTGCTTGTGGTCTCTCTGTCTCTTAAAAATAAATAAACATTAAAAAAAAAGAATTAGGACAGCATATATCTGCAAAATTCTGAATAACATTGTGGAGTTGAAAGCAGTGACTTGTTAGTCTAACGTCTCATATATGCCATTCTAGGTATGACTTTGTTCTTACTTTTCATTCCTACAATCTTATTTTCCCATTTTTACGTGATAGTCTGCCCTTAAATCCCGTGTGTGTGTCTGTGTGTGTGTGTGTGTGTGAGACATGATTGCTTCTTGAAAAACAATGTAGATAGAAGAGATAAGTGGGAGAGTAAATTGAGAGTTACCATATTTTGAATGTTCTACACACCATAATTTAAAGTTCAAAAGAATTATTGTATATGCTCAAAATTAAAAATTAAAAAGTGAATATAAAATTTTAAATAATAAATGCTATATCCTAAAGCTATGCCCATAGAAAAGTGTATAAAATACTAAATATAGTTAGTCAGGAAAGAGTTACACGGAGTAGTTAACAGGATCCCACTGTCAAATTATGATTATCTCTGGCTAAATATTGTGTAACTTAATTGTGTATTTTTAAAACATTAGTAACTGCCATCGAATAGGAATTTGAGTGTGGATCCCACATAGTCATTTTTTTCCAACTCTTATCAGTAAAATTTTTATTTAAAAATTCTTAGAAAGATACAGATGAAGAGGCTTTTAGGGGTTTTTTGGCAATCTGAGCTTTTTGGTCATGTAAAATACTATGAGTGTATAAATTTATGATACTATAATATCATTTGTCAAAAAAATCAGGCTTATTATTTTTTTATGTTAAAACGAGTTTTAAGGAGAGAATTCAGATTTTCAAAATTTTAAGTGGAACCACCATGCCCTATTTGTTCCCATAGTAAGAGATTACTTTTGTAAAAACTGCTTTTACTATTCAAGAAATGGAAAATTATAAATCCATATTGTAAAGTAGTTAATTAAAAAAGGCTTTTTTATAACTAGCAACTTTCATTCCCATTTAATGTATACTAAATTTAAATCAACTTTAAATTTTCAATCAAGTTTAATGTAAACTAAAAACAAACAGTTTTACTTTGAATTATTAAAACTAATATAAGACCCTTGTACCTTTCAAGTTTCCCTGGTCTTTGAGACTCTATAGGGTTTGCTCTGAGACCACTTATTCAAACCTTCACATTTTTGGTGTTCCTATTTTCACACTGCCTGTTAACAGCACAACATCATGCATCAATACTAGAAGGTCTTCCTTAAAATGAGTAATGATAATTTCTTCAACATGCTCACTAATATTTTTTCCTATGAAAAAATCCCCCCTATATGTTCATATGCATCTCTTGATTTCATATTTGGCCTAGATAAAGCTCTCTGTTAATTAACTTGTTCAGTTAGATGAAAGAATGACTTCAAGCTTTGTATTTCTTACAAATCAAGAAAAGGTGAGTATCCTACCTATATAAGAAAATATATTTACCCTACTTACTTCCTTTGGACAGTCAACTCACTTATGTGCATGCAGTGAAACCAGTTTGTATTTGATGCCTGTCTTTCAACATTGTAAAAGGCATCTAAGCTATTTATTTGATACACGTTGTCTGCATGTAGGGTTTCAAAAAATAGATCGACTTAAGTGTATGAATTCAGTATTGAGAGAAAGGTAATTAGAAGCATCTAAAAACTGTTTTGAAGAATGCATTGCTGCAAGGTGGCATAGCCATGTAAACATGACACCTCCATCTTATGGAATGTACAAAAAAGGGATGGCTTCTGTGCCAAATAAACATTCTTCAATTAACGCTCTACAATATGTAGTGTGAATGTTCATAGTCTGTGTTTACCATCCTGAGGCTGCTACTTTTAATGCCTCAAAAACTGTTGCCTGTGTATATTTTCCTGGTGGATCTAGGGGTGAAGGTCTGATTACAGGCACATTTCCCCCTTGAATCTAATAAACTAAACTAAAACCAAGTGAATATGAGAAGGAAGGCCTCTTACAATGAATTAAACTGTCCTATAAGTACGGGTTAGAGAGGGCTACATGGAAACTCATGATATAATAAACTCTTTGTATTTGAACGTACAATGCTTATTTTTAATTCCATAATTAGGATGCTTGTATGTGAAAAGTTTCCTATCCAGGACATTTTTAGTCATAGTTTTTGCGGAGAAGAGTTATTTTATTTTGAGATTTTGAACAGGCATTTTAACACCCGTTATCTATTTGCAGGGAAATGATGCGTTTTCAAAATGAAGACTGTATTACCTGCTTGTCCCTTTTGCTACTGAAAGATTCAAACTCTCCCGTTATTTGTTTTGTCTGTACTACTCATTTTTTTAAAAAAAATAATGCACATTCCTTTCCATGAGTTCCATTTATTTCAAAAAAATAGAACATCTTAATTTTGAATAGCTGTGAATAGCCTTATGTGTAGTTCTTTGCAAAGGTTAATATTCAAATAATTATAATGGTTCTGTTCTTTATATTTATTGTATATTTACACATACTTTGAAGAAAAAAGGAATGATTGCCCATGAGATGGCTTAACTGGTTTGCCCCCATTTTTTCAGAAATATCCCTATTTCTTCTGGCAGCCAAAATTCACATCACATCATCAGTGTACAAACCCCAAACATGATATAATTAGGCTTTCATAGAAGGACATATTTCCTGCACATTTTATTACTGATTCTATTTCATGAATTTTCCTTTTTCTGGTGTCCGTGCCTTGAATTATTTTATTTTCTTTGTTTAGGTTAAACTCAGTTTTATCAGCCTACTTAGAGCTGATCTTCAAACAGTTAAATAGTTCTTTAAATATTTAAGCCTTGTTCAGTGCTACCTACGTGATTTATTCCAATTAAACATTATCCCACCCACTCTGAGCTGCCTGTTAGGTGGTAATAGCAAAGGTCAGTCCAGTCCCATGCAGGAAAAATAGGGATGGACTTGGCAGATAGTCTGGTCAGTAAGTCTACATCAGGTGACAGCTCTTAGATCCTTGTTAAATTCACAAGTTGTTTCAGAAGAGCTAAGGCTCTGCTTTTTGAACTATGGGCAGCTGGCCTTCCTCTTGATGCATATTACCTCTTTTACCATTGCTAGCATTTTCTTTTCCATTTACTATTTTGACCAAAGGAGAGAGGCCTTGTGATACTAGCCTTGTTGTATTCTGTTCTATGTAATATATGTGTACATATTACTCAAATCATACATGAATTAGATCCATTCTTCAATAACAATTTTAAACCCAGTATGTTCTTTCCTAATAATTTTTCTAAAAATAAATTATTTTTAAAACCAAGTAAGGCTAATAGGTAAGGGTGTCCTTGGTGTAAACTCCTAGCTTAGAACTAAGCAATGTTCTCTGATAACCAGGACTCAAGGTACAAAAGTTTTCTTTCATTATCAGAAACATGGTTAGTGTGACCTAAAGCTCCAAATTGTTATCACATTTATGAAATTCAATTCTCTGGCTACTCTTTATTATTCAAGTTATCTTCCCTTAGAGCTGTGTTACTGCTGCACTTTGGGAAAGACTTAAAAGATTTTCATTGCTGCAGTCACAGCTAGAAAATGTAATGGATGTAATGAAAACTCATGTAATGAATTTTGCATGTGTAAGTAGAGAAAGGTGCAAATACTTTTAATGGTTCATTATTGTGTGAAAACAAGGTCAATAAATAGGATCTATCTATATTTGTTAACAAAACACATGCCAAACTACTACCATCTAATAGTCAAACAAAGACAATTGAGTAAAAGTAACCAAGTGTTTTCTGAATTTATCACAACAGTCTCAAAAGAAAAAGAGGCAATCACAAAATCAGTAGGTCTGGTGAATGAACCATTTAGTAGTTGGTTAAAAGCTGATGGAAATGATAGGAATGGCAGCAAAAAGCATCTTGAATATAGGTAGAAATAGAAGTCGGCTCAACTAGTCGAGTGTAGTAGGATTTCTGTCACCCATAGCTGCATTAGTGATTGTGCAGTAGAAGGCATGGTTTTCACATTATCACAATGCATCCGCTCAGTGGATGAGTAGCGGATGATATGGAAGTTGTCTGGTAAATCCCAAGAGGAAAATGATATAAGCCGGTGAAACAGGAGAGTGAGGAATGTGAGAGAAACATGTTTGAACCTCATGTGTTGTTAAATTTTGAAGCCCTTAGTAATTTCATCTTTTTTTTATTATTATGTACCATTGTTATTTCTCCTCAAGAACAGACTGTTCCGTGACTTTTCTTTCCTATTTTCATATTTTTTTTAAATAGTGTCTAACACATTTTGTACTTAATCTCAAGGAAAATTTACAGGGTTTCTTTAAATTCTTAACTCGGCATTGTTCAAGATAGGGCAAACTGTTCTGAAGAAAGGAATACGAAATTCCAGACGTGTTTGGGATACATAAAAGTCTAAAGTGCCTGGATCCTCAAGAATTGTAGGCATAGTTTAGGTAGTTGTCCTGAAAATTAGGAAGGTCAACTTTTGCCTCTTTGTTTAGAAATTCTACCTCTGTGATTTGTTCAAGATAGCCTTTTTGTGAAAAGAGTTTTTGACCATACAGATTGAATGACTGAAGAAGCATTTTTTATTAAACAAGCTCCACTTTGTTCTATCGCTGCTATTCTTTTGTTGTTGTACTGTATGCTCCTAATTTGTGCAATACTCAACATGTTCAGTTCTCTTTAAGAAATAAACATTAGTGAAATCCTTTCACTTCTAACAATGTGATTATATATATATATATATATATATATATATATATATACATATATAGTTAGTTAGTTAACAGATCTGTGTGGGAGTGTTGTCTAGAATATTGGTCAAAATCCTTCCAAATACTCTCAAGCCTACCTGAATAGGAGATGAGGAGCAGTCTGAGTAAAAATATGCCTTATATTTCTCCGCACTATTTGTTGATTTTTTTTCCCTAAATAATGACTAAAAGTGAAAAGAAACTGTGAAATGTGAAATGTGAAAATGATCCAAGATATATGGGCATGTACCACTCACTTTACAATTGCAAAAGTTAGGTGTCTGAGGTTTGGATAAATTATTGCAGTACAAGTCAGCACCATTTAAAACTGGTTGGGATTATTTGAGAATCCACCCAATATATCCCCTCCTATCCTGGTGAGGAAGTGCCCCGCTGC
Source organism: Panthera pardus (assembly GCF_024362965.1). Taxonomy (NCBI): domain Eukaryota; kingdom Metazoa; phylum Chordata; class Mammalia; order Carnivora; family Felidae; genus Panthera; species Panthera pardus. The sequence continues at coordinate 26,811,207 of NW_026526721.1, read as the reverse complement.
TGCTTCTCTTAGTACAGAAACACCAGGGTGCATAGAAGAAACCAGTAAAAGGACCCATACATATTACATTTCCCTGATTTGTTCCCTCACCACCTGTTCCTTCCCATAAGCATACATGTGTTTTAGATTCTATGTGCAGGTAGTTACTTTAAACATTATTATAAGGTCATCTTTTTTAAGGAGTCTAAATGCCTTTCATATTTTTCTTTGGTTTGTAAATCTAAAACTTTTTTGGAAGGGATATGTGATGGGATGGCATTACTACAGTTTGGAAATTTTTATTTATCTGATTTTTCATCTCTGAATAACAGTGCCCTCACATCCTGAAAATTCCACTAGCAGTCTCTATTTCTTTTTACCCCACTAGACCATATGTACCTCAATCAAAGGAAAAAGTTCAGGCTTTTTCCTGTACTCTTTGTGCTGCGTCACATTTTCAAAACCCAGAAACTCTGTCACCACATCCAGGTGCGTAAAGCCTGGTTTAAGAAGCAGAGATGAATTGGGAAATTTTTTTCATTTCACAAAACTTGATTTTAAAATAGCGGCTAAAATAAGCCTATATCAATCTGTTATATGGAAATGTTATTTTGCATTTATATGGTACTTTTTATTTTCATTGGGCTGAGAGTTGCAGAAATGACATTCCAATCCAATGTGGTAGCTTAATGCCTTTTCAGTGGTGAAACCAAAACCCCACACTGCTAAGTAGCTTGTCTGTAGTTTCAAAATGAACATGGCAGAGGCAGAATTAGAACTCAGAGTTTCTAAGTTTCAGCGCACTTTTTATCTGCTTTTTAAAATATATCTAATTCTCAAATTAGAAGTGCTGTGTGCTTTCAGAATTAATGCAGACCTCTCAGAAACCTTGTCCTGTGATACACTTATCCATACTTTTCTGTGATTTCAATGCTTATTTTCAAAAGGTTAAAAATGTTTGAAATGTGAATTCGATAGAATGCAAATAAAAGCTTCCAAACTGGTAGATTTCTTGTTTCAAGAAAATCCTCATGGGAGATTTTGGTACAAACTTTGATGTTCTACCAACTGACCTTATTCCTTGGAATAGACATACTGGTGTATTGCTAAATGTTCTTTTATTGTGTAACTTCAGACTTTACCACACAGGAGAAAATAGAATATTTTTTGATATATTCTTTGAACATTAAAGTACTCAGTGGCTACTCTCAAAGTCTGCCGTGTAGAGGAAAAATTATCTTTGCTTGATCTCTCATTTAATGTGTTGTCAGATCAGAAATAGATAAGCAAAAAAAGTGTTTGAGTAATAAAACAATGGAAAATTGAATGCATGAATGAAACCTATAAGCAAAGGCTTTAAAGAAATCATATTAGTTACTATGGTTCTATGTTTGAGATATTCTACAGATAAAAATGGAACACCTCTCTCGGCTACCAGTTTTTCAGTTATGCCAAAATTACTCAGCTATTTTAGAGCATTCTAACCTTCTCATTTCTGCAATATTACACAAAGGAGGAAATGCGAATAGAGAACAAGAGACAAAAAGTATTGATTTCAACACTATTCACAGTATACCCAAATTGGAACCCCTAGAGACTTTCAGCAGTTGGGAAATAGTTAAGCAAATTGTGGTACATTCCCAAGATGAAATTTTCTACAGCTGCTTAGTTATCAATTAGACAAATAGAAGCATGCAATGAAGGAAAGAACATGAGCTTTGGGATTGGAAAGACCCATGTTTGAATCCTTGTCACTTCCAAACTGCCCAGAATACAAAGGGATCTCTGTACCCTCTTAGAAGTTCCTTGGAGGATCTTCCTGGCACGCTGTAGACTGCCCACATTTTTGGGTAGTGAGATCCAGATTCAAAAGTGTTCTCTAAGAGAGGCCAATTTAATTTCAAGAGGTGGTATGACAAACTTCAGAATCACATAGGCGAGGATCAAATTCTAGCCATTTACTAGTGGTATGACTTTGGGTACATAACTTTCTTTGAAGCTCAGATTTCCTGTCAGTAAATTGCAAATGAGAAATGCCATTTACTTCATGGAGTCATTGGTATGATAAAATGGCATGATGTATATCAGCACAGGACTAGATAGAGATTCAGGGTTGGAATCCATGACAATTATTGGTATTACTGCTATGGGGTCATTATTCTAATTGAAAAAAAAAAACCCTATTCAAGAAGAATTTAGTTGGTTATTTTGCCTAAATAATTAACTCCCAGTATAAAATTAAAGACCCGTTATAACTGTGCTCCAGTCCAACTGCCTGGCCACTTTTCCTAATAGCATTCCTTGCGTAAGTCAGAGTTCTGTCACTCTCGCCAGGCCATTTTCCCAAACATTGCATGAATCCCCACTTTGAGCCTCTCCTCTTTCTCTACCTCCAGACTAGATGGGTTTTTTTTGTTTGTTTTTGTTTTTGTTTTTGTTTTGTTTTGTTTTGTTTTTCTCTAACTCTGCCTCCTCTAGTGTCTTTCTCCTTCAAGGCTCAACTCAAGTGGAGCTTCCTGCCACGGGCCTTCTCTGCAGTGCTCGATATTAATCATCTCTTTCCCCTTTGTTCTCAGAGCATTTTGTATAAAATAGCATGCTTCACATTTTCATGCACTATAATCTTGTTTGTGTCTGACACCTCCCCTACTTATTAAGGTGTTCAAGGACAGATACCATTTCTCCCCTCGTTTTGTTAATTCTGTTAGCGATGCAGTCACTTGTACACAGTGGATGTTCACAAAATACATGTCAAATTAAATTTGTGTGTGACTGAAAGCTTAGAAATAGCCTCACGTAACTCTTCTTGAAAGATGTGTACTATTTGAGGTGTCCAATTGAATGTGATTTTGCCAATTTTTTATGTATCAAATTTTCATTTATGTGAGTTTGGTTCCTAAAAAAGGCAAAAAGTATTGAGATACTTGACCCCAAATCCCTTCTTTCCCCTAACTTTATTTTAATTTATTGCATAGATATAAAGCTTATAGTTATAGTAATATTGGTGTAATGTGCCTTCTGTCTAGGCTAATTCATGGATATAGCCTTTATGTAGGTCAAAAGCTCTGCCCCTGGCTTGCTTATGGCAGTGCCTATAACATTTGGGGAAATTTTTAAAGAAACAAAAAGATAAATGTATTGACTAACATGGTGTATTTGGAAGACTTGTAGATCCACTTGAAAGAAAATAGACTCAAGATTTCAAACTTAATATTTTACAATCCTGTCTTTGGAAAGGAAGAAATTTGGGGTCTTTAAAACTGATTAAGGGTGGTGATACTGGGGGAAAGAAGAAAAAAATGAAACCTGGCCCTAACATGAATGTCAGCATATTTTGATAGAGTTCCTAGTTTTACTCTAATTAAAATAATTTTATTTAGTAGTAGCCTGGTATGTAACTTCACCCATTGATAGGTGATATCAGTCAAGCTTCCAAATCAAGCTTCACCTTGTAGGTTTTTGATTTCTTCATATCTTTATAAATTAGGAGCCATTTTAACAGGAAGTTACTTTCTGAGTGACTGAAAGGATTAAACTAAAAAATTATATATATATATATATGTATATACACAATTATATATATAATTATATATATCATATATAATAATATATAAAATATAATATATAATTGCATATATATGCATATATGTGCATATAAATATATACAATAAATAAATAAATATACAATATATATAAATATATACATACATATTTTATAAAAAACATACACACACACACACACACACATACATACATTATATATACTTGTAGTCTTTTTCTTTCCCAAAGAATTTATACATGAATTAACAGTCTATTCCTTCCTGGCCTCCAGATTTTGGCTAAACCCTTTTGTATAAACATTCTAAATGGTTCATGATATTCAACTTTCTGACAAGGGGTCCATAGATCTGATAATCCAGTCAAAGAATCAAAATGTTTGATCATAATCTTACGGTTGTTAAATATCTTGATTACTTTCTCAACATTTCATATGAAGGGAATATTACCAATATCCAAAGCTGGGTAGAGAAGTGACTGGACCGGCCAGATTCTGACAGAGAAAACCCATCAAAATTTAAAATTCCAATGTCAGAGTAGACTTTCAAAAATCTTTATTCCTGATTATATGCAGTGGTGAGTTTAAAATTTAAAGATAAATCCATCATATTTTGCAAGTGAATGTAACATCCAGTTTTCTTTCATCAGACATAGAGAAGAAATTGTTTAAATATTACATATTTTTTATATAGAAAAGAGACAAATTAGTTCATGTATAATCATAACTTGGAAGTATTATTTGAGTCAAGAAGGCTCTAGAACATGTGTGGAAAATCATCTGGTCTTACGAGCTCTTTCTCTGTTTCACCCCATGGCGCTTCTCCTGCCTCATATCCCTGCATTCTCCTTACGCTCATCTTTATGTGACAAAACTGGATTTCTCACCCTTCCCTGAGTGTGTGTTCTTATAACTTTCCACCTTACCACATTTCAAACCACTTTTAAATATGTAAAATTCTACCATCTCCCCATAGAGACTGGATGAAACTTGGGTACCATTGCAAATGAAATATACATATAAGCAAATAACTAATATAAATAAATGCTGCCTAGATGATTAAAAAATCAATTATTAGGATTTTAAAAGCCTTTATTAAATTACAACTATAATTCTTCTGGCTATTTTAATGGTAGTTATATTTAAAGACATACTTTTAAAATGTATATCGTGACTGTCTAAACAGCTAGTCCAAAGAAATTAAAACTATTATTATCACACAAGATTGTATGTAATATGCTTAACAAAGGATTTGGAATATTGATGAATACCATGTCTGGCTAGTACTTAAAAAGAGTCAGGCTAATATCAATGGACAAAATAATCCTTTAGCATAATAAAAGCAAAATTCACAAATGGGCATTGAATTTTTGCCTATTTTAGGCCTTTATAGTCTAACCAGCTCAAAATTCAGTGAAAAACCCATTCTTAGTTCTTGATGACGAACGAGGGATGACAACATTTTTGGAGATTAACAATTCAGAATGACACAGATAGGGCATTTTTTTATCAAGTTTTCCTGAATCACTTACAAATATGTATTTTATAACTAAAATGTTGAAAAATTGTGAGGAAAGAAAATGGGTAAAAAATCACAGTTTGATAGTAGTAGGTAGATCTAAGTAAGGAACTATTTCTATTACCATGAAATTCTTAAAGGGAATCCTCATGACTAATTCATTTTTTATTAAATTTAGTTGTAAGCTGGGCATATTACAAGCTATCATCAGTTAGGAAACACCTAAGACAAATTACTTTCTAATAAGAACTTACCCTTCCTCTTATTATCCAGTTGAAATTATTATGGGAAGTCTATTTTTTTTGTCTTGTTATGAACAAGTGTCTGTGGAACATGAGAACTTTTCACGCTGTTGGTACAGGTGATTTTCTCTCACGGCTTATGAATATTTTTGGATATTTTTTGTTTACAAATATAATGTTCACTTGTATAAATGTGAATATATATGTGGTAAATATGTCATATGTTACAGATGTTTTAGAAACACTGCACATTTGAATCAATGTATAGACATCACAGATCACAGGATTCTGGGAAACATATGAATTCAAATAACTAAAATGTTTATAAATAGCACTGGAAACTTTAGTCATGTGAATTTCCTTATGAAGCCTGCTTTAATATTGCAGTAGGGAACAGAGTGTGGGAGTTGCCTAATTTTAGACCTATTTTAAAACAATGAGAAATTTAACTGGTTGCTTAATTTTTAATGATGTATTCATAAAATTAAGCTATGTCCATTAAAGAATTTTTTCCCATAAAGTTAACTTTCCCTCTACTCATCAAGAATATGATGTAGTCGATTCTGGTTATTTCTAGATTTAGTGGTTGATATCTAAAAAGGGACAGATAATTGTTGTTGTTGTTTTTTAATAGTGTTCATCCCCAAAGTGATGAAATTAAAAAAGAAAATCTAGGATTTTACATTTCAGGAGCAATAGGAGAAACAGACATATATTGGGATTTCAAAAATTACCTATAAGAATGTGGGCATTTGAGCTGAAAGGGACATTAGATTCTTATTTTACAGGGATCTATACAGTTACATGCCTTCCTCGAGGTGCCACGGCCAGTCAATAACCAGTAGAGGACAAGAGGGCAGGTCTCCTGCCTTTTTGGTTAGATTCGATTTTCTCTGATTCCGAAATTCTTAAAATCATAAATGTAATCCTCATGACACTGAATATTTTATTATTTATTAAATCACATTTCTAACTGTTCCAGACTATTTTTCTATAGCCTTTGTGCACAGTGACACATAAAAATCAGGCATATGTTCACCAAGTGAATGAACTTATATACACCTTTATGTGAATTCAACATCTAATAGGGAATCGCTCCTTACTATGAGAACACCATCTGTCATTCAGTAAAAACTAAAAGTATACTTTAGTACTATTTGTTTTTTCACTTTTATTTATTTTTTAGAGGTATAATTCATAAGGAAGTTACTGACTCTTCTTCATCCACTGTAATTGAAATAGCCACACATTTGCATAAGACAGCTAAGGAAAATAACTTGTTTACTTGTATATAGACTTAACCAGAGAAGGAAGAACAAAATGTATTGGTGCTTAGTTTGTGTACGTGGTTTTTTTTTTTTTTTTTTTTTTTTTTAACACAAGAAAAACTACTGAGAAGTTTGGCAGACCTATACATTCATTTTCCCAAGATGAATTATCTTCGCGATGGCTTTAGTGAAGAAAATGATGCATTTGAATCGATATATTTTGTGCAATTTCAATGCTAAGCTACATTTATTCTTCTGGATTTTTATTTGCTCTTAGTTTATCCAACTGTTGCGGAAGGCTCTTTACATCAAGTGTTGGCTGCGTCAGTTTTTGTTTTGGGACTGTCAGCTTCTGCCCTGTGTGCGCATATATGCTTCCAGGGCAGAGCACAAGTATCTGCTACTCTTGGGTTTCTTTTCTATGCCAGAATCACCTCCCTGGAATACCTCATGTGGAACATTCCTAATCGAGGTTTGTCTCTCCCAGGACTCTGGCTCCTTAGGGATTTTCCTGCCTGGCTTGATGGGGGTGTTTCTGCTCTGCTTTCTTTCGGATAGTGTTTCTCCTTTATTTTGATCTAAATAGAGGATTATATTAGCTAAACAAGATTAAACTTGAGATATGAGTAGGTACATTTCTGGTATCTGCTTTTGTTCCAGGTCTGTGTAGTCCATGTTTCTGCATGTAACATAATGTTTTAATGTAACCATCTTTAAATAGCTACAACTCTTATGAAAAGTTTGGAAGCACCCTAAGCAAGTTGTTTGAAAGAAACAGGCATTTAAGTGTGTAATTCAATTAGCAACTCATAAAGTCTATACAGATGAGGATGCAAATAGCCTTTATAAGAATTAATTTCATGAAATGAACGTTTTGTAAAAGTGAATCTGGAGTTTGTAGATCCTTAGGCAAATCTTCACTGTCGGTTGAATTTATTTAAAGAGCTTTTCTGGTCACCTTTGAACCTCAATGATTTCTCCAGATGTACAGAAGTGAACAATGTAAAAATCTTGCTGTTTCAGCAGAACTGATTCCAGCTGGCTGGGAACTGGATCTGCAAGTCATTGGTTACAGCTGTGTTTCGATTTATGTGATGGTTGAAAAAATAAATTACCCGATTAGATGGCTAGAAAGAGGACTCTTTGTTTAGCCCTTGTGTGGGGACTGAAAGTGTTTATGGTGCTGTTTTCTACGCAATCTTTGCAAAGTAAGCTGGACAAATAGACTTATTCAATGCTCCTAAGAAATGTTGCATATTCAGCTTTAATTCTTTGCTAAAGAAACTATTTTTTTCTATAATGCTGTCATCTAGCAAATGTTTTAAAGGTTTAGTAGTATTTAAGAGAACCAGTAAGTTTTCTGTCCTACTGCAGTTAGTAATGGAAAAGCTGTTCTTTTCTGTTTAATGTGTACTTTAAAACATGTCTTTTTCCAGCACAGGAATGGAAATATGTTTCTCCTAAATTCAAAGTTCTAGAATGGCAAAGTATCTAAACATAAACTCTAACCCTTTTCCTTAATGAGTTATGGCTTGTGGCACATAAGAGAAAATAAATTAATTAAATTGCTAAATAAAGAAGTATAATCAAGCATGACTGCAAAAAAGTTGACAGGCCTGTGGGCCATTTGGGCTAGGAGGGCTTTGAATTTTTGTAAATATTTACTTTGTTACCAAAGTAGAATTTACAGGGTAGGAAGGATAGTAAATAGCATGTAACTTTTCAGGACAGTGAAAATCAAAGTACTAGTAACTCCTGGAGGTTTAGAGTACAGTGTCTTACAAAATACCCTCCTAAGTGTATTAATATGCCAATATAACACTGTTTGGAGGTTTGTTTTTAAGTTTGCTGATTTATTTTGAGAGAGGGAGCGATAGTGGGGTAGGGGCAGAGAGAGAATCCCAAGCAGGCTCTGCACTGTCAGCTCAGAGCCCAAAGCAGGGCTTGATCCCATGAACTGCGAGATCGTTATGTGAGCTGAAATAAAGAGTCTGATGCTCAACCGACTGAGCCACCCAGGCGCCCCTGTATGAAGGCTTTTTTTTAAGTTATTTTCCAAGGCAACTTAAAGTGGGTCCTCCAGTTTCTTGAAGTGACAAAGAAGCTGTCAGGACCAGTGGACTATTTGCAGCTCAGCCGGTTGCACCAAGGCAATAAAAAAATGAATGGGTAGATGGCTCTGGAAAAGAAGGCTACAATGATATGTTTTCAAACAGACACTGGTTTTCTAAATGAATTCAACATTTTTAAGAAAAAAATTTTCCCTAATACTTTGTAAAATCCTGAAAAGGGACAGAATTTTCGCATGAACTAGAAGATGAAGCCAAGCACTTGATCAGGTGATATAGTGACCACCAAGTTCAAAAGCAATTCAGTGTGGGGAATATCCAGAAATGTATTATTTTTTACCCAAGAAAATAGGTGATTCTTTCCCCATTTCCTTTCTTTTTTTTTTAATATGAAATTTATTGTCAAATTGGTTTCCGTACAACACCCAGTGCTCATCCCAACAGGTGCCCTCCTCATTGCCCATCACCCACTTTCCCCTCCCTCCCATCCCCCATCAACCCTCAGATTGTTCTCAGTTTTTAGAGTCTCTTATGGTTTGGCTCCCTCCCTAACTTTTTTTTCCTTCCCCTCCCCCATGGTCTTCTGTTAAGTTTCTCCATTTCCTTTCTTAGGCTAAGATATATCTTATGGAATTTGGGTGATGCAGAATGAATAACCATAATGTATCCAAAAAGAAGCAAAGGTGGGATTGATCTGCCTTGACTTGTCAGACGGTTTTGCTGTGTCAGGCTATTTCCTTGATCAATGAAAGTGTACCCTCTAACCCTTAACAAATCAATACAATTGATTGGAAAGGATGGGAACAAAGCATGGGATGCAGGATACACTTGAACCTTCACTGTTCAGAAATATTTAAATGGGGTTCATCATGCCTAGAAGCATTTTCCTCTGTTCTCAGGTAATGGAACCTTCTTCAACTTCTGTGGAAAACCTATGTAATAACATTTGAGAGTATAGCTTGTGGCATTCTTCATGAAAGAATAGGTTTTGAAAAGTTAAATTTGTCTCACAGCATTTATACTTCTAAAAATATATTAATCCAGAAACAATTTTTGTCATTGAGCATATAAATAACAAAGTGAAAATTCAGTCTTGAAAAGAATATGTATGATTAAATGATAATGGGTTTCAAAAATATACATTATTTTAATAGAAAAAAATTAAGAAAAGAAATAAAAGTATAAACAAAATACATTTTTAATCATTATTGCTCTATTTTACCTATTATGATCAATAGATAAAGACTTTTTTTCTTTATGATGAAACAAACCATATGAAATCAGCATATTTTTTTCATATTGAAGGAAACTCTAAAAAATATAGAATATGAATAATTATGAGCAATCAGAATAATAATTATCCATTAATAAGTTTATTCCACCCAAATTAAGCAGCATTCAAAATGTGCACTTTTAAAAGACAAAAAGATGTTTTAAAAGTTTTTGATAGTTGACAGATTTTTAAGCCTATGATTCACCTGATTTTCTGATTTTTTAAAAGAATTTTTATTTATTTTTGAGAGAGAGAGAGAGCATGAGCAGAGCAGGGGCAGAGAGAAAGACACAGATTCTGAAGCAAGCTCCAGGCTCTGAGCTGTCAGCACAGAGCCTGACACAGGACTCAAACCCAGGAACTGCAAGATCACCACCTGAGCTGAAGTCAGACGCTTAGCAAACTGAGCCACTCAGGTGCCCCTGATTTTTTTACTTAAAACTTCTAAAATCTACTGAAGGAAGTTTTATAAACTGACATGTTTTAGCCTAACATGTTGAATGCATTATTAAAGCTGAAATATGTCTATTTGATCCATTAATCAAAAACATTTTTTATCTATATAGGCTAATTTTTAAAAATGAGTTATCCAAGGAAACTATGACTTCTTCTCCCTAGTGCATGTACCATGACAGTATATACACATTTTTCTAAATCTTAGAAAATTGCTACCTCCCTAGTTCTAAAATGAGAATATTTTATATATTTTTTCAAATAAATGAAAATTTAAATTTAAATAGGGTAAACCACATAAAATATCTAATGCAACATTTTAACATTAGCATATTATGCAGCTAATATGAAATGATACATTTTTTAATTAATTAATTTATTTATTTATTTGAGCAGGGAGACAGAGGGAGAGAGAGAATTCCAAGCAGGCTCCACTCTGTCAGTGCAGAGCCTAATGTGGGGCTTGAGTCCAACCGTCATATCTGACCTGAGTCGAAGTCAAGGCTTGCGTGCTTAACCGACTGAGCCACCCAAGTGCCCCTGAAATGATACATTTTTGAGACTTAGTTCTTAGGTGAGATATCACTGGGACATAAAGAAGATGTGTCATTGATCTTTCTGGAGATAGATGCTACAAACAGTACTATGAAAATCAAATCAGATAATTATGTATGCAAATATCTAAATAGTAAGTAGTAATGACTGACATGTGTTTCCAATTTTACTCCCCTTCCATTGCACAATATTTTAGAGCTGAATTAGGCCTTGATGATTAACCTAGTATCCCTCCTAATTTTAAAGATACAGGAACTAGGGTTCTGAGAGTTAAGTGACGTATCTGCGACCATAAACTTTATTATTTACTGAGTTGGCACTAGACCCAGTTTTCTGACTCATAGATCAGTTCCCTTCTCATTTCCCAACTCTGTTTCAAAGTGTTGTGTGTAGAACATACGGAAAACAGTACTTTTTTAGAGTAACGTTAGCTTAAACATAAACTATTATTGCTTCTTTGCCATAATGTTCAAGCTCTAAAGATGACAGTAATTCTGAAGTCATTTGATACCATTTAAATCCTTTCTACTCATGTCCCATCTTAAAAAGCCAAGATTAATTCTGTTCTCTTTCACCTGCTAGGAAGCACATCAACACAGCAGAAATGTTGTTTTATTATTGGTATGTATCCTGCTAACTATTGAAAAATACTCTTCGAGATTTACATATAATTTGATATGGCATCATTTTTTCATGATATCCAAATTGCCTCTCATTGTCATACCCGTTTTTCTTTTTTTTCTGCCTTTTTCATGAAAGACGGATACTCCACCAGCATCCTCAAGACCTATTTCTATTTGTTCCTTCCTGTGCGTGGCTGTACAACAGTGGCTGTTACTGCCACTTTCCCTTCAAGACCTCCCTCAAGTTCATGTTCTTGCTCTAATTACCCCATCTCAGACAAGCTTTCCTCAAGTCTGGTCTCACTGGTGTGGCTTGGAATGGGGTCCCCTTGTGGATATTGATGACAGGCTGGATCGGCAAGGGGTTGCTCACTTGAGGGAAGCAGAGGCAGGGAAGGGAAGAGGGAAAGAAAGAGAGAGGCAGAGAGATTACCACAGAGAATTACTATCATACATTTCTTCACTAGAAGAATGAACATTAGATTTCATGTACCAGCAACTAAAGGATCACCCCTGAAAGGAAATCTGTGTGATTATTTTTCCATGTCAGTTGTAATGCTCTGTGCTTATCAAAAGAGAGTTAAAAAAAATAATTCCAGGTTGACAAATAAACCTTTTGCACCCCAGTCAAAAGTGTCTGAGTTAAGCACTGAATCCTCCTCTAGTAGTCCAAATACTAATCTTTGAAAGGAAAATGTAGGTCAGATTTTTTTCCTGGTTAAAAACTAGCTATATCCCTCACCATAACATTTTTAGAGTAGTAATTCATATACATTTGTATTTTACTATATTTTCATTTTGTTTAGGATAATTAGTTCTAGAATCTGATTGGTAACTCAAAATTACCTAAACTAGGTCTGCACACACGCACGCACACGCACCAGTTTTGTGTTTGTTTGTTTTTGTCAGTGTTTTAGTCAGTAGAAAATTCCCAACCAGATCAACATTGTGTATTGTCATCTGATTCTTTTTTTTTTTAACGTTTTTATTTATTTTTGAGACAGAGAGACAGAGCATGAACGGGGGAGGGTCTGAGAGAGAGGGAGACACAGAATCCGAAACAGGCTCCAGGCTCCGAGCTGTCAGCACAGAGCCTGACGCGGGGCTCGAACTCACGGACCGCAAGATCATGACCTGAGCCGAAGTCGGCCGCCCAACCGACTGAGCCACCCAGGCGCCCCATATTGTCATCTGATTCTTGTCTCCCCTACACTTTAATTACTATTTGTTTTCTCTTAAAAAAATATAAACTCTAACCATAGTTGTTGCTGCTCTTAACTGCTATTCCTTCCTTATATGATTAGGATTTTTAAAAATTACTTTTTCTCTGGATTTTTGCTACTCACTACTATTATATCCCTTCTTTATTGAAAACAGAAATATGTAAGATATGTTGTTTGACACAAAGAAAGAGCATGGCTCTCATATCGGGAAAGGTTAGACAAATCAGCATCTCTCAGATTTATTCAGAGGCTTCAGCTTGAGTGTTTTGTGTGTGTCTTCTAATGGTTTTGTTACCAACTACCTTAGAGTCATTTGCAAGAAAACCCCTCCCCGCAATTAATCTTGCATATTTCAAAACTATTAGTAAACAAAAGCACTAGATGTTCTTCAGTTAGAAGAAATTTAGATGCTTAAGTAAATCAGTATAGATTCATTCTCCAAAAATAGACTGGAAAGGGGGTGCCTGGATGGCTCAGTCGGTTAAGCATCTGCCTTTGACTCAGGTCATGATCTCGTGGTTCGTGGGTTCAAGCCCTGCATTGGGCTTTCTGCTGTCAACTCAGAGCCCGCTTGGAATCCTTTGTCTCCCTCTTTCTCTGCCCCTCCCCTGCCTATACTCTCCCCCTTTCAAAAAATGAATAAACGTTAAAAAATTAAAAAAAAATAGACTCGAAAGAAAGTATTGGGACCCAATGATCAGTTATGTGTAAACTTTTCACAAAGACAGTTTAAGTCAGCCCATCCAATAAAACTTTCTGCAAGGGTGGAAATGTTCTATAGCTGCATTGTCCTGGATGGTAACCACTGGCCATGTGTGTTATATTATACATTGAAATATGGCTAAGGCAACTGAATTTTTACTTTTACTTAATTTTAATTTAATAGGTACATGTAGGTGCGCCTGAGTGGCTCAGTCGTTTAAGCATCTGAGTTCCACTCAGGTTATGATCTTGTGGTTCGTACCCCTCATTGAACTCTGTGCTGACAGCTCAGAACCTGGAGCCTGCTCCAGCTTCTGTGTCTCCCTCTCTCTCTTCCCCTTCCCCACTCATTCTCTCTCTCTCTCTCTCCCTCTCTCTCTCTCCCTCCCTCCCTCTCTCTTTCAAAAATAAACAAACGTTAAAAAAATTTTTTTAAATAGCCACATTTTTTTTAATTTAATTTTTTTTATTTACATCCAAATTAGTTAGCATATAGTGCAACAATGATTTCAGGAGTAGATTCTTTAATGCCCTCTCCCCATTTAGCCCATCCCCTCTCCCACAACCCCTCCAGTAACCCTCTGTTTGTTCTCCATATTTAAGAATCTCTTATGTTTTGTCCCCCTCCCTGTTTTTATATTATTTTTGTTTCCCTTCCCTTATGTTCACATTTTTAAAAACAGCTACACTCTTCTAAAAAGGTCGCACCTTTTTAGAAGAGTGTAGGTTAAGTAAAACAATGAAAATATTATACAACTAGCAAAAAGCAATATATTCTGCATATCCATGCAGACTTTTGAATCAGAGTTTGAATCAGATCTTTTTTTGTTTTTCATCTCTTACCCCAAGCCCCACCAATATTTTTAAATATGATTCCCATAATAACCCTGATTTCAAATGGCCTCTGTAAGAAATAAAATATCCCTGCCTTGTCAGTAAGGTGGAGGACAGGTTATATTAAAGTATTTCACAGTAGTTATTGCTTCCTCTAACTGAATATTTCATTTGATATACATCCAGATCTATCTTGGTTATTTTTTTAAGAAACAGAGCAAAACTCAAATAACATGTAAAAATAATCTAGCAAGACCATACTTGCATTGCATTGCTTAAATGAAGGGTAAAATAGTAAAATTTTTACCTTGTAAATAGTTCAGCCATAGTCAAAGCCTCATTTAGGGATGTTTTAGTACTGGTGATGAGAAATTAGAATCAGAAGAGACCTTAAACCCATATCTATGACAGCGGCAATTGAACTGATTGATTACAACATCTTCTTTCAAACAAATATTGATTTAATCAAGTCTGCATTCCCATTGGCCCTAATGGTGGTCTTGACAGAAGCCTGGACACTTGAAACTGGCTAACTCCTGTTTGGATATAAATATTTTAAATGCATGGCCATTCAGTCATAATCATTATTTTTCATCAAACCTTTATTCCTCTTGATTTTCTAACCTCCTTAGTAAGTGCTTTTATGCCTTGTGTAAAGTTGAGTGTTGTGCGTGTCTGTCTATGAATGTAAGAGAAAGAGATGACATAGATTTTGGGGGGAAAAAGTTGTATTTGCATCTGTTGTTTCTGATTCACAGAGCTGGGAATGAGGTGCTCTTGCAGACAGTGCATGGAGCTAAGATATCAGTAGGCAGTTTGCTGTAAGCGCATGTTCAATTATTAAAATAGTCGACATTTTACGTCTGATAGCCATAGCGAGGTCATGGCATTAATTTATCCAGAGTATTGTGGGCACAGTCTAGAAAAAAAAATAGCATAAAGGACAAAGATGCTAGAGAGCTTGAAAAAAAGAAAAAAAGAAAAAAAGACGGGTTTGAGCAAACAGAGGTTAAGAGATGACCAGTTTAATACAGGTAGAACAGGAAGGAAGAAGTCAGCAGGCATCTCTATTACTGACAATAAGTATTTTAAGCTCTGCTGTACACGCATTAATTTCTGTTACAGTTTTTCATTAAATTCTAAGCTTGAACACAATTCCTGAATCTTGAGTTTCTGAAATCTAATTTCATATGTTATTTGTTGCTTCAGTGCTCGGTGATTCTTTGCTCTTTACTTCCTGTTCCTTTCTTCCCCTCCTTCATCATTCCCCTCCCTCTTCCTATTTCTCCATTTCCTTTTCTTTCTTCTTTTCTTATGCTTTTCCTTCCTGCCTTTCTCTCTCTCATGAGAGTGTGTACTTAATTCCATGTTTTCTTTGGGTGCCCCCTTCTTTCATTTGTGTTTTTTTGTTTTCTTTTGTTTTGTTTTGTTTTTGCACTTAAGTTTTTCTTTTTTTCTTTTCTTTTCTTTTCTTTTTTCTTTCAAATCAGGAGCCTGTCGGAGCTGATTTCAGACACACATCTGCTTCAGAGGCTTCTTTCTCTTTATGGGTTGTGTGATGTTTTCTTTGGAACCTCTGCAAATGGTTGTGCTTCGCGCTTGTTGCCACAGATCTGTTGCCAAACTGCTACCTTAGTTGGTCCTGCAGTGCTGCAGTGCATGCTGGGATCTGTCTGTGTGAGTAAACTGAAATTTCTACAGCACCAGACAGCATTACCGTTGGCTTGCGAATGGCCGTACTTTCCTTTGTATGTAATTCTTGTATGCTGCAGAGTCATCGATGGCTAGTTCTGTCTGGCAAGTAATTCAGAAATAGTGCGCATGTAGAAAGGAAAGGTAGGCAGTTTACCACATTCTGTCATTAAAAAGAACCTCCGAAGAACAAAGGAACTGGATAAATACTTACATACTGTCTTTCATGTTATGAAACACTGTAGCACAAATAGCGCTGTGTTCAGCCAAATATTTTAGACCCTTTTGTAATAACGTATATAGTAGACGGTTTTCATATATGTACACAAATCCATATTTTATGTAAGCATATATTCAATCTCTAATAGTTACAGCCTGCAAGCGTTTTTTAATCCTAAAAACTTTTACACATTCACCACCACACAGCTATTTGTTATTATTTTTATAAGTTCTTAAATCAAATAAAAATAAAAAATATACCAATATCCCGTTGGTTGGTTTTATTGCAGCAAATTAGGATTTCAACACAGTTTAAATCATATTGATGACTCAGATCCTGGCAGATCTTATAATTCCTGCGAACTGAGAGCACAGCTAATAAAAATATTAAGCAATTATTTTTATTAAAATTGTAGTTTTGTTCATTATTAAATAGAAATGATTGATCTATGCAGATGGGTCTCACTCATGTGTCCCTTGGGCTCTTTGGGGGCTTCATATAGAAGTGGGAAGACTCCTTTTGCTCTTTCTTCAGCCGGGGGGGGGGGGGGGGGGGGCGCCGAAAAAGAAGGCGTAGAATGAAGTCTAGGACTGTTAAAGAATTGCTGGCGTTATCTCTCTATCACGTGTGAGCCTGGCTGCCTGTTTTCTGAGGTAGTGGATCCAGGATGAGACTGTGTCGGAGCCTGTGTCCACAACTGCACTTGGAGATCTGTCTTATTGATTAGAGGGGAGAAGGGGTGGGGATCCGAGTGTGAGGGGAGGGGAGGGCCAACTGACTACTGGCTCATTGAAGCACAGGACATTTTCTTCCGGAAAGATGTCAAACAACTGAGACATAGCCACAGAGGAAGTAGAAAGGTAGAAACATAAGGAGCCCCTGGAAGAAATGAAGGCATTTCTTTATGAGAGTCTTGGGGCTTTTTCTTTTCACTCCTTTTCTTTCTTTCTTTTCTTTATTCCCCCCCCCCCCCCCCCCCATCATCTGACCTGCAAAGGCTAGAGTGACAGCGTCATGCAAATGCTGCAGTCCCGCAGGTCTGGGAGAGGGTGGATGCTAGACTGTGAGTTAATGTTAATGATGAGCGCAGTGAAAATACCAGCCGCCGCCACCCCCTGCACACAGAAGCGCTCTGAGTCAGCATCAGATGCTTTGCCTCGCCTCTCGCTGGGTGTCTGTATGCCTGTGCGCGCGCGTGCTCGCTCGGGCATCCGTGTCTAGCCGAGGGGAGGGGGTGGCGTGTGAGTGCGTGGAGGGTAAAAGCCAGTCAGTCAGTGAGAAGCAAAGGTACGTTGGAGAGCAACTAAAATCTGACTGATTTCCATCTTTGGAGCATCAGATGTATTCCCTAAGGAGGATGGGTCTCCGTGATGGGGGTGGTATAATTATGTTAATGTCATATTTATGGAGGGGTGAGATTTTTCATTCTAATAATTGGTTGAATGCTATGGTCAAAAATTGTAAAGCCATATTCAGTTTTAAGGAAAAGCATGGACTTATATCTAAGGACTGTTTTATTTTTTGCTTTTTGTGAGTGCTGCTTTTTTATTTTATTTTTTAACTATTTACTATTTTAAGCCATAACGGATTCAGTATGGAAAATCAAATGATAAACAGAAAGAGATCTTATATAATGATGCATTACATCATGGAGCAGAATATTTAAAGTCTTGCAAGGCAAAGTAAAGATCTGGACAGGGGGTGGGGGGTGGTGGTTTGGAAAGGGGTGTGGTACTAGGGTGGAGGAGGGGGGCCAGTTAGCAAATATTTTGTTCAGCTTTCCTTGCAGCTTACTTGGAAATGGATGATTCACCTGTTCTACAGGAAAACATTCTAATTCTTTCCATTTTTTTTCCTCCTCTTTTCCCTTTTAAGATCAACCACTTCAGAAGAACCAGATTCCACTTCTGTGGCCAGGACTTTTATGTTATGGCTGGTCCGATTGTTATACACTGCGTTTTATGCTACTAAACCTTGGATCATTCCTAAAGTACCAATTCTGTTCTTGAACCACAAACAAGGCTAAAAGATCGGAGGAAATTCAGTGAATATGCAGGACTGGGATTGTGTATTTTCAAAAGTATTGAGCTTTATAATGCAATTATTTAAGAAATAGAATCTTTTTTTTCTTCTTATGTTGCCAGCATTTAAAGTTACATGTTTATTAAGTGGCATTGCTCAAATAGCTACAGAGTATGCATGGAAATATTTGCTGTCTGAATAGTTTGGAGATTCAAAGAGAAAAATCAAGCTTCAGAGGTATTAAGTTATGACATGCAAAAAAGTTTTCGTTTTATTCTTAGCTGCAACAGTATATATTTAAATCAGATTTAAAGTGTTATATGTCCTTGGCCCACCTTAACAGTTGTACTGTAAAGAAGTGTAATGGGAAGCAGAATTTCAATTAGGGTCCCATTAACTGGCATATAATCCTTCTTTAATGTAATAGAGGCTATGGTGTTTCTGTACAAATCTGCTAGAAACAGATTTTAACCCATTTTTAGTCTCTTTCTTTGGATCTGATGGAATGACTCTTAACTGTTCATTGTCTGCATTGTTTCTCATATTCTTCATTATTTTAAGGTCTGGAATTAGTCTATAAATGGTCGTCGTGAATATTCAGCTAATCCTAACTTTTATATATCCTATATATTTCTACGTATGTATTTTAATTAGTATTTAGAGGAAAAAGTTTAACTGAACCCAACTGTAATTTCTAAGCTAGCCTTATTACTGGAAGAAGAATTCTACCGCATCAAACCAGACTTTTCCTAGTCCCTGAGACCCTAACTTGTGAGGTATTTTAGTAACATCACAAGTCAGGCTCTTGGGACCTAGGCGGAGGGGAACCAGCAGCTTTGGACCTTATTGATTGTCTGCAGTTACCACCAGAACAAAAGAACATACATAGATTCTGCCTAGGAGAAAAGAACAATGCTTTTCTTTATAATCAGCAATGTTTTCATCATGACCCACCCCCAAATATACTATTTTCAGAAACTGTACTCAAAAGTGATTATAGAGTTGCACTGAGTAGCATTTGTATTATGTTATAAAGACCATATGAAAGCAATAGATAACTATGTGAGAAGCAAAGTTAAAATACAGGTGTTTTTAAAATGCTTCTTTTAATGTATTTTGAGAGAGTCTAAGAGAATACCTCCTTAGTTAGTAAGGAAGAGAGTGGTTTATACTTAAAACTTCTTTCATATGCATAGAAATATATACATTAGCTACTTACATAAATCCTATATGTCTCCATGTAATTATGGCTCAGAATATGTAATGTATAGCTATAATCATGCTTGAGGCCTAGAAATAAATCATTTACAATCTTCTTTACTGACCCTATTAGTTTTTACTACTGATTTAAGGAGAATGCTATTTTATACTTGGTATTTACTCCCAGAGTTTTCCTTAGTCTTTTAACCAGACGAAATACTTTATATGTCATATTATAATAAGGCATACTCTGGTCGTAAGAGTCATCAGTAATTAGCAAAAATATGGTACCTTTTCATCTTTACATTTTACTTTGTATATATATCATGAACCTATGTGAGATAAATCAGTAAACACCACCTATGAAGTCAGACTGCTCTATTCATCTGTCAACTGAATCTGAACTGCATAGTTTTCGTTTTTTAAGAATTTCAGTTTTATAAACTATTCCAACTATAACTACCGTGTCATATTTGAACATTATTAGCCATTACCACATCACATATTTATTTCTTGTAAGTGGAATCAGTATATTAAACCCCTTTACAGATTTTACAATAATATTGCAGATACTAAGATTCAAAATGGAGATGACAGACTTTCCATAATAGAAGAACCAAAATGATTTCATTCTCTTAACTCTAATGCTTTACATGAGTGCTATAAATTATATGTATCTTCTGCATTGTTAAAATAAATTTATGAATGTACTTTAGAACACTGTATGGAGTCTTTGTTCACCTTTTCATTGGATTTGTTACAATTACTCATGTTTGAAATATCCCAGGATCCTAATCACCCATGACTTGTATTTCCTGAAAAATTGATACTACAATATTATAAACATATTCTTCATCTATACGAGCCACATAGAATATGTTTAAGCATGTGTCCACACTGTACCTATTCAGATTCCTTATTTATATCACCTATTTCATTTATCTAGAATCTCTGAAATTTTAAGTGTGTATATGTGTGTGTATAAACATAGGTTTTAAAACTCCATCTGAAAGGAGGTAATATAAACAGTGAAGATTTTTGGTAGTATTTATCTTTTACTTGTTTTAACCACGTGTTCATTGTAATTAGACAGCTTTAAAAGCACAAGTTTCTCAATTCAAAGAACTCTATGTGTATGTATGTACAAGTGCATAGAGACTTGATTATATTTAATAGCAATGTTTATATATCAGATCAGGAAGGACCTCATATATAAAACAATGTCACATACAGGTATATGTTTACAGACACCTGATTCAACACAATCATAAATAATACGTAAAAGGTGTTTCATAAATTTACTTCTAAAATAATATAAGGGATGGTTGTTTATTGGCTATAGTGATATCAGATATAAGCTATTTCAAATGTAATATTTTCTATGTTATTATATCTATGAACTG
Source organism: Panthera pardus (assembly GCF_024362965.1). Taxonomy (NCBI): domain Eukaryota; kingdom Metazoa; phylum Chordata; class Mammalia; order Carnivora; family Felidae; genus Panthera; species Panthera pardus. The sequence continues at coordinate 26,790,374 of NW_026526721.1, read as the reverse complement.
CACTATATATTAACTTCTGTTTCATAGAAGAAAGATACCAGAGCTGAATTTAGCGTGCAGTGATGTTTATCTTGCTTTTTTACTAATCATCAAATATGATTCGTTGAACCCTCTCAATGTAACCTTCCTGCATATAAACTACCTTTTCTGAGAACATCATTGATAAAGCTTTTCTCTTACTCCATAAAGGTGAGTAGAGATATAAGTGGGTGACTTTGTTTATATAAAACTACTTTATGCTGTATATGGATAGATGAATGCCACTTTTTCTGCATTTCTACCTAAACTGTCACAGAATAATATTGTTTGGGGGGTATAAAATATGATTTGGAAAATCAGATCATACTAAGCTTAAAATAAAAGGAGAGGTCTACAACAAAGAACGAGAAAATGATGTGTGTTGCATACGGAAAAAAAAAAGCAGTGATATTAACAATTCGATGGCTTCCTGGTTGGGAGACCAGCCTGAGCCAGACGCATATATTAAGAGCTGTCTGCTGCCGATGTGAGCTTGCTCAATGCGGTGGAAATGAGGAATCACCTCCTCTCTGACACCAGCTTATTTTCACATTTTAATTTTGAAATAGCAAATCACTGTTTTACATAAATATACTAACCTCCGCCTGATTCTTATTCCTTTCTCAGATTGCTTGTTAATTTACTATGAACTTCAAGTTCCTTTTTTAAAAATCATCACTCACTTTAAACTTATCAGTTTAAAATCTACCAAAGACCAATGAAGTATTAGTTTTTTTTTCTGTCTCTTTTGTATTGCTCTGTTAATATTGTGATACTCATGCATTTAACTTTTAATCTCTGTAAGGAAAATGTCAATTTTCCAAAATGGCATTTTTTTTTTTTTTTTTAGGTCTTTTAGGATCCATCAAGGCAGCCACTTCTGGAATTTTGCCAAATCTAAATATGATTATATTTCATTGCAGGGTTCATGGGATCAATATTTTTCTTCGTATGAAAGTCCTTAACACTTTAGTGTTCCAGAAGCTAAAGAAGAGGTATATAGAGATATTCTTAAGTCATTTAAGCTTTAGGCTACATTAATAATCTCTAGAAGAGGTATAAGTATCACAGGGGAATTATGGTATAAGTTAATTACTAATGAAATCAGAAAAGGTGTATACTGCCTTCCATTCTCTTCCAAATGGGCATGCCTAAGTTTGGTCGAATTCACCTGATAAATATGTAAATGGTTTTACAAGCTGTCATATTTGGATAGGTTTTGAGAAAACAGTACATAAAGGGTTAGCTAACGCCCAAGTTTTCTTGCCATTTACACATGCAGTGCTGCCTACATTTCCGTAGGCAGCAAGCACAGGCATCATTTTGATTACTTGCATTCTTTTGTTTAATTTCTTACTAGACATTTAACTCGGTACTCAAATTCCACTGATCTCTTAGTAACTGTATTTGGAAAAGGAAAATGAAGTTTCTAATATAGAGAAGTTTTAAAAAATCCTGGGCATTTGTAAGCATTTGAAAAATAGACTTTTTTGTGTAGCTATGCAAATACATGTTTAGTGTGCAGAAACTTAGGTGCTATTATTGTCTGTCATCTCCATACTTAGTTTTCTGATGATTTGTGGTCAAATACACACTGAAGCATATATGCATATATTTATTATATATGTATATATCTTCATTTTTAAAAAGTCTCAATAAAATCAGTGTAAAAATTGACATATTGTCATAAAATCATCCACAGCAGTTTTTCAGTGAGCTAGCTTCAACTTTCATTGCCTCTTCCCCAAATCTCTCTTATGTTAAATGTAGCTTTACCGGATGAAGTGCCTTACTATCGAGAACTGTTAACTTGTATGTAATGTTTTACTTGTGGAAGTTTAAAAGCAGGTGGAACTTGAAGGTAATGATATTAAGTGAATGTAAGATTAAATAGTTTTGTTTTTATAATCAGTCAGCTAATTTCATGCATGTTTTATGGGGAATTTAAAAGTGAAAAATTCTCATATGGTGACATAAATCTTTCATTGTTCATATAAGTAGTGTGATTTTAAGTTTGTTACCTTAATAGTTGATTCCTAAAAAAGTGTATGAATAATCATGGACTGCATATCAGTTAGGTTAATGAAATAAGAATAGTGACTTCCACTTTTCATCTTAGTCTTTTAAGGTATTTTTGGCTTCTTTTATGCAGGTGGATTTAACCATTCCTTTTTTCTAAGAAGTTTCTCCCTCTCTGTTGGTAGGTGTCTGATGATTTGTGAGCACCAAGTGACTATTCTGTGGAATCATCTTTCCTTGCCTTTGAATTAGCTTTCCCTAGGCCATGAGTCAACATCAATGTTTTGTACATCCAAATTGGTAGGTCTTTCTTGAAACCCTTCTATTTATTTTCCTATACATATAAGTGAATTTTGAGAAATTGTAGACTTCCATTGTGATTCTCTTTCCAGTTTCCAAACATCTTCAGTAAGAGAGTTGGATTGTGTTGAAACACTAGACGGTGGGAGTATTTGGTTCCGTAGGATCCAAAACTGTAATGTCTTTCTCCTACTAGACTTCGTCTTCTTAGTGGGGAGAGGGCAACCCAGCTGTGGCTAAGTTATTACTCTGTTATATATCACACTAGAAACCCAGCCTATGCATTTGTAAACCTTGGGGAGGTTTCTACATGAGACAACATTTTTTGTTGGAGGATTACACTACAGTCGGTTCACTTCACTTCTGTCTCTCTTCCTGCTCCCCCCACCCTCCCACAACATGGAGTCCTTTCAACTTCTTCAAAGAAGTGGGGGAAAAAAGTAGACTCTTTATTAATGGCAGAAAACAAACTGGCTGCTGGACTTCCGAGACTGCCTTCTAATAATAAAGCAGAGTAGGCACTGCGACAAAGAATTCTTGAATGTACTAAATATATAGGGAAGCCTATTTAAATTCACCAGAGGGGCTTAGAGGACAAGCAGCAGAAAGTTTAGAATTCAATTCAAGCCATGCCAGAAAATGAAAATGTACTTAAAAAAGGATTTCTGAGACAATTGTTCAAAGACATGTCAACTTTTAAGGTTCTTTCTAGAATAATGAAATTCGTACTCTAATTTCTGTGGTGACTTTTTCAATTAGAAAGGAAAAATGATTAACAGGATCTCTAAGGAATTGTATCTTATGTCTAAAGAAAATGTGTTTTCTTTCCATAGGGTGTGCTCTATTGAGGGCCACCTAGTGCACTGACTAAAATCACTTAAGTATATACATGAAACAAAGAGATAATGTATTTTTCAACAATTAGACATACCATAACAGAAGTGCTCTTGCTACTTTGGGAGAAAGATATTCAACTTATGTCTTCTTTTCAGCTCATTTCCTCCCTTTCATTTCTATGATTTATAATATTTTAAATAAATGCAATAAAGTGATTCTGAAAGAGCAAATTGCTGATAAATAGTTAGACTGTATGATGCTACATTTGAAAGATAAAAAATGATCCCTGTCATATCTCTTACTGACTTTAGGAAATGTTCTTTACCCTTGATTTATCTACAAGACAGGTGCATCTATAAAGAGTACGCACATCTATAAGAATATATACTTTATTAGTCCTAATGTTGAGATAAGTAACTGCTTATAAAATCCATTTAAAGGCCAGTATGACCTATTCGGGACTGAAATTTCTAGCAGCTTTTCTCCTAATGTTCTCCTTTAGAATTGACACAGATATTGGGAAAAGATTGCCATTCTCTGTCTCAGGAATTACAAGTTGTAAAGAGGATAGAAACTTGGACTCACTAGTAACACATCATTGTTGCTGTTGTGGAGAGACCCTGCTTGAGAATGAAACTCATGTGGGATTTGCCAGTTCATAAATATAATTTATCAACTCAAAATGAGCTGGTAATCCATGAATTTATCCATTTATTCACAAATGTATACCTAGTTTAAAAAAAAGTCTCAGTGAATTAAGGCTACATCAACATGTGGGATCACTGTGGTCAATTAAGACTTGATCATTTAACAAATTTTACTGGCTTTAAAATGAAATGTCAGATGTATGAATATTAGCTATAGAATTTTAGATATTATGATAAAAAGTAATTGTTGCCCTCAATGCATTTAGATGTAGCCTGAGTTCATTTACCAAACAACTAAACTGATTTCCATCTATTTAAGTTTTTTTTAATTTTTCAAAAAGATTTTGGGGGGAGAGAGTAAGTGCATGCATATGCACACAAGTGGGGGGAGAGGAAGAGGGAGAGGAGGAGGAGGAGGAGGAGGAGGAGAGAGAGAGAGAGAGAGAGAGAGAGAGAGAGACTGTTAAGCAGGCTCCACGCCCAGCACAGAGCCCTATGCAGGGCTTGATCTCATGACCATGAGATCATGACTTAAGCTGAAATCAAGAGTCTGAGCCACCTAAGTGCCCCCATTGATTTAAGTTTTTATGACCTTTTAATATCAAGGGCTTGTGTAGGCTTAATGATTGATCAATAAAATAATCTGAGTAAATTTCTTAGCCTAGTCTTTAGCACCGAGAAAACATTCAGTGAATATTAATTTCTTCCTGTTTGGGTCTTACTATTTGCCTTTGCTATACAGACTATTGTTTTCATCACCCAAATTTACTGGGCATACACTGTCCCAAACTGTGAGAGGCAAATATCATTGGGAAATTATTTCAGATCCAGGGGCACTTAAAAATTATTTACTATAAATGTGTTTATCATATGCTTCCTGAGTGCCACCTATAGGATAGAAAAAGAGATATTCTCGTTTCAAATAGCTTATGGTCTACAAAAGGTATGTCTTATTTAACACTCTTTGTCCTTTTTGTGTGCCTTAGCATTTCATAAGTCTTGTAATTTGGCAGTTTATTCTCTTTTATACTTTATAGATGAGACTTCTATGTGGTGTGTCCTATTTTATAGTTGTAGCTGAAATAACTACCCATATACTTTGAGTTGCTTTGGGCAAGATATGGGGTATTGTTAGGATTTTGCAGTGCTTATGCTCTGTTCTTATGATTCCCTATACTATGCAAAGGTCTGGTGATTAAAAACCATAGACCATGAAAATGTTAATAATTATGGTTTATAAAAATGCTATTTCCAGAATAATTGGACCAAAATGCAGTATTTACATATGACTTCAATCCCTCTAAAAAAAGCTATTATTTAATTTCTTTTTTTAAGTGAATTAATACAATAACATTGATCATTCAGTTTCATAAAGTAGCAATTACATTACTTAGTCAAAGGACCAAAGCATTCTAATTGGACTGTTCTCTGGGAGTTAACAAGATATGCAGAATAAACTTGGAGTTTTCCACCTTTGCATCATAAGTGCCACCACTGAACTTGAATAGTGAAGTAGAAGGTAGAAGACCACATTCTAATACCAGTTTTACCATTAGTTATCTTGTGGAACTGAACCTCTCTCCTTTTCATTTTCCTCATTTACAACTGATTTATAAAATAAAGATGTGGAGGAAAATGATTGTAAAATGATTTCAGGAAAAAAAAATTAGCATCAGATTAGACAGTTGGGTATTTTTCCATTCCACAGGGGACATTTCCACAGGAAAGAATAGCCTTAACTTAAATCACAGCATTAATCAGAACTCTTTTGATAGCAAAAGCTCAAAATCGAGCTCAGAGTAGGAAACTGTGTATGTACATCATCATCCTCTCTTCCTCCTTCTGCCCCTCCCCCTTCTCCCCCTTCCCCTCCTCTTTCCCTGCCCTCCTCTTCCTGCTTCTCTTCTCCTCTTCTCCTCTTCTACCCAGGTGCTCCCCCCCACCCATCTCAATATCTGTCCCTCTCTCTTTCTTTCTCTAATGTGCTAACTTCATTCCTGGGTGGTTGACTTCATTCTCACATTCTCTCAGTGTGATGGCAAAGATAGCCACTGGCAACTCTAGACATGCATCGTGCATAATTCCTAGAGCTTGTGATTCCAGAAGAAAAAAATAAAAAGGTTCTCTCTGCCCCTCCATCAATTGCATTTCTCAGAAAGGCTCTGATTGGTTCTGTTTTGGAGCCACTACTCTGTCCAGATGAGAGTTACTCAGATTGGACAGACTATGAGGGGAGGAAGAGCAAGATTAACATAGCAAGGTTAATGTCAATAGCAGAGGCTGAAGAGAATTTAAACAGGCAAAATATAACAGGGCTCCCAACAAACACCACAAATTTCCAAATTGTTTAAGCAGAGTGATATGTTATGGGCTTCTATCAAACATGTTTGTCTTGGTAATCTTCGTGGAGCCTATGAACATACATACAGGCAATATTAACTTATTTAGTCCAAATGTGCTCTGTACATAACTATAAAACATTTGCAGCAGCAAATTGCAACCTTGAGTGTATCATGGAGATTAATTGCATTTTCTTAACATTTTCTGTGATCATTTAATACATGGCATACATCGGGAAGGTCAGCATTTGGACTCATGGGAATTTGACATTTTAAAAATTATTTAAGATCATTACAAATGGGGGTTTGGTAAAGAAGCCATAGTGATTATATTCTGTAGTCCAGTGTTTATCCTCAGCCACCATATGTTTAGGCTGTTCTGTTGCAGAAAATTTTATATCCCTTCCACTTTCGCCTCTAATATTAGGGAGTTTTATGTTGCTGACATCCTAATCATATAAAATTATATAATGGCTGTAATTATATACAGATATGACAACTTATTTGGCTATATTTGTAGAGAGAGATGTAATTATATCTCTATATAATTGTGTCTATTATATGATTATATATGTATTATATATGTATCTATAATTATATCTATAATTATATCTATATATACTTGTAGCCATTATATGGTTTTATATGATTAGGATGTCAAACTGTTCCCTTCTTGCCTGTTGTTTATTATGGTATGACCTGGGCAGTTTTAAACATTATACTATCAAGAACTACTATTTAGGGATCTTTCTCAATAAGAAAAAGATTAATTTGCTATGAATAATGATTCTAATGCAAAACATTTTGGGTGTTTTTTTTGTGATGCAGATGAGCAATGCTATAAATATAATTTAGAGAGTTTGAAAATTGATTTTAACACTCACAATTCTTCTCCTTAATTAATCAAATTACAAAATTATGCTGTGGTTTCAAGTATATTAAAATAAGTTGTCATATTTGAAACATCTGTTTATGCACTTATTATGAATATGTGTTTCTAAATGTCTGAAATATAGATTACCATAAATAACGTTTGTTATTTATTCTGTGAAAGTACTATACCTACTTCCTCCCTCAACGCTTGTTTATTTCCCACAAAGTAAATTTTCCAGATTGAATTTTAGCGTTTTCTTATCACGATGGAAGCGGAAGGACCAGGGTTTTAGTTAAGGCTTGCTGATTGGCTAAGAAAAGCGATGACTGTCATCAGCAGCCTTTCCAGACACTGTGCTGTGGCTCCAGACAGTCAGCTGGTACTATCGCTTTGTCTCAACTATAAATCACAGTCTTGTAATGGCCAAGGCTGACACCTTGACATTTTCAAGAAGAGTAAAAGACCTGATTTGAATGGAAATCAATTTCATTGCACAAATCTTGGGTTACTACTCCAAGCCTTTTCTTATGTCTTCTTGAGACTTATTTGAGAGTTTCATGATCATCAGAGGATTAGTTCAGTCATACTATTGCTCCTTTTAGCTATAAAATCACATTCTTACTTCCTTCTTCAATCTTGGAATGGAAAAATTGATTTTTAGAATTTTATATAAGAAGAAAAATCACCAATAAGCCAGAGTTTATTTTAACCATGATATACTGAAAATTTAAAAATATGGCAGTAACATCAACTGCTATTTAGCTTAGCAAATTTTTTATAATATGTTCTGTGATTTAAAAATATAAGCTGTGTACACACATATACAGATTAACCTTTGATAATTTAATAATACATAATGTCATTTATGGAATGATTTTGAACTTCAGTCAAGTGGGTCTCAAAGCCAAGAATCCTCTGAAAAGAATTTGTACTTTTATATTCTTGCATATAAACGCCAGGTTCATATATTCTAAAGTCAATAAAAAATAGCATGCATTTATTTTTTTTTTTTTTGTTCCAAGATTTTATTTAAATTCAAGTTAGTTAACGTATAGTATAGTTTTGGTTTCAGGAGTAGAATTCAGTGAGTCATCACTTAACATATCACACCCCGTGCTCATCCCAACAAGTGCCCTCCTTGATACCCATCACGCATTCAATCCATTCCCCCACCCACCTCCCCTCCAGCAGCCCTGTTTGTTCTCTACAGTCAGAAATCTCTTATGGTTTGCCTCCCTCTCTGTTTTTATCTTATTATGAATAGCGTGCATTTAATTGTATTAGGTGGGTGAACCATTAAACTCTGCCTCAATGATTTTGAACATTCAACCCAGGAGGTACAAAAATAACTTCACACTTGACTAGTGGTAAAAGAAGTTATTTTTAGATATTTTAGGAGGTTGCCACTGAAAGTTTTAAAAAATTAACCTACTGTGTGACATCTTCTACCTTTAGGAGAACACTACCATTTCCTTAAAACCATAGAGAGGAAGAAACTTCTGCTTCCCTAGTATTGTTGCTTGCTTGCTCCCTCCACAAGAGTGATCTAAATTCAATGAAGCCTTAGATCTTCTCAACTATTAATGGAAAATTTGAGCATCACCTCTCTGTGTTTGTCAAGTATGGAAATATTACCACAAAGTCTGGTAGTGATTTTTCTTTAATTTTTTTTGTTTATTTATTTATTTTGAGAGACAGAGACAGATTGACTGGGGAAGGGGCAGAGAGAGAGGGAGAGAGAGATAATCCCAAGCAGACTCTACTACCTGCACAGAGCCCCATGTGGGGCTTGAACTCACGAAACCTCCATATCATGACCTGAGCCGGAACCAAGACTTGGACGTGTAACCGACTGAGCCACCCAGACGCCCCATGATTTTTCTTTATCTTCATCATTAATCTTCAGCTTTGTCCTAAATCTCACTTCTAAGCAGGAATACTCTTTGATTGCTAAATTCATTATTTTGTAATGCCACACAGACAAGTAGGATTACAGATCATTATAAACAGTACACTTCTAACCCTTAAATCTTTCTATCCATCGTTCTACTTATCCATATATTCTTTCATTATCTATACAAAATAAGAATCTGCTCTACGTATGTGGGAAATACAAAATGAAGTTAGTAGCCTTTCTTCACAGGATATTATGTTCTTATGAGAAAATAAGAAAAACTAAAAAAAACCTTACCAAGCTATAATGTGATAGATCCAGAAAGAATACAAAAACACAATGCTTTGGGATTTGCAGTGTTTGGGGACATGTTTACTTAGTTATTGAGAATCAAGAAAATTTCCCTAGAAAAGACTGTAGTTAGCAGCTATGTGATAGATAGGAAGGGTTTCTAGAAGAAGGGATGGAAGGGCTGGATTTCAGGAGGAATATACTCTATGTGCAAACATACAGGAACAACAACAACAAAAAGATGGGCTATGTTTGGCTTTCAATTTTGTTGGAAGATTGAGTATATTTTTACAAAAAGCCAATTGGAGAGCAAGCTAAGAGCAGCTTAAGGAGGCTGTACAGTGCTCACAGGGGCTCTTCTGGCAATTGTGCAGTTTTACAGTGTGGTAGGCACTGGGAACCTGTTAAAGATTTGGGGGGAAGATGCAAGAATGAAAGATACAAGATTAATCTGAGGTCAGTGTAACTTAAGACCTCAACCCAGAGGACATATCAGAACTACTTATAAAGATACACCACTCTTACTATCCTATAAATTCCAACTCCTTAGTTTTGGAATAGAGCCTACACAGACAGATGCATTCTGTAAAGCCTCCTAGATGGTCGACTAACACTCCAGTTGAGAAATAATTGGATAGAGAATGTTGAAATGAGAAGATACTGGGGACAATTAGACAAAAGAATAAACAACAACAACAACAACAACAACAAAAAGATCTAAACCAGAGGTTCCTAACCTGGGTCCCCATACCCTGGGTCTTTTGAAGTTTTATGTTCCCGTTGGATTACATGAAACATTTCAAGCAGGCGTGCCATTTCTCTGGGGGAAATAATCTAATAGTATTAATAAGGTTCTCAATAAAGACTAACCACCCCGAAGTTAAGAACCACTATGCACAGTTAGTGTGAAAAGGAGGTAAATGTGAGAAATCTCTTGACTGTATACTAAAGAGGACTTAATGACTAAGTAGATTGCATTGGTATACAAAATGTGGCAAGGAAAAAAAGGAATAGATGACATTAAATTTCTCCACCTTTTGACACTAGAAGAATGAGAGAATCATGATAATCCTTCTGTGAACCAGCATCAGACCCTCCTTGGTTCTCATTTCAGTTAATAGAGCTTTGACATCAGACACATTGGATTTATGGTGTGACTGTGACATTCAGAGGTAGATGTGAACAAATCATGGAAAATTGGGAGGTGGCTACATAGCTTTGAAAATCATTCTCCCAGAAACCTAGTTGAGCACTTTGAAGTCAGGAACCTATGCTGCTTCTATTTCGACGCTCTTTTTAAATGACTTTCATTCCAGGGCACCTGGGTGGCTCAATTGGTTAAGCATCCAACTTGAGCTCAGGTCATGATTTTACCGTCCGTGGATTTTACCCGCGTCGGGTTTTGTGCTGACAGCTCAGAGCCTGGAGCCTGCTTCAGATTCTGTGTCTCCGTCTCTCTCTGCCCCTCCCCTGCTTGTGCTCTGTCTCTTTCCCTTTCTCAAAAGTAAATAAAACATTAAAAATTTTTAAAAATAAAATTTTTTTATTTTATTATAAATTAAATAAAAAACAAATGACATTTCTTTCCCAGGTAATCTCAGGATGACCATTGGAGCTCCATCATATTGTTTACTTTCAGTCAGTAGGAATAAAAAGAGAAAAATAAAGACACTGCACTTCCTTTTAAAGATCATTTCCGGGTGCACCTGGGTAGCTCAGTTGGTTGAGTATCCAACTTCAGCTCAGGTCATGATCTCATGGTTTTTGAGTTTCAGCCCCACATCAGACTCTGCGCTGATAGCTCAGAGCCTGGAGCCTGCTTCATACTCTGTGTCCCCCTCTCTCTCTCCGCCCCTCCCCCACTTGCACTCTGTCTCTCAAAAAATGAATAAGCGTTAATTTTTTCTTTTAAAAAAAAGATCATTTCTGGAATTTTTCTACACATCTTCCACTATATCTTTAGAACTTAGTCACCAGGTACACAAAGCTTTTGGGGAGTGTGTGCATAGAAATATAGACTTTATTCTGGGTGAATAGTCATTCACCCAGTTAAATACTAGAGGGAGATGAAGACAACAGATATTGCAGGAAAACTAGCAATCTCTGTCATTATGAACATAACCTTAAAGCTTTCAATGATTTTTTTAATTTTTAATGTTTATTTTTGATAGAAACAGAGTGTGAGTGGGAGAGGAACAGAGAGAGAGAGAGAGAGAGAGAGAGAGAGAGAGAGAGAGAGAATCTGAAGCAGGCTCCAGGCTCCTAGCTGTGACAGAGCCGGATGCAGGGCTTGAACCCACGAATCACAAGATCATGACTTGAGCCGGAGTCAGACGCTTGACCGACTGAGCCTGCCCAGGTGCTCCTGAAGTTTTCAATAATTAATAAAACAAAATCATAATATCTCAACCGTTAGCCTAAATAATATATTTTTATTGGAAAGAGGTAGAAATATTTTATAACATTGTTTTATGAAAACATATCTTCTTTCAAACTCCTGTCCTCCTCAAGTGACTCATTTCCTGAAAATAATGAATTTTTTTATATGCAACTGGAGAAATGGTATTACTGGTTACAAATGGAGTTAAACATACTGTTCCAATGTTATTAAACCCTGTAGTGTCAATCCATTTTAAGCCAATTAAAAATATTTTCACATTATTCTAAATACAGCTAGTTTATTTACAAAATAAATATAACTCTACCTGCACAATGATAACAAGAGCTCATATTATAAAATTTTTAAATTGTACACAAATAAAAAAGTGAAAAATGTATTAGTCTCATCACTCAGAAAATAACACCTATTATCATGTAGTATATACGCATACCTTCTCTCTGTCTCTCCCTTTTGTTCACACACACACACACACACACACACATACATTCAGTATTTTCATAATCATTTCTAACTTGGTTTCTAATTGGTCAATACCAAATGAACACTTTCCCACATATTGTCATTTTAACATATGCTCATTATGTTATTGCTTTGGTATAATATAAGTCGCCCATTCAGAAGTATAAATTGAGTTTTCTTCCATCCTTTTTTCCCTAATATAAATAGTATTCTGATGATAAATACAATTTTATATAATTATGTATAATGATTCCCTTGGGATATTAATTGGGATAGATGACAATGGCCTGAATGAAAGTGGTGGCAGTGGAAATGGAGAGACAAGGAGAGATCAGAGGAATATTTAGAAGATAGAATTGATGGAGCCATAGTTAACTGTATAGGGGGATGAGACCTAGAAAATTTCAACCAAGGTTATTCCTTCCCCAAATCATGCTTGTTGCTTTAGTTTTCTCTATTCATTTAACAAATGACATTTATTGCTTTATGGGGAAGGCAGACACAATCAAGAACCAGTCAACAGAAGATTTAAAGTGCCTAGCAGATTATGTGTTCAAAAAGTGTTAGCAAGTCAATAAGCTCAAAACAAACTGCTCTAGTTTGGAAGGGCTAGGTTCCTGAGAGGGAAATGACTTTATTTTTAATTCCTAAAGGACATGGCCAGAAATGTTAACCTGATGCTAGAGACCTGGATTGTAGAATTTTTTAAGGTTAACCATAAAAGAGAGAAGGGTTCAGGATGAACTAGTAGTAGTTTTCTATCACAGAGGACAACATGAAACTTCGTGGGCTGTGGGCAGTAAGAACCCAGCCTAGAGTCTAAGAGAAAGGGAGGAAAATGGATGTAGATGAAGAACATCATATATTCGGCTCCTTGTGTTGCAGCTTCTATGGGAGGGAAGCAAGTAACAGATTCCTGTTAGATGAGTATAAAGACAAAAGGGCCAGAGGGGTTATGGTCACTGCCCACTCGGAACCCTGGGAGGCAGCTTTGTAGATGCTTGTAGAAATGACATCAGGGGAGAACGAGAGGGAGTCTGAACCTGCACCCTTCCCCTCTAACCCTTCACCCATCACCATCTCCTAAGAAAGTCCATTAACCGAGCATGGAAAAACTCTGGAGAAGTTTCCATGTCCTCAAGAAGCATCAAGGATTTAGCTGACACAACAGGAGGATGTTGCGGAAATTCAGAGGATCCAAAGCACCAGCTAGACCAATATGGAGAGGTTTAATCAACAAGCTAGACTTCTGGAGAGTAACATTATATAGTTTTACTGCTGAGGGAAGAATTTTGTGAATTTTTCAAGGGTGAAAGGCCAATACCCAAAGAGACATATTAGCAGAGGTTAGTGAGGACCAGAAAACTGGGTAGCCTTAATGGGGAGAAAGTAGAAATCAGAGATGAGAAACCTTCGTTATACACTAAATTCTTATGTATTCTAGAATGTTCTAGTCCATTTTAAAATGGTAGAGACAATAGTGACAACTATATTTCTAGGTTTTCTTTTTCCTTCCTAGTGAATTAATTTAGAATGTCTTAAAATTGGAAGCTTTTTCATGCAAAGTTGTGTATCCAAGGGTAGCATATGATTTAATCTGGCTTTTTGTTGTTGTTGTTGTTGTTGTTAAGTTTCTTTCAAGACTTTGCTTTTTCTCCTTTTGGTTTAGTCCTTAGGAGATAGTCTAGTTTATTCACTCAATCAACAAATGCATTGAGGACTTTCCATATGGCAAGCAGATTATTTTAATCTATAAACTTAGTTTTAATTTTAAACTTAGTTTCAGCTATAATTTATTTTATTGTATTTGGTTAAGGTTAATTGAACATATTAATGCCTTTATACTGGATGGAGCATATGCTTCACCTGATTCTTGCTTATGGATGGATTTTAGGATTATAGTTAGAAATAAACAAAAGCACAAGCACACCTATTTACAAAAATACAGGAGAGATTGATGCTTTTAAAGAAAGTGTGCAATGGAATAGTTTAGAAAGATTGTCTATAGGAACATCGTGAGAAAAACAGTACTATTTCTTTGTTAGTGCTTCCAATATCGTTTCTGGGAATCCAAGTGGAACAGAGAATCCAGTGAAATCTGGTGCTTTGCAACATTATTAGGCTCATATCTGCAAGCTAACCATGTGTGATAAGGCTAAAATGTAAAAGCATTTAAATCAATAGCCCTTTCAGATGCTTTTCTGATAAAATTGCCTCATTTTCTTTTCTAGCTAATTAATTCATCTAAGGAGAAAGATTAAAAGAAAAACTTATTTATATTATGAGTAATAGGACCCAAAGAGTGTATTGGACTGTATTGTTGGCATCTTTGCAACTAATAAGACCCTTTTAATAATCAGATCTCAGAAACATCTGTCTTAGAAAGAGGTATACTTTCTGGCTTCCATTTACTTGAAAAGGAATTAAGTTAGGGTCAGGAGCAGAGGTTAGGTTACTTCTACCTGGAAATTAATCAGAAAATTCATTTCACCCTTTGATGTTGCTTTTCTGTCTGCCCCTCACCCCACTACTACCACCTTTTATGTTTTTAAAATACTAAAACTCCTTTTCATGCATCACGGTAGTTTAAGGAAATTTGAAGTTTGGACTTAGGTAATTATATAGTGAAAATATAATAGAGCAGGATAAAATGTTTTAAAAGATGTGGCATCTTAAAGAAAATTCACTGAAATTGTAAGTGACTGTAATATATTGGCAAATTTCAGGCTACGTTCTTAGTCATATTTCTGCTAGAAGAAACCTACTTTCCATTTTGTGTTTTCTCATTTGCATTACTGCAGAGTTATTCATGCATATGAAGAGGATATTATTCATCTCCATATTCCTTCCTGTCCATATTCCAAACCCAATATATTTATGAGTTATACATGAAGAAACACTGCTGTATCTATATATTCATACATACATATCTATGTGATTCAAATTTGGTATTACAACTGGATAGCATGCCCAAGTGATAACATTATGTGCTAGATGTGTCTTATTACATCATTAATGGCATATCAAAATTGTCAAATATGGTGAAATCCAATAATTGTAACTGACAAGCTTTAGCACGATTTATCTCCATTGGGAAGGATTGAAAAGAGAGAAAGGAATGTACTTCTGAATTTCTCTTCCAAGTGCATATGACTGTATGGTAAGCTCTTGTTTCTTCTTCTGCAAATATTTTTAGTGAGATGCCATTTTCGCAGTATTTACGATAACTGGCTTCTGAAGTTTTTATGTGCATAAGCTGTATCATCTCCTAAATTCATAAATCCAGTGCTGTTCTAGAAAGAACTACAAAGATGAACTGGCCAAAAGAAAAATGACCAACCTGTCAGGCTTATCTCCCTCTAATGTTTGATTCTTCTTAACTGGATATTCCAGGAAATTATTTCACTTGAAAGTTTAGGTGGAGTTCACAAAGGAATATTAGCTCTCCCTTACTCTTCGGTTCTACCCCAACCCCTTCAATAGGCAAATATTATTGCTTAATTCCCAAAAGTTTTCTCTCAAAAGTATGTTGGCATTTGGGAATAAGAGGAAAATAGGATGACAGTGCATTTTGTAGACACGGAACTCATTCATTACAATGATGAAGTATTCAGGAATCCGCACCCTTTGTGTCCTGCTTGATCTGTGTTTGGGGATGGTGTGGAGGAGGAGAAAGAGGAAGCTTATGTATTTTCTCTTTAAAATTAATTCCCAGTTAGCCATTTGTTAGTGGGCTGTTTTTAAACCCAGAGGACATTGTGATTGCATTTCCCTTTTCAGTAATTGTAGCAGATATTAAAGTGAATGGACAATGGTAGACATGTATAGGATAACCTGGTTTTCCAGACGGACCACTTGTGTGAGATCAAACGGCTACAGCACATTTAGGGTTACAGTCTCCTTCTTTTCCTCCTTATTCTCAACCGCAGTGGAGCTTTTTCCAGCGTTGCCATGGTAACACTATATCTGGCTGCTAGCTCTGTCGTAAGTTATTGAACTGAGACTGGCTTTTGGTTTAGCAGATAATTAGGTTCTGTCTCACAGGTTCATTTTCCTGTGACTGGGACGTGAATATGACCTACAGCTGGCCTCAATTTCAGTGTCACAGACAAAACTTTAACCCTTCCCGAGCTCCCAAGGCACTCTCTGAAGCCTTGCTTGTGAGGTGGAGGAAGTCATACCTTGTAGAGGATTACCATGTCTCCATTTTATTTTTTATCTTCACCATAATACTATGGAAAATATGGTCAAGGTTGTACGCTTAGGGCATTTTCAAAATTAAAAATATAGCAACAACGTGTGTGTGTGTGTGTGTGTGTATACATATATATATATACTTATGTATTTTATATATAACATATAATATATAAAAACTTTCCATAGTCATTACCATTTCCTTGCTTTTTAAATAATTTTTAAGTCACATCAAAGTGCCTTGTATTGCAATTTGGCTTCCACAGTGTTTAGATTTCAAAAACCATATTTTCAGGAATATTAGCTTGGTACACTTATTCTCAGCTTTGGGACCTGTCTGCCAATTGATTCACACCCCTCCCTCTCCTTTTTATAAAACCCAGATTTTAGCTGACATTGAAAGGTTCCTTTGGAGTCGACAAGCAAGTCTATGTTACCAGGAACAATGCCACCACTCTAATAAAATGTCCAAATGTTCTCTCAGGGCTTGAATCTTGTTGGCTTGGGAAACCAGCAAAGATCTGCCCTTTGTTTGGGACAAAGAAAGAATCATAACTTTTGGAGCAGACACTGAATACTCACTGCAACATGGAGAGCTGTAGGGTTAATCTGAGAACATATGTCCCTCTCTGTCAAACAATAGGAAAGACCCTTAAGAGAATGTTTGAGAATTTTAGTGCATTTCACCTGAAACCTTACAATGAAAAGGTAAGAAAGGAACAAGGGACAGGTGAGACCACCATAATTAAAACATTAAGTAAAGAAATTCCATAGTTTAGTTGGCTGAAGAACTGTATAACTGTGTCAATAGAGATAGGCAAAATTCATAAAAGGCAAGACTTTAGAAGATTCAACCTTGTATATTGGAACTAGGATACATGTGTGTGTTGTGTGTGTGCATGTGTGTACACAACACATAAACTGTATTCTGTTTTAATCCATTTCACCCATCCTCAAACTCCAGATGAGAAGAGTATCTTGAATAGCAGCAGCCTCAGATATCCTGAGTATGAGCAGCTGTGGCTCTGGATTGTGCCATGAATACAGTGTGGAGGGATTTGGGGTCAGAGTCAGGGGGGTTTGTATGAACTAAGAGAGCCTATAGATGAGGAACCCAGTTGTTGCCAATTACCTCCACTGAACTGAACTTCTTTTGACCTCTTATCTCAAGTATATAGCACCTATTGTTCTCTTATTAACGATCAATGTTTGTTGAATAAATATTCGAATTCTTCCCTAATCTCTACTCTGTATAGTAGGAGCTAAATTAGCACTCAGTTATAAAGAAGACTTAGGAAGCCTACAAGAATTTTCAATCCAAGATCATTTGAACTATCTTTCCGTGGTTCCCAATAACCCCTAAGGCCTATACACGTGGGTCATCTCTTGCCTGAATTATTGCAATAGCCTTGTAACTGGTCTTCTTCCTTCTTGTTACCCACTCTAGTCTCTACTATGCACAGGAGATAGGATGTTAATCTAAAGGCAAATCATTTGAAGTCAGCACCCTCCTCCTAACTTCCCAGTGGTTTTCCATATAACTAGAATATAATACAAACTCTTCACCGTGCTTGCAAGGCCCTCTATTACTTTGTCCCTGCCTACCTTGCTGACCTCATCATCCCCTCTTTTCATTCTCCATCTTGCTTTTTCTCACAGCTGAGGGCAGGCCCCTGGGGAGCCTTAGCTTCTGCTGTTTTCCCCACCAAAAATGCATAGCTCACTCCTTTACTTTTATTCTGGTCTCTCTACTTGAATGTCACCTCCTTAGAGATGCTTTCTTTCCCTAAACATCTTAAAAAGCACCTCATTCATTGTCTAGCACCTTTCCTGATTTAAATTTTCTTCATAATGTTATCATGTCTTGTTATCATGCTTGATATTAGACAACATGCAAGCAATTATACTCCTTTCCCACTAAAATATAAGCTCCATATGGACAGGAACTTTGGTTATTCATGAGCATACCTCTAGTGCCTAGAAACTGGTAGGCTGGATCCTAGTAGCCTTTACTAAATATTTGTAGAATGAATAATTGAATAAAGAGATTCAGGTAGAGGGCCTGGGTATCCAGTGAGAACAGTAATGAGTGTTCCTGACATAATGAATGAAATCTTACCCTACATTATGAATTCACATGAGTGGATACAATAAAATTTAGAGACGTAGCTTATATTTTGGGGACTGCTTTCATTAGAGGAAGGTAAAACAAAGAAAACAAGGAATCTGAGCTTATTTCTGCCTCATCCCCACAAGAATTTAACCTCACATAAAATATCATCCATTTGTCAAACATATCACAGCCCCAGCCATTTTGGAAAGCCTCTTCTGTATGGGCCAGATAGTAAATATTTTTGCCTTTACAAAGGCCATACAGGCTGGGTCACAATTACTCCGCACTTCTGTGAACTAGTGTGTGAAAGGAGCCATAAACAACACATAAACAAATGGGTGTGGCTCTGCTCCAGTAGAATGTTACTTATAAAAACAGGAAGTCAGCTACATTAACACATAGGCCATAGTTTGCTGACCCCAAAGTAGAGAGTCTTTCCCTAATTCTACCTCCCACCCAGTTACTGGAAGAACGGCCCTCATATCTCATCCTTTCAAGAAATCAAACAAATTGGGGCAGGGCTAGTTAGTTGTGGAACTCGACTGGTGCTAGTTTCTTTCCCTTCTCCTCTTATTTGTTCAAAGTTCATCCTAACTTTAACTGTTACCACAATAGCAATAACTGGGCGATGTCAGGTCCTCCCAATGACATTTCCATTTCTTGGAAAATGAAAGAAGGATACATAACGTGGTGTATTAGTAAATGTCTAGCAACTGGCTCTCTGGGGGAAAATAATGACATTTACTAATATCCATAGTGTACATTCTCCCACCACGGCCATTTAAACTAGCAATATGATGTCACTTAACGTGGAGTTAGGGAAAAAAGATGCACAGAATAGTCTCCTGAATCAGTATGAGCTGGCTCCAGCCCACAGCAGGATACATATTTAAAAGCAGCAATAATTTTGCTCACTGCCATCACAAAGTCTGGAGCAAACAGTGGTGAGTTTGACAGAAGCAACTGACTAGATGATCTCTTGGAATGCCAATCAGTAAATAATGAAAAAGTATATAAATGCAATGCTTATGTAAAGCCCTTAGCTCAGTGTTTGGTTAAAATACATACTCAGTACATGATAGCTATTACCTTCTCAGTTTAGGTTATTGTAAGCATTAAAATTAAATGTTTAGCTACAGACTCAATCCAATTTTAATGTCCTTGTGTTAATAAGACCTCTCCACATTGAAGCAACGATGATAAAGGAATTTTATGTAGCTATTCGTGACTCTGCCCAGCAGAAGGTTAAGATAGCAACAAAATACTCAAACCGAATTTAAAAAAAGCCTCCACTTGACTCCAGCTCTTCATAACACTTCTGTGTTATTTTCCTTCAGTTTTAAACAGAATGCATTTTAGGAGCGTAGTTCAATTATTGATTGAATAGTGGGTTCAATTTGACTACAATCCAAACAAATACACTCCATTTAGTTCAAGACCAGGGATGGGCCAACAAAAGGGTAAAGGTTTCGCTCAAGTTTTGATGCACACTCAGACTGAATTAGTAACATGGATGTCTTCTATTATTTGGCCATGAACAATACAGTTCCGTTCAAGTTAGGGAAAACTAGCAAAACAGCAGGCAAAATATTGACAATGGTTTGGGTAACCAGACAGTAAAACCGACATCAATCTGAAAGGATTAGTGGGAAAATATATATGGACCCTTAAAGAGATTAACATACAGCCTATGTCTAAACACTCAGTATTTCACAGAAAAGACTAATATATGCTGTTCTGAATATGATAAAAGTGCTTTTTGAATTATTTACCTTCTAATCTCCTCTGCTTATTCCCTTCAATCTATAAAGTTTTCTGTACTTCCATAAAAGGTATGACTTAGCATTTGGTCTGAAGGAGAGGATTCCTTTCAACCTTCCAGCTAATCTTAATCTTTTCTCTTTGCTTCTATGAACACATAAGCCAAATATATTGGTCTCGTTGTGGTTTCCTGCTCTGCTTCTTCAGTGACCTCTGTTCTAGAAGACTCATTTTAGGTGGAATACCTCAGCCCAAACCCTGGTCAGAATGCCCCCCAGCCCCCAAATATTACTAAATGAGCTGAATTTTCTGTTCCAATGAGTGCTTCCATATGTATTGTTTGCTATATTTTCTTTTGGTTTTCTGCTTATACTATTAATGGAAATATATTTTAGATAATCATCTTTCTTTTTAAAAGTTCTGGTATTATGAAAATTCCAAATAGATACAGATTAGAAAGAATGGTGCTACAAACTTCTACATGCTCATCACCCATAGAGGTTTAACTATTCAACATTTTTTGGAGGGGGAGGGGGGCAACTGATATCTTTTTCCTCCAGCTATATTGAGATATATTTGAGATATATTTGACATATAACATTATGTAATATATTGTGAAATGATTACCACAATAAGGTTAGTTAACACATCCATCATCTCATATAGTTATACAGTTACTTTTTCTTTTTTTTTCTTTTCTTTTTTTTTTTTTTTTTTTTTTTTTTTTTTGGTGGCGAGAAGTTAAGATCTACTCTCTTAGCAACTTTCAGGTATATGATACAGTATTGTTAACTAAAGTCTCCACGATGTATGTGAAATCCCCAGGACTCACTCATTTTATAACTGGTATTTTGTATTTTTTGATCACCATCACTCATTTTGCCCCCACTACTCAGCCCCTAGCAGCCACTAACCTACAATCTGTTTTCAGATTCCACATATAAGATCATACAGTGTTTGTCTTTCTCTGTTTGACTTATTTCACTTAGTGTAATGCCCTCCAGGTTCATCCATGTTGTTGCAAATGACAGGATTTCCTTCTTTTTATGGCTGGATAATATTATATATATATATGTATATATGTGTGTGTGTATATATATACATATATATACACACATATATGTATATATACATATATATGTATATGTATATATATGTATATGTATATATATGTATGTATACATATATATGTATGTACATATATACATGTATATGTATGTACATGTACATATATATGTATGTATATACACATATATGTATATATGTGTATATATACATATATGTATATACATACATATATATGTGTATATGTATATGTATATATACATATATATGTATATACATACATATATATGCGTATATATACACACATATATACATATATACACACACACACATATATATATATATACATATATATATAACATTTACAACATTTTCACCAATCAATAGGTACTTAGGTTATTTCTATATCTTGGCTATTGATAATGCTGCAATGAACATGCTGGTGTAGATAAATCTTTAACATAGTGATTTCATTTCTTTCAGATATATTCCCTTCTGTTCAATTTTCATTTAATTTATGGCCAAACTGGTCTCATCTATACCTACCATTCACTCATTCCTAAGTTCCTGGATTATTTTGAAGCAAGCCCATACATCATATAATATACATACATCTATAAATAGTTCAGTGTGTACCTCTAAAAATAGAGCACTATTTTTAAAACTATAAAAGCATTATTACATTTGCAAACATTTATAGTAGTTCCCTAATATCATCAAACATTGCATAAGTGTATACATTTTCGTGATTGTCTTATTTTTTTTTACAGTTAATTTGTTTGAATGAAGATTCAAACACAGGTCACACATGGCGTTTGGTTGATATATTTCTAAAGTCACTTTCAATCTCTAAGTTTCCTCTTCTTTTAGTTCGCAATTTATTTGTTGTAAAATGGAGTCATTTGTCTTTCAGTGTCTTTCTTATTCTAGGTTTTGCTGAATTGCATCCCTGTAGTGTTGTTGACCATGTTCTTCTCTACTGGTAATTCCTGTAAACTGAAAGCTAGAATGAGGTGCTTTGTTCAAGTTCTTTTTGCTTTTGTTTTTGTTTTTGTTTTACCAAGATTTACTCATAAATGGTATTGTGTATATCCTACCAAGAAGCACAGAGAAAGCTCGTCTTGATTGTGGCTAAGTGGGAGGATGTTTGTGAATTCATAAGTATATATTGGTTGTATCACCTAGGAACAAAATTTCACAAACTCATATGTTAGAATTGAATATGTCATTATTTTGTGATATTTCAAAAAAAGCAACTTAATCTTTAGTGATTCCACCAACTGAGTAAGTATGAGCACCATTACCCTAGTGAATATCAGACTATGGATTATTCCCCCCATATGTCTGAAATTGGATTAAATTATGGAGAAATTCCAGGGGACATAACCTTGCACAAATACAAGGCACATATGTAGAACTTCTCTAACTTAAAATAATCATTGGTGGTTCTCGGAAAAGAGTGAGGAGCACTGTATTAGAACCAGACTGTTGTGGTGACCCCTCACTTTATAAGAACTTTAAGGGAGACTAATATGGAACTAGATTTCGAGGTCAATTCAAAGCATCAGAATTATCTTCTGGTGGAGCTTGTGAACTATTTCCGCCTACTCCAAGAAGATGTACATCCTTGTCTATGCTGGAATGCAGAGCTGAGATAAAAATATGAAAGCATGATAAGAAATCTCAACTATCTTTTAAAAACAGAAGTATATATGCATTCTTAGGAATGGAAATAAAAGTATGTGATTGTTCATGGGCTTTCAGAAATGTATGGATTTTAAAATAGCCACCTTTCTGGTTGCCTTTTTGTTTCCTCTCATTAAAAAAACTGGAGGGGCTCCTGGGTGGCTCACTCAGTTGAGCATCTGACTTTGGCTCAGCTCACCATCTCAGGGTTCATGAGTTCAAATATCACATTGGGCTCTCTGCTATCCGAACGGAGCCTGCTTTGGATCCTCTGTCCCCCTGTCTCTCTGCCCCTGCCACACTCATGTATGCTCTCTCTGTCTATCTCAAGAATAAATAAACATTTTTTAAAAACTGGAGGGGTGCCTAGGTGGCTCAGTCGATTAAGCGTTCGACTCTTGATCTTGGTTCAGGTCATGTTCTCACAGTTGAGTGAGTTTGAGCCCTGCATCAGGCTCTGAGCTGATGTCGCCAAGCCTGCTTGGGATTCTGTCTCTCTTCCTCTCTCCCCCTCCCCCACTTGTGCTCTCTCTTTCTCTCTCTCTTTCACAAAGTAAATAAGCTTAAAAAACTGGAAAATTAGGGATTTTGAATTTATAGTTATCTCTTTGTGATAGAACTCTAATTTCATACCTCTTGCCAGATATGAAGAAGGTATATCTTTCTACTGTATATTTCTTGGGGATAAATAAGTAATAATTTTCCATGTGTGTGGGTACTTTTAATTCAAATCTATGGTATCATGTATAAAATACTCCAGTTATTTAATAATACATCACAAAAATTAGACCCATATTCTATCATAAAACCGGTGGAGAATATCTTACTTAGACTCTGAGAACTGCATTACCTTAATAAGTTCTCTTCAATTTCTGTGGCTCCCTCAATATATTTTAATACCATATCAGAAATTGGAGAAGCTTTTCAGGGAAGTGACATAAATCTACAAAATGAAATGTGGGAGTCTGTGACCCAATTCTTATATTTCTTTTCTTCCTGCTACTTCTGTTCCCAAATAAGAAGGTGGACATGTTGCTTTGTAATGACATATTATTGTTACCAATTTTTTTAAACTTTTTTTAATGTTTATTTATTTTTGACAGGGAGAAAGACAGAGTGTAAGTGAGGGAGGGGCAGAGAGAGAGGAGGAGACACAGAATCCCAAGCAGGCTCCAGGCTTGGCTGTCAGCCCAGAGCCCGACGAGGGGCTCGAGCTCACAAACTGCGAGATCATGCCCTGAGCCCAAGCTGGACGCTCAACCGACTGAGCCACCCAGGTGCTCCTATTGTTACCAATTTTTAAAAGAATTTTGTTTTAGATAAGCTCCTTAATCTAATGTGTAACTTTTAAATTATTATTTTATATAATATCTTTCTTGTAACTGTAAAGTTAGGAACCTGGAACAGGCTGAGCCTTTAGAGCAAAATGTTGTCAAAATCGACAAGGTGAGCCCGAGGCAACCCCAAACTTGTAGTCTCTACAGAGAAAGAGCAGTAAGACACTCTGGGTAAGGTTGGGTCAGGAATTATTACACTTCTCAAATGATGGGATTCTTATTATTTTATCTCATATTTCATGATACACAGGTCCATAAAAATTAACTGTCTTAAGTAAGGTGGTTTAGTGCTAGTTTCTCTGACAGCACTCTGTGCTGATTATGAACAGAAAAGTGTGAAATACAACTTAGACTAAAGAACAGGTTAATTTTTGATGATTCAACAAAACCCATCCTCTGAGAGTTTTACTTAAGAACCTAAAAATTCAGGTCAGTATAAAGAACTGGCAATTACTCAGAAAGCTTCAGAAGGTATATATCCTGATCTGTTGATGTGAACAACTTTTAGCGATATGTTATAAGGTGAA
Organism: Panthera pardus; assembly: GCF_024362965.1. Taxonomy (NCBI): domain Eukaryota; kingdom Metazoa; phylum Chordata; class Mammalia; order Carnivora; family Felidae; genus Panthera; species Panthera pardus. Next base: position 26,765,612 of record NW_026526721.1, on the reverse strand, counting down.
AAAACAGCTTCATGGAGTGCATGTAAATATATTCTGTATTAAATTAGTTACATGTGTAGTTTCTGTTCTTGTGTGACAATCTCAGATTTTTTTATATGCATTTATGATTCATTTCAAAAGACTTTTCTGTGATTTGGTTGATTTGTAACAACATACTTATGGTACATCATCAAAATTCTTATATTCATTGTAGAATGGTTTTTCAGGGAAGGTAAACATTCTATTGATGTCTGAAAGTAAGTATTCTTTAATTTCCCCGGATAATGACAAAAACGTATATTGGAAAATTTGAGCCAGCACTACATAAATTGAAATGGTCTCTCCGAGGGCACCCCCTTTTTCCCTGGTATTTTTAAGCTAAACAAAATTAACCGATTTTTGAAAGAGTCAAATTGAATACCTTGATCTATTAAACATGTAAGAGTGGCTTCATTAGTTGCTATTTTGAAGCAATAGCACGAAACAGCAGAATTTCAGAGTCTGAAGATACCTCAAAAATCATCCACCCTCTCTTGGGAGGCTGGAATCCCTTACCACTACATCTAGCTTATAGCATTCTACACTGGGAATTAATATTTTCAGAGGTGGGGAGCATACTACTTTTATAGGAAGCTAATGATGTATTTGGATAACTCTAATTTTTAGAAAGTTCTTTCTTACATTGAGCCAAATTTTGTCTCTGAGCAATACCAGGTATGTCTACATGTTAATACTTTGAATATTTGAGGTCAGTTTACGTTCCCTTCTCCCCAACAAATGTTTAATATGTTATAATACATTTTTAGAGATCTCTAAATTTATTGTATTATTATTAGTATACAGAGTTAAAGGTATAGTCTTCCAGACCACCAAGTCTGCCCAAGATTTTTGAACCCAACTACAAGGAGTTAGGGTACAACTACAAAGTTAAAGAGTCCACACAGATCACCCTTACTTCTGACATCAACTGTATGTGTAGGGTTTCTCAAATCAATGCTCAGGTTTGATAATTCACTAGAAAGACTCATAGAACTAACTGAAACCTACCCTACTTATAGCTGTTACAGGGAAATGATGCCAGAAGTCAGCCAAAGGAAGAGACACAATGCAGAGTCTGGAGGGTTCCAAATGTGAAGCTTTCCTTGTTCCCAGGACCTGTTGCCCTTCTAGTATTGATCTGTGACAATACGCATGTGGTAACGCCAAGGGGGAAGCTTTTGTGAGCTTCAGCATCCAGAGTTTTTATTGAGGCTCCATTACATAAGCATGATCGATTGATTTACCAGGTTTTCCAGAGGGTCCACCATGAAAAACAGAGACGTCTGTCACTTGGAAAATCCCAAGGGTTTAGAGGTTACCTCCCAGGACCTATGTACAAAAATGGCCACACCTCTTTTGGATGAGGCCAATTTCCTCACCATGCAATATCATTTACTATTTTCTTGGGTAAAATTCTCCGATTCCTTAATGTGACATGAAATATAGCTTTAGAAGCTAAACATATCTTGGTTGCATTTCTGTAGATAAGTCCTAATTTATCAATGTTCTCTTTTGGGGTCCAGACTTTGGGCTACATTGAAGTATTGCTACTGTAAAGTATGAAATAATACTTTAGAGTCAGGGGTCAGACAGACAGAGAGAATCCTGACATTTAACAGCCATTAGACCTTGTGAATGCTACTTATTCTTTTCTGAGCTTTCATTTTTTCATAGAGAGTTAATAATATTCCATATATTATGGGATCACATGTAAAATCTTTAATGTATCATAGGACCTTAATAAATATTAGTTCTTGTCTGGAAAAAATGTTGGATGATATGAATTTGTGTTTGAGGGGTTATCTTAGGCAAGGTTTGCCTATCCAGTCTTCTAGACTAGATGTATGCATACATTATTAAAACAAAACAGAATTCATTCAATTTATCAAATATTTATCTAAATCCAATTGAGAAGTGTAAAGCATTATGCTAGCAACTTAGAAAAAGGCAGTTTCAGGCTTCCTGGAATGAGAACATTTTCATTAATATCTTTGATATAAGTAGACTGCAGTAGGTGTTGAATTAAGGTACATATCAGATGCAGTGATGGAAGTGCAAGAGAAAAAGAAAGTCTGACTGGGATTATTAGAGAATGCTTCCCTAAGAAGGTGATATGTCTGAAAGGCCCAATGTACTAGCAGACTTTGATAGCACTTTTAGGAACAGTGAATACCATTTTTCAGAATTTATAAATGTATTTACTTGGTGAAAAGTGAATTTTATGACAAGGTATATATAAAATTATCATAAACATAGGAACAGATCATAAATCAAATTATCTTATATCAGAAATAAGTTCTCTAAAAATAAGAGGCAATGTTAAAAAAAACTTTTAACTAAAAGCTTAATCTTTGTAATAAAAATAGCTCGTTGATTTTAAGGGATGTAAAGAGATTGCTTCTGTTCATTGCATTTTAAAAATTCAGAGACTAAAAAAAATTAAAAAATAAAAATCCAGTAGACTTAACCCAATTTCTGATATTTATTATATCAGTTTTTGAATTCCAGGAAAACATAGATTTTATTTAAGGCAGGCAGTTCATTTGTGAGTAGCGAAAGACTTAAACATAATTAATTTGTTCATCAAACAATTCATTCAGCACATATTCATTGGATGTATTCTGTGCACCAGGCACTATTCCAGGCTCTGTGGGAAACTGACAATAAACAAGTAAATATATAGAATGTCCAGTGGTATAAGTACCATCAAGAAAATTAAAGCAGTATAATGCGTGATAGAGAGTGTTGGAGAATAGTCGAATTTGCTCTTTTATGTAAATCGGTCAGGAAATACCTTCTGACAGACATCTGAGCAGACAGGAATCTTCGTGTGGTAACAAGTCAGGGAGATATTCTGGGGTGAGGGTTCCAGACAGAGTAGACAGCAAGAGCAAGGTTCCTGAGTTGGAGCATGCTTGGCATTTTATAGGAGGAGCAAGTGTGGCTGAGAAGAATGAGGGAGGGAGAAGGCAGGAGGTTGCTATATTATCGGGTTCCATAGGCCACTGAAAAGATGGGATTTTATTGCAAGTGGCGCCTCAGTAACCTGACCCATGCCTCCCTCTTAAACCTGTCTTTGCTTCTTATTTTTTCTTCTCTACACTTGTGCTGCCTAGTATGGTAGCCAATACCCCACATCCGACTATTGAGAACTTGGAATGTGGCTAGTTCAGTTGGACAGTATGAAAAAAAGTGAAATATCTCCATAATTTTATATTGCTTAATATGTTGAAATGAAAACATTTCAGGTATATTGGGTTAAGTAGAATAAAATAAACTTCATCCCTTTCCTTTCTTTTAATTAATGTTTTTATTTAGAAATAATTCTAGATTCCCATGTGGTTGTAAGAAATAATACAGAGAAATCCTGTGTTCCCTTTATCTAGTTTTTCCCAGTGGTAATGTCTTATCAGCACAATATGACTACCAGGATATTGACAGAGATACAATCTTACTCAGATTTCTCTAGTTTTAATTGTACTCGTGTGTGTGTGTGTGTATGTGTGTGTGTGTATGCTTATCTATTCAACTTTGTCACATATATAGGTACCACAATGTCAACATTCAGAACAGTTTCTTCACCACCAAGATCCATTGTATTGTTCTTTTGTAACTACACCCACCGCATATCTGTGCTACATCCCTCCCCGGGGCCCCAGCCTTTACCAACCACTAGTCTATTCTCCATTTATATACTTTTTTCATGTTAGAAGTGTTATGTAAATGGAATCATTCAGGGCATATTCTTTGGGAACTGGCTTTGGTCCCTCAGCATAATTCCCTCCAGATTGATCTAAGTCACTGTCTGCCTCAATAGTTCATTCCTCTTTATTGCCAAACAGCATCCCATGAGCGGGATGTACCACACTTTGTTTAACGACTCACCCGTGGAAGGACACCTGGGATGGTTCTCGTTTCTGCTACTATGAATTAAACTGCCATAAACATTCCCGTACAGATTTTTGTGTGAATGTGGGTTTTCGTGTATCTGGGGTAAATGCTTGAGTACAACTGCTGGGTCATATGGTATTTGCATGTTTAGTTTATAAGAAACTGCCAAATCACTTTTCCAGGGTTCTGTATCCACCTGTTTCTTTTTACTTTTTGTAACATGGCTACTAGAAAATTTAAGATTACATACGTGGCTCACATTTCTATTTAACAGTGCTTCTCTTGTGTAGAGCACTGGTTCCTCATCTCACACTCTCCACATGTGCTGTTCTCTCTGGAGTGTGTTCATGACCCCTCTCAGATGTACATGAACGTCCATAGCACAGTGGTCGAAAGCAGAGTCTCAAACCAGATGGCCTGGGTTTGGATCTTGGATCTACCCCAAATGGGGTATCTGATTTTTAAGATAGTTAATACTTTTCCCTCAGTTTTTTTTATCTGTAAATGGGATGATTATAGCAATACCGATCTCATTGGGTTGATATGAGGACTGAGTGAGTTAGCACATGTGAAGTTATTTCTTAATGAGCTCTTTCTGACTCCTGCCCAAGAGCAGATCGAAATCCTTGAATAGGCTCTCATCACAGTCAACATCCTCATTAAAGTTGTAATTCTATGATTATTTTGTATCTCACTTCACTATTGCAGGGGCAGTGGTCTTATCTAACTTATTCAGTACTATATCCTTAGTACTAGTATAGAACTTGCAAAAAGGAGACAGTATATCATTGTTGAATGAATGAGGGAATGGATAAATTGCTTTGAGTCTTGTGTTTTTTTTAAGTTTTTTAAGTTTTTAAACTTCAGTTACCATGCAATGTAATATCAGTTTCAGGTGTACAATTTAGTGATTCAGCTGTTTCACAGAACACTCCGGTGCTCATCACAGCAAGTGTACTTCTTAATCGCAATCACCTATTTTACCCATCCCCCACCCACCTCCCTTCTGGTAACCATCAGTTTGTTCTCTAGAGTTAAGAGTCTGTTTCTTGGTTTACCTCCCTCTCTCTCTTTTTTCTCCCCATTGCTTGTTTGTTTCAGTTCTTAAATTCCACATGTCAGTGAAGTCACGGTATTTGTTTTTCCTCTGACTGACTTACTCTTTGTTATGGCCAAGTAATATTCCAGTGTGTGTGTGTGTGTGTGTGTGTGTGTGCGCGCGCGCGTGTGTGTGTGTGTGCGTGTGTGTATTTATTTTACTATTATATATATATATTTATATATCACCTCTTCTTTATCCATTCATCAGTTGAAAAATTTCATTCAATGTAAGCATTCAATGGAAGCATGATTTACTTTAATCATTTAACTTAATTTCTTTTTCCTTAATTTTCAAAATCAATGTTATTCATGTTTCTCTGATTTAGAAGACTAGGTTTCTATCTGCAAGTTCTATGAACAACTTGTACATGTGGATCCAATTTATTGTGGAGTAAAAATTGTTCTGGAAAAGTGATTGAATTCAATAGTAATAGTACTAAAATATATATGTGTATATATAGAGAGAGAAAATACTCTGTGGCAGTTTTAGTTCAGTTATTCAGTTCAAGCAATCATGTAATTGTTATGATACAATTCATGTTACTTAACTGCTTCCTTTGGATTATGGGCCCTATGAAGACCAATCCCTCAGTCAGTAGGTGACATTAAGGTAAAAGTACTTTTTCATGCCTCTGCAGATACCTTTTTCTCAGTATACCTAGTCCTTAAATAGTAAGCTCCATGACATTCTTAGGAAAGTCACAGAAAACCGTGGCATAGCATAGATGATTTTAATTTACCCACTCTGTTTTAAAACTGTGTACCAACTACCAACAGCACATGCCTGTTTCACACACACACCCAAATATATTTTGTCAGTGATTGACCTTTATCTTCTCACCTACAAAGTGAGGTTACTATAGTAGAAAGAACACTGACTTAGGGTCACTTTGACCTAAGGTGAGTGAGGCTCTTGCCATTAATTCTACGGTCTTGAAAAGACCAATTAATGTTTCATCCTTCATTTCATTTCCTAAGTAATGGGGATGTTGATGAATTCTAAGTGGAATTGCAATGATAACTAAATACAAGTGTCCAGATACAGATGCTAAGTAAAAAATATCTCCATTTTTGGATGGTACCAGGATGTACGGGATGTGCTGAGTTTCACATGTTTTCTTCAATTTTACCATACACCCTCACAGGCATTAGGCCACTGCTATACTTTAGCATGCTGAGTACCAGAAATGCACTTTGTTTAACCAGACAGTTACATGACAAAACTTTGCCATAAGATTATGACTTTCAACTCCAAACTAACCAGTGAAATAAAATACGCCTTCTTTCCACTGAAAAGTATTTGAGCTCAAACTTGTACTGAAGCATATCTGGGTGTAAAAGATTGCGATGCCGTTTGTTTCCTGGTTTAGTGATTTTTAATATCAAGTAGATTAAAATAATACAAAATAACAAAAAATTTGCTAATATTTATTGAATTTTTACTCTGTGCTCAGAACTATATTGATTTGCCAGAACTATTTTAGGATATAATTGATATATGACATTGTGTCAGTTTAAAGTGTATAACATGTTGATTTGATACATTTGTAAATTGCAGTATTATTACCACCATAGCATTAGCTAACACCACCATCATGTCCCATAATTACCATTTCTTTTTTGTGGTGAGAACATTCAATCTGGTTTCTTAGCAACTTTGAAGTATATAATGCTGTATTATCAATATAACTACACAGGTAGCTACTATAATCATCCCTATTTTACACTTGAGGAAACAGGCTAAGAGAGATTAAATTAGTGACTCAAGGTCAGAGTACTAGTAATTATTAAAGCCAGGATATGATTCTTTGTAATGTGAGAGTTCAAGCCTTTGCCAGTGATGCATGTTGCCTCTTATTTCAGTAATAAGTTGGCCACTTGGGTTAATCATGGGGAAGGTGATGTTCCCTTTGTTTTCATATTCCTTATATTTTTCAACACTTTTTATTCATATACAGTCTGGTAAAATAAAATCATGGCCTCTCTTTCCTATGCCTTTACAGTTATTGTGTTACTATGGCCTTTATAAATGAAACAAGCAATGACAACAACAAACCCTTGCCCAAAGTGAGTGAAAATTCTAGCTCCTTTTCTCATTTTCTTATTGCAACGCGAGGACTTTGAGATTCATCACAAATTATCTATACACCAACAACATTTAATTTTCACAGTCAGGTAACTCCTGTGCTATAGACATGAAAGCGTGACACCTACATTTTTACAATCATTTCTCCTACCCTATTTTAATAGAGCTAGCTGGATGTAACTATCATCTGGAATAACAATGTTAAATGTATTATTTTATTTAACTCAAATATTAAATCCTTAAAGATTACCATTCATTTGCCACTCATTTACATATTACAAGTCTATGTTTGGACTTTGTTAGCCTTTTCTCTACTGTACCTCTGCTCCACACAACTATTTTTATGTGAAAATTGTTGCTTTATGGGATCACTTTGCCACTATGTTGCTATTTTATTATTGGTATTATATTTAATTGGAATACTACTATTGTGTAACCAGGGAGAGTTCTTTCAACCTGGGAACATTTGCTTCAAATAGTATGGAGCTATTTATTTATTTATTTTCATTTCCTTATAATATCAGCTTTGATTAATAATTATATACAGGCTTTGTTCGTCTTACCTTGGTGTCACCAGTAATTGGGATCCATATCCATATCCTAACTTGCAATCATGCTGCAAGAGGCCAATAAATTCCCGCCGAGTGTGTTACTTGTTAAATTTAGTGCATTACACTCAGGGTAATGAATAAAAGCAGTGGGCCGTCACCGTCTGGCTGGCTGAGGAAGGCTAGAGCAGGCAGACTCCCCCGAGGCCTTGAGCTGGCTTATAACAGTGACAGGCGGAATCAAGGGAGTCCCCGAGCATCACAGTTCAGTTTGTCTCCCTTAATTTCCTCTTCTGTAGAGACTCAGAAGGCTGTAGGGAGGTGAAGTAATCTCAGCCATTAATTCACCACACTTTCATAAAATGCTGCGCGCTCTGGTTTCATTAACAAGCAAATACAATTTAGATAAATAGTCATGTGTTTGCATTCAGCAGAGATGAGAATACCATTGAATATAAACTAGTGGGTATGCTCCACGCAGCTCACTTTGTGTATCTACATATGTCTACTGTGTATTCACTTGTCTATATTAAATATGCACATAGGTCTTTTTATATGAGCGAATAACCGGTAAAGCAAGCTCCTACCATATATATGTACTTATTTCCAGCTCATATTTATTGAACATACATAAGCAATTACTAAAGAAATGACTACCACATTCTTAAGCCAACATGTAGCTCTTTCCTAATAAATAAATATATTCTTCAAAGGAAAATGTTCTTTCTTAAACTATACTATCACAAGAATTTAACATCCGCCATAAATGTATAAATGCAAGAATGTTAGAGCAACCAGGTCTATCTTCTGCGTAACTGCTTTTTCTTGGTAACTGAAAGTTTTTGTTATCCCAGCAAATAATTGTTATATACTATGTCTCATGCCAAAACCAGCTGACTCCTTTAGTCTTTGAGTAATTGTGAACGTTAGTATCTATCCAGAAACAGATTCTTAAAGAAAGGAGGAAGAATAATTGGTATGAAATGACCACTTAACATTATTCTTGAATATCTTGGAAAATTTAGTGTAGAGTGTCCTTTGCTATCCATGATAAAGCAGCTGGTTCAAAATAACATGGTGTATCTCATTAGAGGGATATTAGATCTAATTATGCAACATATAAGTGAGATCATTATAGTAACATTATCTCAATGAGGTAAGTAAAGCACACGTGAAATCTAACACTCTGCCGCTTGAAAGAATTTTTGAAAGCAAATGTGAGGAATTAATGATCATTTAAGTGTACTTTGAAAGATGTTGAAAACCCATCATGAATCTTTGACATGTAATGGAAAAATATAATAGAATGATATTACCCTGATTAATTCTACTGAAGATAAAAATGAACTTCCTGGGCGAATATCATCTTTTAATGCAGACAAATTGTTTTCTAAACAAAATAAAACAAAAAGGCAGAGAAGTGTCATAGGGTTTTTTTTGTGTTTGTTTTACTACCTATTTGGGGGGGACTTTTGTCATATCAGCGATCTTCAAACTTCAGAGTGTAACAGAATCACAGAGAGGGTGCTTTTTTAATGTGAATTTCTTTTGAGAGAAGAGTGAGGGGGGAAAGAACACAAGCGGGGAAGGGGCATACAGCGAGGGAGAGAGAGAATCCCAAGCACGCTTTGCACTGCCAGCTCAGAGCCAGATGCAGGGCTTGATCTCACAACCATGAGATCATGACCTGAGCCAAAATCAAGAGTCTTATGCTTAACTTAGCCACCCAAGTGCCCTAAGAGAGCTAGTTAAAACAGATTGCTGGCCCCAACCTCAGAGTTTCTGATTCAGTAGGACTGGGTGGAATCTGAGAATTTGCCTTTCTATAATTCCAAGTGATGCTGATGCTCTGGTCCAGGTGCTCTTTGAAGACTACAGGACTATGTGAAAATCACTATAAAGGACACTTAAGTCATATTATCATCTGTATTATTTTTCTATACAATTAAAGTCCATATATCCCATACTCTGCTTGATATTTTTCAATCCAGTTCTGTATCATCAGAAATCCAGATTCTATTATGAAGAAAGCTGCCTTTAAAATACAATTAAGGCTATCTGCCTGACAAGTGCATTGGGCATATTTTTAACAACATATTTAAAAACAACCACACGACAAAATGAATAGATACTACCTAGCGGGGAAGAAGCCAAAAATAATGAGTTTTAGCTCTGTGAAGCTAATTTAGCTTTCTTATCTGTAGATATTATCTCTTTCCTAAGAGGTCTGAGTTAACTACTAAATTGATTGATTCTAATGTACAGCATGGTGACCATAGTTAATAATACTGGATCATACACATGCAATTTAATGAGTATAGATCTCAAGTGTTTTCATCACGCACATACACACAAAACAGGAAATTTGTGAGGTAATGGATATGTTAACCTGATTATGGTTATCATTTTATAATGTATATTAATCATCATATTGTACACTTTAAATATATACAGTTTTATTTGCCAATTATACCTCAATAAACCTGAAAGAAAAAATAATAAATTGAAGCCCTCAAACTTCAAATTAAAAATTAGCAATTGAATGAATATTGTTATCATGTATAAAACAACTGGTTGATTCCTTTCATTTGTAAAGTAATATCAGGTATAGTTTGAATGGTTTTGTCAATTTATTACCTAAAAGTGTGTTTAGGAAGATGTGCACAATAAGATGCCACCCAAAGTTTGCATACAAGTTTTGTTTTCCTTTTTTTTTTAATAAAAAAAAATCTGTTTTTTTCTCAAGTCAAGCATTATAATTGTTATGGTAACAATGATCAAAGGGCATTCCCAGACATTTTCTTGACTCTATGTATGTAGGTTTCAAAATTAGATAATCTGGTTTATATTCTGAATTCAAATGCCTGAGTCTCCATAAAATAAGGCAATATCTATGTGGCAGTCAGAAAAATATTATAAGACCTCAGTATTAGGACAATAACTTCAAATGTTCTTGTGGAAAAGATCCCAAACCAAATTTATAAAACAGTTCTTAATATTGAAAAATTGGATTACATTCTGTTGTTTCAGTGTACATTTTAGCTGAGCTGTCCGTCAAATTCTGGATTCTCTTGTTATCTCTGCTCTCACTGCCGCCCCCCCCCCCCCAAACAAAGCTGGATGCTCCATTCATCTGCATGTTAAAATGATGAAATAGTTATTGCAATGAAAGTAAGTGCTTTTCATCACTTTGATATGGTTGTCGTAGTCCTAAAGAGAGCTCTGTCTTCCAGGATCAATTTTTAAGTACCCCAAAAAGCTCTTATGTTGTGTTATATCCACAGGCAAAATTAGACTGAGGGTTCAGACTTTACTGACTACTCCCATGCTCTTATTCCTGGCTGTACCCTGTACTCAGATGAGGGGCTTTAGAAAGTACTGATGCCAGGGTCTCAACCAGAGTGATTTGGAGTTAATTGGTCTGGTGAGTAGCTAGGTCATTAGGAGTGCTTAAGAATCCTCCCATGTGATTACAATGTGCAGCTGAGTTTGGGACCAATGTTTACAGTTATTTACAGGTGAATCCATTAGAAGGGCTAATAACAATGAAGTCAGTGTCAGTACCACACATTCCAAGAGTATTAGCACATGGGAAATGGTAAAGTGTTCATTCCCATTAGAATGGATTTGTGTGCATGTGTGTGTTTGTGACTGTGACTGTGGCAGAGCTGGGACTATCAAAGTAAAATCTGCTTTATGGATGTATCATAATCTTGGTCATGAAGTGTTTATGGTAACTTGCACTTACTGAAACACTTATTATGGGAGCTTACGTCTCACTTGGTCAGGTTCTTATCTTCTCTCTCTTGTTCTACTGCATTGGTTCCTTAACCCGAATTCCTGAGAACATTTGATGTGCCAGCCATTGTGCAGGGACAGGAACACAGCCATGAATGAAAGTAAAGGTAAACTTAAATAACCATTGGTAAAATGCTTGGAAAACTGAATGCAAGTGTGAAAACTATTGGCAAAATATGAGACTTCAGTGTTTTTTAAAAAGTTAACATCATCAGTTGGCATTAAAATGTGGCTTATGTTGACAGAAATTAGGGAATATGGCCATGGGAGAGGGAAGGAGGAGTAGGAGGATTAAAAAGGAAAAATGTACCATAATTTGCATCTTAACTGGGAGGAGTCAACTCTACTGTTTCATTCTTGGCTTTGATAATGACTCAAGTATAAGGTAAAAAGAATGCATGGAGATATTTTAAGGGGAAATATAAACACGTATTAACTTTAAACATGATGTGTAACTACCAAATCACTAAAGAAGAGTTACATAATTTAAATAATTAAAGTCAAGAAGACAAAAAGTTAATAATTGATATATATAAGTACTTATACCCTACAAACAGACACTACACGTTTTGCAGGCATCTATGGTTTATTTAGCAAAATAGAACAGTATTATTCAAGAGCAACTAAGTGATAAATAATAGAAATTATGTAAACCGCATATGGTCACAATTTAATAGTACTAAAATATTCATTTTTTTAAAAAAAATCTCTAAAATATTAAAAAATAAGCATTAAAACAAAAGTGACCTTAAATAAACCATTTGCTTAAATAACTGTTGGGACAAATTGGAAAATAAAACCATAATCATAGACTGTTTAGAAATCTCACATTGCAGCACCACATGTTAACATAGGTAAAGTACCAAATTCATAGGCTTTAGCCTTTACCACATAAAAAAATAAATATAAGTGAATCAAGTCTTTATCTCAAGATCATAAGTAGATGACAATAAATCAAAGACAAAACTTAGAGACAGCAGCAATATAAATGTAATTTAATTGGAGAAATGTAAAATCAAGAAGCAAATCATGCACTAAATCAACTTTTAAGGAAAAATATCTTTTTTTTTAACGTTTTATTTATTTTTGAGACAGAGAGAGACAGAGCATGAATGGGGGAGGGGCAGAGAGAGAGGGAGACACAGAATGGGAAGCAGGCTCCAGGCTCTGAGCCATCAGCCCAGAGCCAGACGCGGGGCTCGAACTCACGGACCGCGAGATCATGACCTGAGCTGAAGTCGGACGCCCAACCGACTGAGCCACCCAGGCGCCCCAGGAAAAATATCTTTAATTTTATGTAAAGAGCAAAAAGCAAAAAAAAAAAAAAAAAAAAAAGAAACAAGAAAGAGAATTAAAAAATAGGAAATGAAAAACACAGAGGGTAATCTTGTTTACGAAGATAATTGCAACTTTCTTGGTGAAATACTGTAGTGTCCTTATCTGTGGTTCCAAGACCCCCCCAGTGGACACCTGAAGCCACCAATAGTACTAAACCCTATATTTATTATATTTTCTCCTATGCATATATATCCATGATGAAGTTTAACTTATAAATTAGGCACTACAAGAGATTAACAGCAATAACTAGTAATGAAATAGAATAATTATAGCAATAGGGGCGCCTGGGTGGCTCAGTCGGTTAAGCAGCCGACTTCAGCTCAGGTCATGATCTCGCGATTCGTGAGTTCGAGCCCTGCATCGGGCTCTGTGCTGACAGCTCAGAGCCTGGAGCCTGTTTCAGATTCTGTGTCTTCCTCTCTCTGCTCCTCCCCCACTTGTGCTTTGTCTCTCTCTTCCTATCAAAAATAAATAAAGGTAAAAAAATAAAATTTTGGAATAATTATCACAATATATCGTAATAAAAGTTATGTGAATGTGGTCTCTCCCGCTATCTCCCAAAATATCTTATTGTACTATACTCAGACTTCTTGTGATAATGTGAGTTGATAATATGCCTGTGTGATGAGATGAAGTGAGACGAATGCTGTGGGCGTTGTGACCTAACATTAGGCTACTATTGACCTTCTGAGGATATGACAGGAGGATCACAGCTTCCAGACTGTGGGTAACTGAAACTGCAGAAAGCAAACCTGCAGATAAGTGGGGGACTATTGTACAAGCAAATATAATTTGAATAGAGTATTAAAATAATACTTGGTAATACCAACACTCCCATTTATCTCAGCCACATGTAGATCATTCAGGTGACCAGTCTCTAGTATTTGACCTTACTGTGTCTCTCCATGTATTCGAGTTTTCTTATAGGTCCCATAAATATGTCTTTAGTGTTTTTCTTACAATTGTATATTTTTGTGCAAATCTAAATCATTTCTTTCCATTAAATTTTTACCTGGTTATTCCTGAATTACATAAGTCACAAAATTCCATACACACTACAGTTTGAATGTCAGCAGAGAATATAGTACCTATAAGCTAGTCTTTCTCTCAAATCCACGCCCAAACTCTGACAGAAAAACAGTTTCTATCTCTTTAAATCTACTCTGATCTGCTATGTTAGAAAATACTCAATCCTCTGATCATAATTTCCCCCTTCCCATAATCTCTTCCTAAATATTGCCTGGCAATTGCAAGCCTAGTAAAGATTCAGATCTGCCAGTTAGCAGAATCTGAATTCCAGTTTTTGGCTCAGGTAAAGGAATATATTTAAAGATGTCAAATTTTTTTGGGAATTTCATGTAATTGTGGGTAGGTTTTAAAACTTTTTACATATACTTTTCATTTCATTTTATAAAAACTTTATAAAATGCTTCATCTTATTTATTTATTTTTACTTTTGGCATACTTGCTACTTAAAAAACAAAACAAAACGTGTTAACTTACTAGAGACCCACATTTTACTTTCTGCTGCATTGGTTTATCCTATTATTACTCCTTAGATTTTTAGGTTTAATGCTCTTTGGAAAGCCTCTTCCCCACAGACACCATCCTCCATCTCCCCTACTTGCTGTGGCTGTTTTATTGGTGTGGTGAGGGCAGCTCTGACTCACAGGATGTCTTTAAAAAATTTTTTTAACGTTTATTTATTTTTGGGACAGAGAGAGACAGAGCATGGACAGGGGAGGGTCAGAGAGAGGGAGACACAGAATCTGAAGCAGGCTTCAGGCTCTGAGCTGTCAACACAGAGCCCGATGCGGGGCTCGAACTCGTGGACTACAAGATCGTGACCTGAGCCAAAGTCGGACGCTTAACCGACTGAGCCACCCAGGCGCCCCTCATAGGATGTCTTTAGACTGGACATTAGGATAGGGGCCTCTACCACGGGATCAGCAAAGTGGTATCTGAAGCCTCATCCACAAAGGTTGATCCAGTCCAAGTCCTTCCAGATTTCATGCTTGTCTACAGCTTTACAGTTACTTAACCCACGTGGCATAATGGGCAATGAGAACCATCACCAAGAACATTAGGAGGGGCAATACTCCACCACTGTCTTCCAGCATCTCACCCTATGAACTTTTCTCTTCTTAGACTGGGATACTTCACACTTGCCAACTTAACACCTGAAGAAAATCAATCTATATCATCGTTTGCTCAATTTCTTAGCACCAAGTAGCTTTTCATTTACAAATGCCCCACCTGGGATATCTAACAGAAACTGATATATCAAAGATGAGATGAACACGAATGTTCATAGAGGAAAGTAAAGAAGTTGTACTCTAAATGTATTCAATCGTAAAAAGAATTTTAGAATATATTCTAAAATAAGTTGGAATGCAGTATGTGCCACAAAAAATAAGATACACCAGTGAGGATAGATTTGAAATACCAGTTCAAAGTAGACTTTCACCCTTGAGGCAGGCTGCGGTTCCTTCCTTAATTAAGAACTTACTATATATCACACATTGTGCATAAGAAATGTGCACATATAATCACGTTTAATCTCTCCACTGCCCTATCCATTACGTTTTGTTATTGCCCTTCATTTTAGAGAAGAGAACCAAGCTTTCGAAAGATAAAGAAATTGCCCCTCCATGATACAGACAATAAATACCAGAAGCTTGATTCAAATCCTAATTTTGCATCGGACTTGAAGGTCTTAAGCACAATGTTACAATGTTGTTATATGTTACTTTTATTGACTGGATAGGACTGAAATCCAATTCACAGTTTAAGAAAAAGCAGAAAACATAGAAAAGACCTGAGGGGTTTCACAGCAACCACAGAAAGGAATGTAGCTGGGTCTCAGGATCATCAGAAACCAGGCATTGAACCCTGTCCAAACTCAGGTTCCATCCTTCTCCACTCTTACCACATCATCCCTTCCCACACCCCGTGCTTAATCCCTCCCCTTCTACCTACCCCCTTCGCCATCACTAGATTACTCACTTTAGTTCACATGGTGGAAAACCAGTTACCATGAGCTTTATATCTCCTAAGTCACAAACTCAATGCCCAAAAGATGAACTTGACTGTCTTTTAAACACAAAGTAAGGGGATGGAAAACTTTGACCAGGTTTGGGTCATTGCTCATTCTATAACAATCATTAATTCGTTCACTTAAATGAAAATTCTTTTGGTTTACGCTCCATGTGTCGGACAGTGTCTTGAATACCAGGAATACAGTGGTGAACCAGACAGTTCAAGATCTTACGTTCTAGTGGGGAGAAACGGGTAGTACGTAAGTTAAAGTATGAATACCTCAGAGTCTAGGACATATATAAAATAAATAGATAAGCCAATTTGTAATGATGCTAAATTAAAACAAGGTAAAATATATAGCGAGCGATGGGATGGAGGTCAACAGTAGTAGGTAGAAATATAAAAGAAAATTTCTTGGAGATGACATTTGAGCAGAGACTCAAATGACAAGAAGAAACCAGCCATCAAAAAATCAAGGAAGACCACTGCAGGAAAAGAAGATGAAAGGTACAAAAGCAATGAGCTGAGAATACTGGTCAGCCAGGATGGCTGGAACTTAGTAAGTGGATGGGAGAAAGGTAGTGGATGAGTTAGGGGTCAGAGGGAGATATAGGGACTAAAAAATCCGTAGAGGAGGCATTTGACTGTTATTCAAAGTGGGAAAGTTGTAGCCAGAGGAAGGGTGCTCTGATTTGCCCAAGTTAGGCCTGGTATCCCTTGGGTTATATTTTAATGTGGCTGCTGTTGCTGTAGCCAGAGGGCTGAAGGGGGTGAAGGAGGAGGAGGGGTGGGTTGGGGGGTGGTATTTCCCCATGGGAGCCATGGTTCTGGGCAGATAAAGCAAAGAACAATTCTGTTCTCTTCTCAGTTCTTTTCAAGCACTTCTGTTATAAATTCCCTTAACTGTTATTCCCCATATATTGTCAAGCCACTCTTCTTGCAAAGCCAGCTTTATCTAAAAGTCTGTATTTTCTACTAGTTTAAATATTTTACTTTTTCTGATCTTCCATGCAATTTTAAGGCTTTCTAAAGGGGCTATCTCAATTAGAATATTATCCAGAGTTGGAATATTATCTTTGTAATGCTGATTTGTTGATTGATTACCTGGTGGTTAATACCCACTTAAATATTGTCTGTTGCCTCTAGGCATTGGCTTCCACCTCCATTTCATTGGGCTTTGTATCTTAAATTCCCTATCTTCCAAGCTCTGTTATTTGCCATGCTTGTTTTCAGTTTTCTTGGTAAAAATTATTGCATCCTGAGGGTGTTTACTAGATCTCAGGCAAGGAGCATCCCACAGCTATAAAAGCAAGTGAAGCTAATGGGAAAATGGAGTGAAATAGAAAGGGATGCCAAGAGAAAGGAAAGAACCTGAGAGCAAAAAGAAAAGGGAAACTATAGACAGTCAAGGTAGTAGTCATATCAAAAACAAAAAAACAAAACAAAACAAAACAAATGGCCTGAAGAGTTATGAATCGCAGCAGCAGAATTAATGAGATGGAAAATTTCTCAAGGAAAGGAGCCAAGTAAAAGGAAGAAAAAAAATAGCATAAAAGGAAGAAAAAACAAAATGGGAGAAAAGAAAAAAATTTAAAACCCCAAAGTCCAAGGTGAAAGTGTAAAACAAAAGAATGGATAAATTAAGAAATGGTGCACTGCATTAAAGCAAATGTATTCTGTTTTCTTTATTCTTATCTTTAACTGGCTTTGCATTTCTCCAGTAGCAAAGCCAAACTGAAAGGATAATTTTGTTTATGTACCCAATTTGCATAATTGTGCAATATAAATTACAATGCTAATTAAGGACAGCCCTTGGGCTTCTGGAATTGGGTCAAAGTGGCTCCCTGAGTGCAAGGAGGTTGGGGCATTGGCTCTGTCCCCTCTCCCACCGCAGGGAAACCAGGCAAGAGAAAAGAACCTTTCTGACAGTGTGTGAAATCTTGTCAGAATTTGTTGAAGACCCAGCACTGTACATCTCACTCCAAAACTTGGCTTTTAAAATCATCTTTGTGTGATTCTGCAATGAGGCGCTTAAAAGCTAAAAGTTCGCCTAAAGACCGTGTTGGTTATCTTTTTTATGAGTTTTTTTTTTTCTCTCACCATTTTTTTTTTTTGATTCAGGGAAAAAATTTTTTTCAAACTGTAGATAACTGAGTGTGAACCTGGCATGCAATATTTTCTCACTGGACTGTTGCCAGAATTGTCCCAAACCAGTGTGTATGCAAGCCCTGTTCTTCCTGAGCCTGGGGAAGACGACAAGCTGATTTCTGAGCTGTAGTTAAATTCATGTCCTTAAAATGAATGAAGCTATTGCACTGTATCTACATCAAAAATTCAGTCCCAGAGAGTTTATTCCCCGCACTTTTTACAGTAGGGGTCTGTAAAATATAGGGTTCATATAATCTCAGAATATTTCTGGGTTCTGTAGTGAAGGTTGGCATAATTACAATGGGAAAGTCTCTATATAAAGGGCTATTTCAAAGGTGGTGTTTTGCGAGCTTTCTTTTCAGCCAGTGAACCCTGACCTCAAGCAAAGGTTATACATAAAATAGAAAGAAATATATCCCAAATCACTCAGGTGGAAGTAAGGATGAGGGGACAGTAGTGAAAGAGGCCTAATGCCCTATGTGAGCTTTTTATATCCACCTACCTCCCTTCTCCCCCACCTTCCAAGAGTATAGAAGCCACTTCTAGTTTTTATCTATCTAACTTGGGTAATAGCAGTTAAGAATGTTGGTTGTTTTGCCTGCTTTTGACTGACACCAAGAGGTTCTTTTCACTGGAATCTTATAGGAATAATTAAAAAATACGTGGCCTATTTTCTATCCTATGTTACTACATTTTCTAGAGCAGCCTTTTCCAAACACTTTAACGTCAAAGGCATAAAAAAAAAAAGATAATATTTCTATGGAACACTGGGGTAAACTGGAAGAGAATTGCTCATGTTCCAAAATTCTGGGACTCTGGTCAACCCAACCTTCCAATTACCTAAGAGCATAGACATTGGTTCATGGTTGTACAACACACTAAAATCTGGTAAATCACAGTCTCAGGAACAATTGGGAAAGTTGGCAAGAATTTTGAGAATATTGTTTGAGCATGTAGATATAGCCATGAATAAATTTTCCAACTTACTACTGGTATATGAGATAATACACTTCCCATTTTGTTAAAACTGGTCTGAATTGAGTTTCATTTTCAACTGGAAGATTCCTTATTGATATATATTTTCATTTTCTAAAATTCAAATCTAACAGGTCATGTTCCTGCTTAAAACTCTTCAGGACTCACCCTTTCATATAGGATAAAGTACAAATTTTTATCTAATTATAACTAATATATAGGTTTACCTATAATATAATCAATATAGGGATAGTATTCTATCTCACTGGTTTACTGATGACAATGTCAACCAGGGTGGTCAGTGTCTCTTTTCTGGTCGGTATCTTTATATTATCATAGTTGAGCAGCCTTCAGCAGGCAGGTTGCTTGCTATTCTTGGAACTAATGCACTTTTTGGTAGATTTTCTTTCTCTTTTTCTTCTATTGCTTACTATTTGCTTATTCTAGCTTTTTTCTCTAGCATATACTCTGAACCTAGTTGTAAAGGCATTATCTTACAATGTAGGTATACAGAACACGCCTTCTGGTGGTTGTATATATATTGAGAGCAATTACTGTCAAGCCAGTAGAGTAGTGGTTCTCAAAGTATGGTCTCTGGACCAGCAGTATCAGCATCACCTAGGAAATTGTTAGTAATGAAAATTCCCAGGCCCACCCTCAGACCCACTGAATCAAAAAATCTGGAGATGGGTCCAGAAAACTGTTTTAACAAGGTGATTCTCTTGTATGATAAAGTTTGCACACAATTGTCAATGAAACCATCTTGGCTGAGGATTTCCTAAAACTCTCTCTTACTTTACTCCAATATATTTTGCTCATGCCATTTCATTTATTTTTTATGTTTATTTATTTTGGGGAGAGAGAAAGAGATAGAGAGAGAGAGAATGAGCAGGGGATGTCCAGAGAGACAGGGAGACACAGAATCTGAAGCAGGTTCCAGGCTCTGAGCTGTCAGCACAGAACACAACATGGGGCTCGGACCCACCAACTATGAGATCATGACCTGAGCTGAAGTCAGATGCTTACCTGACTGAGCCACCGAGGCGCCCCCCTCATGCCATTTTAAACTTGTGCCTCATTGGCATTTTCTCTTCCATGGGGAACTCATCCATTCCAGGGATGAAGCTTTCCTGGTCAACCGGATTTGTAGTTTAACAATTTCATGCTCACTTTGTATGAGGTGTTAGGTTCTCACTTCCCTGAATCATTCCTGCAAGATTGGGAAATCAAACAAATTATATTTTTATTAGTCAGCTGCCCTCATATCTCCTTCAGGGGGGAATTTTGAAATTATCATATATACCTTTCTCCCCCTCTTATATTTGCCTTCTTGCTGACTTCAGGCTAGCATTAAAATCATATCGTGTAGGCATACCAAAATTGATAATATTGGGCAATACAAACTGATCCATACTGCATGGCAAGAAATACATCATTCTCAAGTTCAACTCATGTCATGCAAAGTCAACCAAAGAGGCACACTATATTTGCATAAAGTGAATTTTGACTATATACTTGTATCATAAGTAGACATTGGTATATGCCCTGTTTAGGGGTTTAGAGTTAAGTATCAACTCTGGAGCCAGACTTCCCAAGCTCTATTTCAATTCATCATTTACTTGTTATGGGACTCTGAGAAACCCTCTGTACCTCAGTATCTTTATCTGCCCGTCACAAAGGATGCATTCAGGGGCACCTGGGTGACTCAGTTGGTTAAGTGTCTGACTCCTGGTTTCAGCTCAGGTCATGATCTCACGGTTCCTAATACTGAGCTCCACATTGGGCTTTGTGCTGACAGTGCGGAGCCTGCTTGGTATTCTCTCTCTCCCTCTCTCTCTGTCCCTCCATTGCTTGTGCTGTCTCTATGTCTCTCAAAATAAATAAATAACATTTTAAAAAATGTGTTTAGTAAAATTTAGCTAATGCCATAGTTGAAACAACATTCTGCAAAGGATGCAGTAGTAGTCAGGCAAGATTGGTCTAAGCATCGATCTCTAAAAAACACACAGAAAGTAACATTTTGAGAACAGAGAATTGGTTGGGCATGATTAAATCCATACTGGAAATGAAAAAAATGAATAGTTCTTATAGAACTTGCAGTATATAGTCAAACCTCATATAGCTTTCATTGGCATAAAATGAGATTTGGTAAAGTTTTCGATTTATCCAAGCCCAGAAATTTGCACCAATTTTAGCTAAAATAATATTTATGTTCTTTCTAATCTGCTTTGTTTTCATTTGACTATGCAAGTCCTTCTTCCTTTTTTAAGAACCTCATTCTCTTCTAGCCCTCCTGGTTTAGAAGATATTACCTTCATATTTATGAATGGATTGGACTGATGGATGATATGTTGTTACTTTCATGCCTGTAAGCACATATTGTGTCAACATTGTGGAAAATGTTCTAAAATTTGTAATAGCTCAAAGCTTATGTTAAGATCCATAATATAAACAAGTCCGCAAGAGGTTTGGCTTCTCTCTACTTTGGCTATAAAAGCCTGCCAGGAATTATTAATTATCCCAGTAATGTCCCTGATCCCCACTGACATGCTCTTTGGACGTCTGCAGTTACAACTGTACTCTTTTTCCATTTTACACACTGCATCTTATTGGCTACATTCGTGCCTTTGTAGTTACATTCATCATATGCTTTCTAGTGTTGAAAATTCACTTAAATATGAAATGTCTTACTGTATATACTTATTAAAATTACATTAAGTGCCAGGCACTGTTCTAGGCATTAAAAATACAGTAGTAACTAAAGTTCTTGCCATCACGACGATTGTATGAACTTAGTGAAATAAGCTGTAATTTCCTTGAAGTCAGAAACCAAAGTTTATTGTGTCTTCCTTGTTCTTAGAGCGGTTGGGATATAAATAGATGCTCAATAAAAACTGTTGGATTACTGAAATAAGTATTATATTTACGGTATCAAGAACTTTTGAGGAGCCTGTCTGAAGGAAACTCATCAAGTTTACATTTACAAAGTGAGAGATTATTTGAGCTGCAAGGTGCTTAAAAGGATACCTAGTGAAATGCTTCGTTTTTAGGTGAGACAACAGAAAAAATACCTGTGCCAGTAATTAAAAATGGACTGTAACTGTGTGGCATACAGTATACCCCCACATACCTCATTGGGATTGAGGGACGTATTAGAGTGCTGAGTTGAGGATAAAGAAACTGGGGTTGGCTTGGTTATTTAGTAGCTGTATGACTTTACAGCAAGTACTTTACAACAATACTTTAGGCAAGTATCTTAAAATGGCTCATTTGAACTTTCAAGAACATTGTGACAAAGGAATAGCATATTCTGAAGAATTTTGATACATTTTTTATAAATGTTAATTATTTTGCCAGGCAGTCAGGCAGGATTGGGCTTGGGAATGTGTCTGGAATGAAAAGGTAGTGAGGAAAATAAAGAGTCTTTGGGAGAAGGGGAAACATGTCCTAATTCATAATCATTTAGGACTGCCATGAAGTTATCCTTCCTCCCAAATCTGAAATGTGTATAGATACCTTTAAGAATGTGTAACTTGATGATCAAGCCTTTCAACCACAGGGCAGTAACACCCAATTTAGATCATTATTGTATAGTAGAGCCAATTAAAAATATTTAATCTCTCTTATTGTCAAATACTTGGTACAGAAAATAAGAATTTAAGTATTTCTCAAGATAATCATGTATATATATCTAGCATATTTTGTGGACAACAATTTCTTGGATTATTAGTCAGTTTACTATTTGTTTTTCAGTAGGTGCAAGCATATTGTGAGATGTTCAATGTTTTTTGAAACTTTAACAAACCGTGAAGATAACAATGTATTTTGGGTGAGCCAAAGAAGTAGTGAAAACATTTCATTAAACTTCGGGCCAACACTTTGGGTTGTATATTTATTTCAAGATATATTTTTGAATATTTGAAAGCACATTTCTCAATGCCACTTTTTGATTTCCATTTTTATATTGTGGGAAATGCATTAGACCAAAAATCAGCAAACATGAAAACTGGACCTGATGTCAACTCACCCAGCTTGGATATGTTGTCTTTGGAGACATCTTCTCGCACACCCCACTGCCCCCCAGTAAACATTATTCCATGGCGCTATCCTCTAATCTACGCTATCTTCCTCTATCACACTTTTGTGTTCACCCATCTATCTCTTATATCAAGTAGTGAGTTCCCTAGTGGGAGATACTTAGTCTTTTTCTTCTTGGTAACTTTGGCACAGGGCTTGGAACATTAAATGTTCATTGGCTCGAGCACATTCAATTAAAATTAATATTAACCTTTGATTCACTCTGGAAAAATGCTACAAGGTTAGGACTCTCAGAATGTATTTTTATTTTGATTCTGGTTCAGCAATCCTTTGAACCTCAGAACTTCTTATCGCTTGATTTAGAGGCATAGAAACCCGGGTAAATAACACTTAGATTTTTATATTCTTCAAAAAAATATACTTATTCTTTAAGGGAATGAATCTACTGAGGAAATTCATAGAAGCTGAATGTAAGTGGGTAAAAAAAGGTGGCTTAAGAGTGTGTGTGTGTGCGTGTGTGTGTGTGTGTGTGTGTAATATGAAGGTTGGATTGGAGAAATTTGGATCAAGGAAGAGGATCTTGTCTGATAGTCACTTGTTGTGACAGACACTGCCCAATGTTTACTCACTATCCACTTTCCCTTTTTTACTTAGCAGCCATGCCAATTAAGGGGTAATGTGTCCAGCTAAAAATCTTGCTTTGGCAGCTTCCAGTGAAGATAGAAGTAAGTCAGGTGACCCAATTTTGGCCAATGATTTAATTCCCTCATTCCCTTTACCATCCTCCCAGATGGATGCCTGGAGGAGCAATCATCTTACAATCATGAGGACTAAAGCCACATTCTGGGATTGGTTTTAATAAGAACACAAAAGAAATCTGGATCCTTGATGACCTTGAGCCACAGTACTAATCCTGATCTTCCTATCCATGGGCTGGTTGCATGAGACAAGTAAACCCCTTATTTATTTAACTCACTGTTGGGTTTTCTTAAAACCAAACACAGTTCTGATACGTTCGCCCGTCCAAGGAAAAGGGTAGGACATGACTTGTGAAGTCTGATGAGACTCTCATGCGGCCAAAACCACTCTCCTGAAACAACTCCATCTCAGCCCTGGTGGAAGGGAATTGCCGTGAATGACATATGATGTCTGATCATTTTGTTTATTTTTTTAAGTTTCTCCTGAAACCTAGAGTTAAAGAACCCTTGAAAGTTGTCTTGAGGTAAATATGTAATTTCAGCAGACATCAATGGATACATTTAATTACTATATGTATGCCTAGATTTGACAAAAGTCAAATAAGCAACATCCCTCACATAATATTGCTTTGATTAAGTTTTATTTCTCTCAGGGTGTGATACATAGTGCGGAAGCACAATCAATGAACATTGGCAATTTGCTCAAATCTTGCTCTTTTGTCCTATTTATATAATTTATTGTGTCAGTGGTTCTTAAGTGGTCTGCTTCTGCCTCTCATCGTCTGAAAATCCTTTCCAGATGTTCTGAAAACGTTTCATTAATTTTTATATTTTATTTTTGATAAGTAAGTACATATGCTTGTGACTGAAAGAGAAAACACCCTTCTTTTTAATCCCAGAGGTTTATATTTGGCCTGAGAATAATTTATTTGTGCCCTGCCCACTCCACCCTTATTATTCAAATAGAGATTATTGAAGAAAGCCCTGACCTATAAATTTAGCTGATCCAAAACTGAAAGGGAAAAGTACTTTATTTTAATGATTTCTGTAGGATCTGTGTATAAATCCACCCTCCTTCCCACCCCCACCCCCCATTAAGAATCTTATGATCCTAGAATAGGTTCCATTCCTAAGTATCAACACTGGGACACATTTGTAAAACAAGAAGTGATGATGTCTGTGATGGCATTTATCCACAGAGGTAGTTTCTCTGGTTAGTGAGTTTGAGGACCAGAAACCAGGCCTGCTGTTTCTTGGCTCATGAGACCATAAAGAGAGGAGGGAGACCGCTGTATATATTCACATGAAGAATATCTGTGTTGGGCAGCTCTCATTACATACATTATGTTTCTCTTTATATATTATAATTCATTGTCTTTGAGCAAAGTTTTTTTCTCCATGGGGAGCGTATACGTGAATGTTTATACACATGCACACGTATGTGTGTGTGTGCTTGATTTGTTAGCTCTGGTCTCTTGAATATGCCAAAGTAATGAGGAGAAATATTTATTCCTTGAACTGAAAAAGCTGGCTTAGCTCAACATCTGTACCATGTACTTTCTAGTATCTGATCCTTTACCAGAGAGAATGGAACCCAAAACTAAAATTGCATTTGCTAGACTCCTTTGCAGCTTGGTTGCTGAGTGAGATTATATATGACCAACCAGATGTCCTCACATAGCATTGAGAAGGTGACAGTGAGGAAAAGGTCACACGGCTGACTGATAGTCTATTTTTAATGAGTTTTATTGGGGAAAACTTTATACAGAATACAGTGCACACATTTTAAGTGTATAGTTTGATGAATTTTAAAAAATTTATAGACCTGTGTAGCCAGTATCAATATGAAGGTACATAATAATTCCCTCACCACAAAAAAAGTCCCCTGTGCCTTCTTCCAACCAGTCCTCCAGCCCCCAATCCAGGCAACTACTGATCTTTTTTTCATTACCGTAGATCACGGTTATCTTTCCTGGAGATTCAAATAAGTGGAGCCATATATGTATCCTCTCTAACTCTGCCTTATTTCACTCGGCAAACTGTTTCTGAAATTCATCCATACTGTTGATGTGTGTTGATGTGGTAAGATGACCCCCAAGATTCTTGCCTCCTGCTATCCACATCTTCTCTCAGTTCTTCAATCTAACACTAATCCAGATGTTATTATGAATGAAATTTTCAGATGTAATAGAGTTTCTAATATGTTTTCTTTACATCGGGAGATTTTCTTTGTTGAGACTGACCTAGGCAGATGAACCTGAATCATGAGAGAAACTTTACTGTTGGCTTTTAAAGAGTAAATATCTATGTTATTAGAGAAGCCGTGAGGTAGGGAGCACCAAGCGACCTCTAGGAGCTGAGAACAGCCCTGTCTTGACAGCTAACAAAAATGTGACCTCGGTGTTCCAGTTATAAAGAACTGAATTTGGTCAACAGCCACATGGACTTAATAGAGACCCCGAATCTCCTGTCGTAAGACCACAGCAGTGTCCAACAACTTGATTCAGTCTGGTGACAGGTGAGCAGAGAACCCAGCTATGCCATGCCCAGACTTCTGATGTACAGAGCTGTGAATTAATAATAGACATTGTTTGAAGCTTCCAAGTTTGTGGTAATTTTTTGTGTACCCATAGAAAGCTAATATATTGTATATATCATTATATTATTCCTTTTTTATTGGTGACTATATATCTATTACTGTATAACAAACCAACAATTCAGTGTCTGAAAACAACACATTTACTGTCTTATAGTTTCTGTGGGTCAGCAACCTGGGCACGGTTTATGTGAATAATCGTCTGATTCAGGGTTGCTTATAAGCCTGCAAACAGTGTCAGCCAGCACTGAGGTCTTATCTGAAAGTTAATTTGGAAAAGGTCCACTTTCAGCCTCGCTTAATGGGATTGTTGGCAAGATTCAGTTCCTTTGGGGTTGTTAGACTGATGGCCTCAGATACTGGATAGCTGTTAGCCAGAAGCACCTTTAGTTTGTTGCCTTGTGGGCCCCCATACCCAAGATGGCAGTTTGCTTCATCAACACCAGCAAGGAAGAGAGTCGCTAGTGAGATGCTACAATCTCTAGTAATAAAATCACAGAAGTGATATCCCCTCAACAATGAGATACTTTATTGGTCAGAAAGAAATTACTCAAGACGGGAGGGGATTACACAAAGCCGTGAATACCTTTGGTAGTTGGGATCACTGGGAGCTACCATAGAAGCTACCTACCACCATGAATAGTATTCCATTATATGAATATACCATTCAATTCTAAGTAGACACAGGTTAATACCAGTGTTAACCTAGGTTAACACTTAGGTTGGACTATTATTTAGAAAGGAAACAAGAGTTGGTATGAGCATTCAAAGTGTAAGTGTTCATGTGGGCACCTTTCATTTGTCTTGAGTGAAATTACAGGGTCATGTAGAAACTATGTGTCTCATCTGAATGCAGAACTTCCCCAAATGCTTTCCAAAGTTATCCTACCATTTTAGACTCTTAACAATGCACAGGAATATATGAGTTCCAGTTGTTCCATAGCTCCACAAACACTTGAAATTGTCAGCTTAACTGTAGCCATTTGAGTGGAAATATAATGGTATTCCTTATTGTTTTCAATATGCATTTCCCTTGTACATATTAGGTATGTTAAGCATCTTTTTATATACCTAGAGGCAGGCTATTTGTATATCTTCTTTTGTGAAGTGTGTTTAAATGGATTGCCCATTTCTAAAGTTTTTTTTTTTTTTAGGTTTATTTATTTATTTTGAGAGAGAGACAGCACAAGCAGAGGAGGGGCAGATATCATGACCTGAGCCGAGATCAAGAGTCAGATGCTTAATCAACTGAGCCACCCAGGCACCGCTGCCCATTTTTAGTTTTTAAACTTACTTTATTAGTGAAGTATAATTGACATACAGTGTTATATTCATTTAAGGTATACAACATATTAATTTGACAACTCTATATATTACTCAATGCTCTCACCATAAGTGTAGACACCATGATGTTATTAAAATGTTATTGACCGTATTCCTTATGCTGTACATTTCATCTCTGTGATTTGTTTTGTAACTGGAAGTTTAGAGTTTTTAATCTTCTTCATCTATTTCATTCATTCCCTTTCTCCCCTCTGGCAACCCATTTTAAAAATTTTTTTTTTTAATTTGTGTGTGTGTGTGTGTGTGTGCGTGTGTGTGTGTGTGTGTGTTCATTCATTTTTGAAACACAGAGAGCACAAGCAG
Organism: Panthera pardus; assembly: GCF_024362965.1. Lineage (NCBI taxonomy): Eukaryota > Metazoa > Chordata > Mammalia > Carnivora > Felidae > Panthera > Panthera pardus. Next base: position 26,737,691 of record NW_026526721.1, on the reverse strand, counting down.
GGGTGGGGCAGAGAGAGAGGGAGACAGAATTCAAAGCAGGCTCCAGGCTCCGAGCTGTCAGCACAGAGCCTGACACAGGGCCTGAACTCACAAACTACGAAATCATGATCTGAGCTGAAGCTGAACGCTCAACAGACTGAGCCACCCAGGCACCCCTAAATTGGGTTGTTTTAATTATTGAGTTGTAAGAGTTCTTCATATATTCTGAATACAACTCCTGTGTCAGATATATATATATATTGCAAATGTTTTTTCTCAGTTTGTGGCTTGTATTTTCATTTTTAAACATTCAGCTGAAGAGAGGTTTTATATCCAATGAAATCCCTTCTATCCATTTTTTTGTTATGATCAATACATTTTGAACTATTTATGAAAATATCTTTATATCAATATAAAAATATTTTATTTTTATCCCAGAAGTTTTATGATTTTAGCTTTCATTTTTACATTTTGGATCTATTGTGAGATCATTTTTCTGCATATTGAGGTAAAGATTGGTATTTGCTTATTTGTAGATACTTCCAATTTTTCTGGCACCATTTGTTGAAAAACCTCTCCTTTCCCCATTGAATTACTTTGTCTAAATTATCATGTTTAAAATCAAATGACCATATATGCATGGTCTTCTTTCAAACTGTTAATTTTATTCTATTAATCTATATGTATATTTTTTCCACAAATACCACTGTCTTTATTATAGTAGATGTGTTGGAAATCTTGCAATCTGTGTATTCCAATTTTGTTCTTTTATCAAGTCGTTTGGCTATTTAGATCCTTTGCATTTCCCTCTAACTTTTCAAATTAAGTTGTCAATTTTTCTTGGCAATAAATCTTGCCAGGACTTTGAATGAGATCTTATGGAATCTATAGATAATTTAGGGAGAACTGGTAGCGTTTTAATATTGAGTACACTAATCCATGAACATAGTATCTATCACTCTCCATAATGGTCTTCTTTAATTTCTCAGCGATGTTTCATGTTTTGCAGTTTGTTTGATTCTAAGTGTTTCATGGTTTTATATGGATTGTAAATACTTAAAATATCAATTATCTTTTGTTCATTGCTAGTACATAAAGACAATTGATTTTTATATTGGTCTTGTCTTGTGCAAGTTTTGTTTTACTCACTTTTTTAAGAAAGTTTACTTAAGAAAGAGAGAGAGAGAGAGAGAGAGAGAGAGCAAGTGGGGGAGGGGCAAAGGTGGTGGGAATCCAAAAGCAGGCTCTGTGCTGACACATCATGTCAGCACTAACTGTGAGATCATGACCTGAGCCGAAGTCAGATGCTTAACCGACTGAGCCACCCAGGCACCCCTGTTATACTCACTTTTTAATTGTACTAGGTTTTTTTTTCATTTCCCTAGGTTTCTTAGGAGGATTTACATACATCATCATGCCATTTGGTGATTAAAACAGTTTTATTTCTTAACTTTCACACTGTGTGTCTTCTTTTCTTTTTATACTTTATTGCACTTCACTACAATGTTGGTTATGAATGTTGAATGAAGATATCCTTTCCTTGTTCCTAATGTTAGGGGAAAAACAATCCTTCACTCTTCAGTATGGTGTTAGCTGTAGGTCTATATAGATAACTTTTATTAGATTGAGAATGTTCCCTTCTATTACTAATATACTGAGGTATAAACGGGTGTTGAATTTTGTAAAGTGCTTTTATTTTCTTTTTCTTTTTTTTAAACTTTTTAAAAATGTTTATTCTTGAGAGAGAGAGACAGAGTGTGAGTGGGGGAAGGGCAGAGAGAGAGGGAGACAAAGAATCCAAACTGTCAGCACAGAGCCCGATGTGGGGCTCGAACTCACAAACTCATGTGAAATCGTGACCTGAGCCGAAGTTGGGCACTTAACCAACTGAGCCACCCAGGTACCCAATGTAAAGTGCTTTTCTAGATCTAGTGAAATGATCTAATGGTTCTTCTTTATGCTGTTAATCTGATGAATTATAATGATTGATTTTAAAAAGTTAAATTAACTGTGCATTCCTGAAAAAACCCATATGGTTATAATATATCCTTCTTTAAGATTTACTGGATTAAAGTTGCTAATATTTTTTCAGGATTTTTGTGTCTGAGTTAATAAGGAATATTTGTCAGTAGTTTTTGTGTAATATTTCGACTCAAGGTAATGCTGTCTCATAAAATGAATTAAGGAATGTTCCTCTTTCCTATAACGTTCTAGAAAAGTTATGTAAGATTGTTTCTTAAGCTTACGATAGAATTCACCAGTGAAGCCATCTTGAATCTGGAGATTTCTTTGTAGGATCTTTTTATTTTGTTTTAATTTATTATTTATTTATTTATTTATTTATTTAGAAAAAGCAAGAGCAAGAGCATGCACCCTTGCAAGCTGGGTAGGGGCAGAGGGAGAAGGAGAGAGAAAATCCAGAACAGGCTCCATGCCAAGAGTGATATCATGACTGGCCATGAGATCATGACCTGAGTTGAAATCAAGAGTCGGTTGCTTAACCAACTAAACCACCCAGGTGCCCCTGTGGGATTATTTGAAATGATAATTCTAATTTCTTTAATGATTTATGGCTTTTCAGATTTTCTTTTTCTATTTCTTTTTGTGTGGTTTGAGTAATTTGTAACTTCTAAGGTATTTGTTCAGTTATCTATTTTTTTTAATTTCTTGGCTTAATACTGGTCATGGTATTCACTTACTGTCTTTTTAATGTCAGTAAAATTTAAAATGTCTCCTTTTACATTCCTGATATTGTTGACATATATCTTTTCACTTTGTCTCAGTTCATTTTCCTTTGTATGGTTCCCGCTTAGTGTTTGTGGTACATCTTATATCCTTAAATATTTCTTAAAACCTGTTAAACTTGGAAAACTTGTTCATGATGGCTTCAAATATTTGCTTGGTTACCACCCTTTCTGGGCCTTCAATTGTACACGTTTTAGACTGCTTAACGTTGTCCCGTAGGTCACTGAAATGCATTTCAATATTTTCATTATTGCCTTCCTCTCTGTGGAAGAAAGCTGTTTTAACATCATTTCTTGTTCTGCTTCTATTGGCTAATTTTTCTCCTACTTATGTGTCTCATTCTCCTAGTTTTTAGCATGCCTAGTAATTTTTCACTGGATGGTGGATGTGTACATTTGAAGTGGTTGTGATCAGCAATCGTTGCCCCCTTTTAAAGAGCAGGGGCTTTTGTTTTAGAAATCAGTTTAATTCCTTGCCATTTATCTTCTTATTTTTGAGGTTTCTGTTTCATTTTATTTGGATATAAGTGTAGCAGCATTTACTTTAGGTAGAATTTAGCTCTACTACTGAGATGTGGTTTTTGATATTGCTACTGAATTTCAAGAGTGACCAGCAAAGGCTCTCCACATTGGCTGCAGTGAACCCAGAGGATCCCCAACTCTCCCAGTCAATTTTTACCTATTCTCATGGTGTTTCATCCTATATGTATACATCTTATTATTTAGCTAAGTCTCCAGGGAGCTTTACTAAGATTTCTAGTGTTCCTTTTGTGCATAGTTTCCTCTTCTCTGGAATTTTAATTCACTATTTCCATCCTTCTTAGACCTTCTGAATTCCATTCTCTTTCTTTTTACTTGGTTTAACAGCCTATTTCTGCTTAGAACCAACCATCTTCCCTGCTCCACGTTCTAGAATATCAGTCCAGGTAGAAATCTAGAACAATTGTAAAGCTTACCTCATTTGTTTCTATTTTCTCAAGGATCGCAGTCATGAGTTGGCTCTTGTCCAATGTACAGAAATAGTAGTTAAAAAAAATTAAATTGTATTTTTAGTGTATTTTTTATCTGATACCACCTTATCTGTGTCCCTCCTCTAGTGTGGCCGATATAAAATTGACATAGGGCACTGTATAACTTTAAGGTATACAGCATAATGATTTGACTTACATATATCATCAAATGACTATCACAATAAGTTTAGTTAACCTCTATCACCTCATACAGACACCAAAAAGTAAAAGAAATATTTCTTTTGCCTGTGATGAGAATTCTTAGGATTTACTATCTTGACAATTGTCATATATACCATACAGCAGTGTTAACTCTAGTTGCCATGTTGTACATTACATCCTCCATTTATCTTATAACTAGAAGTTTATACCTTTTGACCACCTGCATTTAAATAACAGTTTAATCTGGAACCAGAAAATACCCTGAATAGCCAAAGTAATCCTGAAAAAGAAAGCCAAAGATGGAGGCACCACAATTCCGGACTTCAGGATGTATTACAAAGCTATGACCATCAAGACAGTATGGTATTGGCACAAAAACAGACGCTTAGATAAATGGAACAGAGTAGAGAACCCAGAAATGGATTCACAAATGTATGGCCAACTAATCTTTGACAAAGCAGGAAAGAATATCCAATGGGAAAAAAAAAACAAAAAAACAGTCTCTTTAACAAATGGTGCTGGGAGAATTGGACAGCAACATGCAAAAGAATGAACATGGACCACTTTCTTACACCATACACAAAAATAAACTCAAAATGGATGAAAAACCTAAATGTAAGACAGGAAGCCATCAAAATCCTTGAGGAGAAAGCAGGCAAAAACCTCTTTTACCTTGGCTGCAGCAACTTCTTACTCAACATGTCACCGGAGGCAAGGGAAACAAAAGCAAAAATGAACTATTGGGACCTCATCAAGATAAAAAGCTTCTGCAAGGCAAAGGAAATAATCAGAAAAACTGAAATGCAACCAACAGAATAGGAGAAGTTATTTGCAACTGACATTTCAGATAAAGGGTTAGTATCCAAAATCTATAAAGAACTTACCAAACTCAACACCCCAAAAAACAAACTGTTCAGTGAAGAAATGGACAAAAGACATGAGTGGACACTTTCCAGAGAAGACATCCAGATGGCCAACTGACACATGAAAAAATGCTCAACATCACTCATCATCCAGGAAATACAATCAAAACCACCATGAGATGCCACCTTACATCTGTCAGAATGGCTAACATTAACAGCTCAGGCAACAACAGATGTTGGCGAGGATGCAGAGAAAAGGGATCTCTTTTGCACTGCTAGTGGAAATGCAAGCTGGTGCAGCCACTCTGGAAAACAGTATGGAGGTTTCTCAAGAAATTAAAAATAGAACTATCTTACATCCCAGCAATTGCGCTACTAGGTATTTACCCAAGGGATACAGGTATACTGTTTCCAAGGGACACATGCACCCCAATGTTTATAGTAGCGTTATCAACAATAGCCAAAGTATGGAAAGAGCCCAAATGTCCATCAATGGATGAATGGATAAAGAAGATGTGGTATATATATACAATGGAGTATTACTCAGCAATCAAGAAGGATGAAATCTTGCCATTTGCAACAACATGGATGGAACTAGAATATATTATGTTAAGCAAATATATTATGTTAAGCAAAATTAGAGAAAGACAAATATCAAATGACTGCACCCATATGTGGAATTTAAGATACAAAATAGATGAACATTAGGGAAGGGAAGCAAAAATAATATAAAAACAGGCAGGGGGACAAAACATAAGAGACTCTTAAATATAGAGAACTGAGGACTGCTGGAGGGGTTGTGGGAGGGGGCATGGGCTAAATGGGCAAGGGGCATTAAGGAAGACACTTGTTGAGATGAGCACTGGGTGTTATATGTAGGGGATGAATTACTCCTGAAATCATTATTGCACTATATGCTAACTAACCAGTATGTAAATTTAAAAAAATCAAATAATAAAATAAAATTAATTAATAAATAAATAACAGTTTAATCTACTTTAATATACTTTGTCCAGTTTTCTATTTGCTAAATGCAGGAGAGAAAATCTAGTTCTTTTTATTTCATCATGGAAGCAGAAATCCTCCTCCTCTTTCTCCCACCCTCCTTTCCCTCTCTCCCTCCCTCCTTCTCTTCCTTTTCCTCTCCCCCACCTCTCCCCCTCCTCCTTCTCCTCTTCCCCTCCTCCTCCCCTTCTACCTTCCCTTCTATCCCTCCCCACTTCTCCTCCACTTCCTCCTCCCCCTCTACCAGGAGATTTTACAACATCTATATTTCTATCCAATAGACTTAAACTCTTCAATGCAGGTCTTACCTAATTAATTTTCCTAAAATATAAAAATGACTCAGAGTTTGCTATATGTCATCCACTTGGAAAAAAAAAAAAACACCTGTATTAGTTTCCTAAGGCTGCCATAATAAATAAATTTTATGGCCTAAAACAACAGAGATTTATTTTCTCACAATTTTGGAGGCCCAAAGCTCCAAATCAAGTTGTCAGCAAAGCTGCGTTTGCCCTCAGAGGTTCTAAAGGGAGAATCTTTCCTTGCCTCTTCTCGCATCTGGTGGATCCTGAAATTACTTAATTACACCTGCAAAGTTTCTTATTCCAAGTAAGGTCACATTTTGAGGTTTTGAGTGGATATATCATTTGAAGACCACAATTTAACCATTATACTTAATGAAAAGAGTGTCATTTAGTATCAAACCCTTGAATTTCATATTATAAGCTGATTAGAAAGTGTGACTGGGAAATCCAGCTTTCCAGGAAATGACTATAATATCATGAAGAAAAAAAAAACTTCTCTATCTCTCTTTCTCCAACTCCTTTGACTAGATCTTTGTATACAGCTTTAAACCATCTGCTATAATAGTCATAAAAGAATGACATAATACTCTCCTTCCATAGAGTTAGTAATAAATCATGAATACACAAAAATATAGAGCTCTGTTCAGGCGAACAAATTAACAGATGTCCAAATGTGGTAATTGAGTGGTTGTAAAATGGGCGGGTATGTAAATTTAGAGAAGAAAGATCTGAAGTCTGGGTTCAGTTGGAAAGTTTTCATTAAATAAGAGGGAGCTTGGGAAGGGCCTTGAAATATGAAGGACCAAAAGAAGGACACTTCAGAAGAGAAAAGGGAGACAGACCAGAGTGAATAAAGTCTCAAAAGTAGGCATGGGAATGGTGTTCAGGAGGAAGAGGTAGAAAATTCAATAATTAGGTACTGAACTAGGAATTAAATCTAAGATAAGAGTTTACCTTTATGATATTATGATTTATAATAAGTATATATTTGGTCTTTGTCTCCATTGCTGGCACAGAACTCATAAAACCCTTGGCATTTCCAAAGTAGGAGAGCATAATAGTGTCTTTTGCTATGTTAATGTTGACTTTTGGAAAGCATCTAAGGAGAAGAGGGGAGAGGGGCTGGAGGTTGAATGGCAAATGGCCAGATTTAATCAATCATGTCTGTGTAATGAAACCTCCATAACACCCAAAAGGAGAAGATTTGGAAACCTTCCAAGTTAATGAATGCATGGAAATTTGGAGAGATTGGAGGAGGCATGGAAGTTCTGCACACTTTCCCCATATTTGCTCTGTGCATCTTTTCCATATGGCTGTTCCTAAATTATATCCTTTATAATAAACTTGTAATCTAGTAAGTAAAACGTTTCTCTGAGTCTTATGAGCTGCTATAGCAAATTAATCAAACCTAAGGAGAAGGTTGTTGGAACCTCCAATCTAGAGCCAGTGGGTCAGGAGCACAGCTAATAACCTGACTTTTGACCAGCCCCGGAAGTGGTGGACAATCTTACAGGACTGAGCCCTTAACTTGTGGAATCTAATGCTATCTTTGGGTAGAAAGTGTCAGAATTGAGTTGAACGGTAGGACACTCAACTGGTGACAGAGAATTGTTTGGGTGTGTGGGGAAACTCCTACACATTAAACTTGGGTGCAGAATTATAACCTTTATCTTACAAGGAATGAAAACCCTCTTATTTTTGGGAGATGGGATGGGAATGAGCTTATCTCTTGTAGCTTTTTTTCTACTTCCAAGCCTCACTCCTCCAATGTTGTTCCAACTTGGTCATTCCAGTAGTCTCCTCTGCAGATTCAAAACCTCTCCCCAGTCTTTTGCATGTCTTTTTCTCCTCCCCAAATTTCAAAATCTTCCCTCCTCCCTCTCTAAGTCATTTTCAAAAAATCACCATAGTGATTCTACTGTCATTTAGATGAACATCCTTGCAGGTGGGCCATACACAGAAGTAGTACCACCAAGTAAGTGTTCTCTTTCTTTTCAAACCCAGAGCCTATTTAGATGTTGATTATACTTGAATACTCCTTTGGTTAATCGGTAGAGTTTCTATATATTGTATAGATCCAACCTTACTATAATGGAATGCAAAGCATATTTAAGTTTATATTTAGCAAAGATCTGTTCAAAATGTGAGAGTGAGTGTTTATTTCCCCTAGACATGCTAGGGTGGGGCAGGGACAGCTGACCGAGGGAGTAAGAGTTGAAGCATACTGTTTTGTCATATAAATATTCTCTAAGCTCCAGCACTGGAATATTTCCCTCAACCACTCATTATTTTACAAGAAAAATACATGTGCAAAAAAAGCATTGTAATGCAAAGTTGCCTTTAACACTGTATCTACTCTTAATATTTCCAATTTAGTCTTTTCTGAAAATGAACAAAAATGAGGATTTAAAAGCTTGTCACAATATCTTCACAATGGTTATTTTTAATACAATGAAAGCAGCTTTATGGCATAATCCATGGTATAAACTGTGGTACATTGTGCATATCCATTTCCCTGCCTGAGTCTGTTCCTCCACACATCACATGACCACAAATGATCAAGCATCATATACATGCTTTGTTTTTCAAGCCTTACACATTTTGAAGGAACATTTTACAAAGTCCCACATTGTAGAGCATAGCATACGCTCCAGGCAAGAGAGGACAGCACTAGCTGGTTATATATAATAGGAAAACCACCCCAGAGCCATGATTATTAGAGAAAAGAAGCACACAAAATACAAATTATGTAGACTTGGTAGGCAAACTTTTCCAGAAATGTCTCCTCTCCTTTTTCACAACAAAAACAAAGCAATGCAGAAAAGAGTAATCAGGGATTCTGGAAAAGGAAGAAGAATGTTTTAGCTACTCTTTCCTATACCAAGTTCATCTGCTCCTCCTGTCACCCAATCCTGACTAGAAGGTAAATGAATACATCTACTAATAAACTCTTAGGTGGCCTCAATCCCCCACTACACTCTCTCCCCAACATGACAGGAAAGACCCCAAGGGCCTGAAGAAGAAAACCTACAGCAGAAGGTAAAATGTATTACATTTGCTGAGCCCTATGGAAAGGAAAAATAAGCACAGGTGTAAAAATTGTCTTTGAATGTGAAGTGGCAAGCCGCTTATTCCCATGAGGATGAGGATTGGTGTCTAAATTAATCCTGCCCCTGGCATGAATTGCAGAGGCTCTGATAATTTTACAAACGTGGCTGTTGCTATTATGGCTGAACTGATACAATGTATGTATGAGACAAAGCGTTTAGTTTGGACACTTTAGATAATTTGTAGATTTCAGGATTTAAAACAGGAGTTGTCCTAATGCCCTCCAGTGAATTGTTTCTGTAAAGGGAGACACAGTAAATATTTTAGGTTTTCCAAGCCATACTTTGTCACTACTCCCCAAACGTACAGCTGGAACAGGAAGGCGGCAATAGACCATATGTAAAACAGCGGGTGTGGCTGTGTTCCTGCATGCCACACTGTTGCCAACTTCTGCTCTCAAGTATTTCGCATCAGTTACCAGACCTGAGCCAAAACGTGACTCTGGGGAGTGGGAATGAAAGTGGTTTCAAGGGAAAGACCAAACTCCAGCTCCCATAGTTTCTGCTAATAAACATCTTTAAGGAAAAAGTTTCCCGGCAACACAGAGAAAGCATCAATACCAATTCCATAGGCCTCCTTCTAACCACACATCTGCCCTCTTGCTCAGCTCCACAGTGATGCTGCAACGTGCATGGCACAGGAAGATACAGCGAGTGTTCGCCCAGCAAAGGTAATGAGTTAGGTGCCCTTCCTGCATGTTTCCTGCATGTTGGGAATGGACTATGTTGCCTCTCTCAGCCAAATCAATTAAAATATTTCGACAGTTCAAATAAAATCGAAGTCTGACGGTTACACTAGATCTGCAGTTCTCAAATGGAGGTGATTTAACAGTATGTGGAGACGCTTTTGGTTGTCATAACTGGAGAATGGCTATTACCGGCATTTTGGAGAGGCTAGAGATACTGCTCAACATCCTATGATGCACGGGACAGTCCCCCACCATGAAGGATAATCCAGCCCAAAATGTCAATAGTGCCAAGGTGGAGAAACCCTATGGTAATGCTTTAATAAATCCCTCCTTTAGTGAACATAATTACAACACAAAATACATTTTCTGAATGAACATGAAGAGACATCACTAAATAAAAAAGTTCTCACAGTAAAAGACTCCCAAGTACTTTGCAGAAAGAAGGAACTTACATTAAAATATTTTGCTTTCTCAAATTAATGCAAGAAATAAAAGAACATCTCATGTTTTTAGAAAAAAATGCAGTATCCTTCAGAATATGATTTGAAACAATCTTTCATTGAATTCCAGGTGTTTTACAGAATTTTCTAATCCTGGCTCTGGTTATAAAATATAGATACATTTAGATTGTCCAATTTGTGCATGATATAATCTGGATATACATCAAGCCTGAACAGTAACTTAACCTGGCTGATGCTGAGAATGGAGACTTTGGAACTTTTTAAGAGAGAAGGCTTAGAGTTCATGGTGAACTAGAAGAAGTCATGGTTTTGTAGAGTTACAAAGAGATTAGTGGGGCCTTAGAACTGCCTGGGAACTGTATGCTTTTCTGTCGGGAAAGCAGGAGCTAAGATAAAGTTGAGGCTGGGCTGACAGAATCAGGTCAAAGTGCTCTGCTTCATTTTGATGTGCCTTAATATGGAGTTTCTCGGGTGGAGCTAAACCTATATAATTCTGAATCTGAGAAAAGAAAAAACATTCATATACATGGACTTTCCTCCAGTAGCTAGATTTCATTATGTGTGTTCATGTTACCCCAAAATGATCACAATCTATTGAAACTCATAAAACCATGCAAATTATTGAATGACTGCTGAGTTAGGAAGTAGGAACTAACTAATAAATTCTCCCCAAACAAAAATAAAACCAACCAAACTGGTTATTTACATCATTTAAGACAAAATTTCTGCTTCTAGGAATTAGTTTTTAAAAACTTTTTACTTAGAATAGTTTAAGCCTTACAAAAATTGGAAAGACAGTGGTGCCTGGGTGGCTCAGTCAGTTAAGGGTCTGACTTCAGCTCAGGTCATGATCTCGCGGTCTGTGAGTTCGAGCCCCGTGTCGGGCTCTGTGCTGACAGCTCAGAGCCTGGAGTCTGCTTCTGATTCTGTGTCTCCCTGTCTTTCTGCCCCTCCCCCACTCATGCTCTGTCTCTCTCTGTCTCAGAAATAAATAAACATTAAATTTTTTTTTAAAAAATTGGAAAGACAGTACAAGAAGTTCCAGTATACGCCATTCCTAGTTTTCTTAATATCTCACATTACATTATTAATATTTTACTTTAATATAGCATATTATCACCCGATGTAAACCAACATCAATACATTATTATTAACTAAAGTCCATACTTTATGCAGCTTTACTTATTTTTTACCTAATGTCTTTTTTCTATTGCAGGATCCCATGAAGGATCCTTCTACGTTACATTTTGTCATATCTTCTTAGGTTATAAGTTTCTCAGACATTCCTTGGTTTTGATAGTTTTGAGGAGTACTGGGAAGGCAGGGTAGAATGTCCTTCAGCTGGGAATTTTCTGATGTTTTCGTCATCAGTAGACTGGGGTTGTTAGTTTGGGGAAGAAGACCACAGAGATAATAAGCTAACCTTAGCAAATCATATCTACATTATATGCTACAGATACATGACATATCACTCTTGATATTAATCTTGATCACTGAACTGACATAGTGTGCATACTTTAATTTTCAATGGAACTAAATTTATGTACTGATATTGTATGTACTAAATGACATATGTCATATAAAATAGCTTGAGAGAATGTTCAGGTAACATTTTTTTTTGAGATCATTATGTTTTCTTGAAAAATGTTTAGTCAAATATTTCTTTCATTGAAATCATAACTATTTACTACTGTGTAACACTCAACCCTAGCTAACTTAGAGTAAGCCTTATTTGTAAGAATCCTTTACTTCTATGAGATAACACTGAAGGACACATCTCTTTTCTAAGATGAGATAAAAATACTACTACTAGGATAATGATATTTTTATTAAGAGCATCCTACACTTTCCATGAGATTTTCATGCTCATTATCTCTCTTGAATATCATAACAACTCCAGAAGTTAGTGGATATTATTTGTTTGATCACAGCCATTACTTTTTGTAGTTCATGCTCAATATGACAAGTATTTTCATATTATATGTGTCTTCATATGTGTTTTGTGAATGCAAAGATATATGAATAGCTAAGGAAAAGTACAGCCCTTCCTTCCTTGAAAAATTTACATTAGTACTTTATGTATGTGTCTGACATATATTTTTGTAAGAAGAACATGATCAGTGATTACCATTATAAAGGAAATATTGGGCTTTCTTATTTGTTAGCAGTTAGCAAGATTTCACATTTCACTAAAATTAAGTTTCAAGTCTGGTGTGTCAACAGAGCAAGTAATTTCACTGGTAAATGCCAAATTATGCTGGTACCTGTAAGCTAAGTTACCAGCTGATAGATAAAATATTACTATGGAGATCATTTTGAAATTTTGATTATAAGATTCTGAAATATATTTACTACTATCTTGTAGTAAGTTACTTTTCAGAAGAATAGAAATATATTAAGAAGTGAACTATTTTGGGGTGCCTGGATGGCTCAGTAGATTGAACATCTGACTTTGGCTCAGGTCACGATCTCGCGATTCATGAGTTGGAGCCCCGCGTCAAGCTCTGTGCTGACAGTTCAGGGCCTGGAGCCTGCTTCGGATTCTGTGTCTCCCTCTTTCTCTGCCTCTCCCCAGCTGGTGCTCTCTCTCTCTCTCTCACTCTCTCTGAAAAATAAATAAAAACATTTAAAAAAAAAAAGAAAAAAGAACTATTTTTTTTTCTTTTTTCAAAATAGAGTCTACTGCCTCTATCATTTGGATATTTCCTCAAAGTTTTGACTACTTTTCAAAAGTTAAGACTAGTATTTACTGACTAAAGGATTTATCAAAACAATTTTTATATGGAAAAGAAAAGATCTTGTCTTAGGATAATTTATATTATCAAGCCTTAGTTGTTAAATGTTTATAGTAATAGAAAAATCATTAAGCAAAGGTGGACAAGAAGAGTGAAAAAAACCTCTCCCAATATAGAGCATCTAAATATGTTGGCAAAAATATTTTTAAAAAGCTTTTCAAGAGAACTATTTACCTTGTGTAAAGAAAACAATTTGAGGCTATAAACAAAGAAAAAAATATGGTAACACAAGGCCAAGAAAATTTCTTTTTTGTAAGTTTATTTATTTTGAGAGAGAGAGAGAGAGATAGCATGCAAGCAGGGGAGGGGCAGAGAGAGAGAGAGGGAAAGAGAGAGAGAGAATCCCAAGCAGGCTCTGCACTGTCAGCACAGAGGCCGATTCAGGTCTCAAACTCACAAACCATGAGATTATGACCTAAGCCAAAATCAAGAATTGGGCACTCAACCGACTGAGCCATCCAGGTGCCTCAAGGCCAAGAAATTTCTAAAATTGATTCTAATCCTAAAGGCATCTGTTGGTCCCTGGTGGTCTAGAACCTAGATTTTAGTGGGACACTGAATGCAAAGGACAAGAGACAGAGTCTGAGCCTCAATCAGTGTGGGAAGTCAGACCAGAGATGCCTGCCAATGTGAGACACAGGAAGAACAATATTTTCAGTAGATGAACACACACACACAAACACACAAACACACACACACACACACACACACACACACAGAGAAGCTTATCCAGTTTACCTTCTTGGAATTACTTTTGCATAGAGGAGGATAAAAAATAAACACTCACCTGAGAATTCATAACCACAAACCTGCCCTCAAGTACATATGGGTAACTTGAAAAACCCATTTTAAACACTTAGCTGAACATGGTCATGGATTGTCCCTATAATTACCTGGATGAAGGAAAAGCAAATCCTTAAAAGAGAAATGTATTCTAAACACATTCCCTAAAGAATTCTCACAAAGTTCTAAGGCACAGGACTTCATAATTAAAAAAAAACATTACTAAACATATAAGGAACAAGTTATTATAAGAGTTATTAGAAACAAGCACACTGCATTTTGAGACTGAAAAAGACTGTAGCCATTGGTATTTTGAAATGCAGAATATAAGGCCTGAAGTGGTACAGGAATATTAATAAATCAAAGACAAAAGTAGTAGAAATGACTGTATATTTATTCCAGACTCCTCTATCCTCCAAAAAAATCGACAATTGGTATGCCAAAAAAATCAGCAGAAAACTTTTAGAAATCAACAAGTCTACAGGCATGCATATTACCATGAGCTAGAGATATGAAGTCTGGAGGAATAGAAAATAAGATTAAGCCCCTCAAAATGATCAATTAGAATTATTAAACACAAAATATAAACTGTTAATAGATTAAAGTCTTTTAATATGTTAATGATGTGAAGGAGAGGTTTGATATCTTGAATAAAGAATTAGCATATTTGTCAAAGAACTGTTAGAATTCTTAGAACTGAAAAATAGAATAACTTAAATAAAAAAAAATCAGTAGATGTTATTAGCTATGTGCCTGGCAAGATTCTGCATGCTGGGGATACATCTTTACACAAAAGAGTCAAAATCCTTGCCTTTATGGAGCTTTAACTTCTGGTTTGTAGAAATAGGAAAATAACTAAATAAATTTCAGATGATTGAAATGTGTTTATGTTGATGCATGCATTCATGCATTTTCCTGGCTGTATAGCATTTCATTGTATGACTTAGCACATTTTGATTTATCCATTCTAATATTGGTGAATAACTGAGCGGTTTTAATATTTTACTGTTCCCTACCTCTTGATGCATCTGTATGCACTCATTTTGTTGAGTATAAATTTAGTACATGAGTGCATTTAATTTGAGTAGACAATGCCAGTTCTCTAAACTGGTTGTGCCCATTTAAATTCCTAACATTTTGGGGGCGCCTGGGTGGCTCAGTCGGTTAAGCATCCAACTTCGGCTCAGGTCATGATCTCGTGGTCTGTGAGTTCGAGCCCCGCGAGCCTGGAGCCTGTTTCAGATTCTGTGTCTCCCTCTCTCTCTGACCCTCCCCTGTTCATGCTCTGTCTCTCTCTGTCTCAAAAATAAATAAACGTTAAAAAATTTTTTTAAATAAATAAATTCCTAACTTTTTAGAGTCAAGTCCATCCTTATCCTTGCCAACATTTGCTATTATCAGTATTTTGCACTTTAGTTTGTCTTTAAAATTTTGGCAGAATTGCCTTGTAAAGACACCTGGACCTATGGTTTTCTTTATAGAAATATTTGTAATTATAAATAAAAATTTTTAATAGATCTATTCGGATTTTTAATTTTCTGTGTGACCATTGGCTACTGTTGTAATTTTAGGAATTTGTCTTGCTTCATCTAAAATTATCGAATTTATTGATGTAAGCTAGTCTCAAATATGTTTTTATCATCCTTTACATCACTGGGGTCTATAATGATTTTCCCTTTTTCATTCCCAATGTTGGTAATTTGTGTTTCTGTCTGTATTCCTGCTCCATTTTACGAGATCGCCAGTTTTGTCTTGCCGAAAAACAAAATCCTAGGTTCTTGATCTTCTGTATTGTAGTTTGTATCTCCCCCTTACCCCAGTTTCACTTGCTTTATTGCAATATTCACCTTATTGGGATGGTCTGGAACCAAACCTGCACCATCTCTGAGGTGGGCCTGTAGTTATCTCTGGAGGGTAAGTGATTGGAAAGGCATGAAGGGCAGCTTCTCGGGGTTTGTGATGTCCTATCTCTTGGCCCGAGTCACTGTTCCAAGGGTGCTTTCATTTCTTTAGTTAGCTGTACCCTTAGCAATTTTTCCAGTTTTTTTACTTATTTTTAAATGCTAAGAAGGAGGCTTTTTTTCCTACAAAACTTTGTACACGTGCGATGTAATTCAGTGCCATGTTGTTTTTCCTGAATATCTTGCCTTGACTCATTTGCTGTATTTTTATTAAGAAATCCTTGCCATAATTGCACCTGGATACTGATGCTCTTTCTTCGCAAACCCCTTGAAATGGCACAAAATCTTTCTTTCTTCTCCTATGTTAACATGTTGCTCTTTTCATGTTTATAGGCTGTAAAATTTATATTTCTAACTGTAGTTTCCTGTGACTAGCAGCTTATCATTATGTACTGTTTAATTTCTATTTTGTGTTGAGCTCATTCATTTTAAAGTATTAGTTTCACTTTGGAGGATTAAATATGGCCAAGGTTTCTTTCACTGTGTAAGATGAGGCTATTAGAGGCATATGCTAAAAAAATAGATGCTGCCGCTGTTCCTTCTGCTCATGTTGATGGTAATAATGGAGGTCAAGGGCACAGGCAGTGAGAGGATATAGACAGTCTTCCAAGGGCGTGCCTGAGGAATGCTAGATTCTCTGGTTGGCCCTAGTCATTGATCTTTCATTTTGTTGAGTAAAAATGCAAGCCAAATTCTTGTTCAAATGCTAGGGAAACACAGTAAAGGAGATTATTCAGAACTGGAAGAGAAAGGAGAGATGAAATGGTTTGCAGAGACAAATTATGGAAGTGATATATTTTTAAAAATTGTAATGGAATTTTACTATATGGCATATGGTTAAAACCTTCTATCATATCTTCACACAAAATGTTCAGTAAAAGATTCATTTTTACTATTGGCATTTTTCCCCAGCATGATGATGCCTGTTTCAAAGTCAGGAGGTTGACAATAAAATATGTCTGTGAGAAGCCCTCAGTATCTTAGTTACAACTAGAAAAAAACAGTACAGAAATATTTCTTTAAAATGCATCAAAGGAACATGTCTTGATTTTCAATCCTCAGTCAATTGCTTAGAAACTTTAGAATGCCCTGGCTGGCCAACAGTAAATTGTCTAGCTTACAAAAGCAGGAAATAGAATTTTTCTTGCTTGATTTTAGTTCATAGCCCTGTCCCTGATTCCAGAGCTCTTTTTTTCCATGAATTTACCAATTTCTGCCTTAAAATAAAACCTGTTATTTTCAAACTCATCAATATTATTAACACTAAAAATAAAATTCCAGTGAAATGTTACTTTAAAAAGTGGGATGGGATTTTCCTAAAGATCTTGGATTAGAAATGGCTGGCAAAAGACCTAGGCTCTTGGTTGACCCTCTTTGCCACCCTCGTATTTCTCAACAATTTGAAAAAAAAACATTCAAAAGTCAGGTTATCTTTTTCCGATTAAATTTCTAATTAAAGACTTCTATCTGATACAAATTTAAGAGTCACTGCAAAACTTTAAGCTTTTAAGTCCCTTAACGTGTTAAAAATTGAGATTAATAAAATTGTTAGTGTATTTTATTTTTTTTTTTGTTAGTGTATTTTAAAAGTTAGAAAAAATGTTTTGGTTTATTGTACTCACCGACTCAGAGAATTAAGGATTCTTTAATTTCAGTGGAGAGCTTTGTATGACCAATCACATATTACTGGCTGTCTTTGAACTTTCTTTCTTGGATAATATGTATCTCTATTACCTTGCTTGAAATTTTAATAAATTTATGAGCTAATCTTGCTGTAATTTTACTTGCTAGCTCTATTTTAATACTGGGTGTAGAAAAAACATAAATCTATCCAGTTTAGGAAATAAGAAACAAATGCTTTTTTTTTTTTTTTTTTTTTTTTAGCATGCATCAGGACACATCTTAGTTCCTTAAATAAGCTTGTAAAAATACAGTAGTGAAAAGTAAATAATTGCTTATTGGAAACCTATAATTGAAAAAAAATAAACTTCTTACTTGATATATCTCTGAAGGCAAGGGAAATAAAAGCAAAAATGAACTACTGGGACCTCATCAAGACAAAAAGCTTCTGTACAGCAAAGGGAACAATCAACAAAACTAAAAGGCAACCAACAGAATGGAAGGAGATATTTGCAAATGACATACTGGATAAAGCATTAGTATCAAAAACCTATAAAGAACTTAGCAAACTCAACACCCAAAAAACATATAATCCAGTGAAGAAATGGGCAGAAGACATGAATAGACACTTTTCCAAAGAAAACATCCAGATGGCTAATAGACACATGAATTCTCAAATCACTCATCATCAGGGAAATACAAATCAAAACCAGACTGAAATACCACCTCACACCAGAGTGGCTAAAGTTAACAACTCAGGAAACAACGGATATTGGTGAGGATGTGGAGAAAGGGGAACCCTCTTGCATTGTTGATGGGAATGCAAACTGGTGCAGCTACTCTGGAAAACAGTATGGAGGTTCCTCAAAAATTTAAAAAAAAAAAGAAAAGAATTACCCTATGACCCAACAACAGCACTACTGGAAGTTTATCCAAAGGATACAGGAGTGCTGATTCATAGGGGCACATATACCTCAATATTTATAACAGCATTTTCAACAATAGCCACATTATGGAAAGAGCCCAAATGTCCATCAACTGATGAGTGGATAAAGAAGATGTGGTTTATATATACAATGTAATACTACTTGGCAATGAGAACGGATGAAATCTGGCCATTTGGAATAAGATGGATGGAACTAGAGGGTATTATGTTAAGTGAAATAAGTCAATCAGAGAAAGACAGATATCATATGATTTCATTCATATGTGGAATTTGAGAAACTTAATGGAAGACCATAGGAGAAGGGAAGAAAAAATAAGTTACAAACAGAAAGTGAAGCAAACCATAAGAGACTCTTAAATACAGAGAACAAACTAAGGGTTGATGGGGGGTGGGGGGTTGAGAAGGTGGGGAAGTGGGTGATGGGCATTGAGGAGGGCACTTGTTGGGATGAGCACGGGGTGTTGTAAGTAAGTGATGAATCACAGGAATCTACTTCTGAAGCCAAGACTACACTGTATGTTAGCTAACTTGACAATGAAATTTTAAAAATTAAAAAAACAAAAACAAAAAAAAGAGAAAAATATATATGTGGTTGTGATGTGCCTTTGTTCCTCATGTCCTCCTTTCTAAAGTATTCATTTTCTTTTTTCCTGGCCATCCTAAATCCTTCTGTTATGAAAGGGCCAGCTCTGACTTGCTCGCCTCATTCCTGAGCAGTTTGCCACACTCACAGCAGTGAATTGCATGACTTTCTACCACTCAGTATAGCAGATTTCTGGGGCTATGTCTAAAGCTTTTAAATACGAGGCAACAACAATTTATTTTGTTTTTCTTATACCTGTTTTATCACCTACAACATCCTAAACATCTTTCCCCTCAGAGATGCACATAATAAAATGAATACTTATCCATTGTTTCTGTGACACAAATATTCCTTTCTCATGACAACAGGATAATGTGATATTGAGATTAAATGTGCCTCTATGTGCCAAGAGAAGTTCACAGAGTCCAGTGCCCATATAATATGTTGCTTGACATGGATCTCTCTTTAATTAATTCAATTCAAAAAGTATTTATTGAGGGGTGCCTGGGTGGCTCAGCTGGTTGAGCGTCTGACTTCAGCTCAGGTCATGATCTCATAGTTTGTGAGTTCAAGTCCCGTGTCGGGCCCTGTGCTGACAGCTCGGAGCCTGGAGCCTGCTTCAGATTCTGTGTCTCCCTCTCTCTCTGCCTCCTCCCCTGCTCCTGCTCTGTCTCTCTCTGTCTCTCAAAAATAAATAAATTTTAAATTTTTTTTTAAAAACTATTTATTGAGAACCTACTATGTACAGGACACCATGTAGGTAGGTAGTGGGGATAAAGTAGAGAATCTCTGCTTCCATAAAGCTTACATTCCAATGGGGGGGATCAGGTAATAAACAATAAAAATTAGTGAATTTATGTGTGTATCAGTTTTGCGCTATATCTGAGTATATCTGAGAGAAAAGCATTCTGGGCAGGGAGAACAGCAAGTCCATTTGAAGGCCCTGAGTCAAGAATGTTAAGGCTGAGCAAGAAAAAGTTCACAGAATTAACAGGGAGTCACATGATCTAAGTCCTTAGAGAATATTGGAGTACAGTAGGAAACCATTGGACAATTTTGAGCAAAGGAATGACATGATATGTAATATATAATACTGTGAAATTCTATAGCCCCAAAAGTTTCTATTCTCTATTCCTTAGTACTCATCTTTTTAAAAAAGCCTTTCAATTTATAATCCACATACCATGACAGTCTTTCTACCCACACCCCATGTTTTATACATGTACATTTAAGAATAACATTGTATAGAGGTAGGAATAAATTTCCTTACATGATCACCCAAAGAAAACTGGAAATTATAGATATCTAAATGCTTTTTTTTATTACATTATTCTTAGGTTTACACAGATTAGTTCTCCCCCCTCCCCTCCAAACATGCTGATATTTAAACCTAGGAATACTTTCAGAGATATTTTTAAAATAAGCAAATGAGCTTGGTTTTTCCTTTTATCTTCTTTTTTTGTGATTATCTGCACACTTCTTTCTCATGCATGTATTTTTAATTTGAAACCAAAAAGTGCTCTTTCTTGTCACCATTCTAACATCTATGTTCTCGGAATCTAATTAGGGTTTAGGTGAATCATTTTCACAGTTGTATATATATTTCAGCCAACACCCCTCCACCCTGCAAAACCCTGGTATTTGACATTTAATTTTTTTTTTCTGAGGGAGACTACTGAGCAAAAATAAATTCTTTGCATTTTAAGATGTGATGAACTAGGAGAACCTCTTTTTTTTTTTTAACCTGTTTGGGAACTTTTCCATCCCTTTCTTTCCCGAGCACATCTTGCTAGCTTTTAGGAAACTTCTACTTGTTTCCATGTGGTTCTCATGGGTTGTCAATAGGAAAACACATGTGACCTAACCTGAAACAGTCATCTATCTCCGCAGATGTGTTCAGTACATGTTGTGACCGAGCAGCTCAAACTAAAGTATTTAAAATTCCTTATTGGAATTATCTGAATTCCTGGTAGAGGTACGGCCTTATTTTCCTTTTTCTTTGCGAGCTTTAAGTGTATAATTCTGGAGCCATCTGTGTCCATGATTACGGACATATGGAAAAATCCACTTTGCAGAAGGAGACAATGAGAATGGGAGAAACAAGTACAGATGTGGAGAGGATTTACAGACAGGAGTTAAGGGACAGAGAGAGAGAGAGAGAGATGGAGAGAGATAGAGAAGCAAAGAAAGACATTTGTTTTCCAATTCCAACCCTTGTGCTCCTATTCAACATAAATCAATAAAACCCTTCTTGTTTAAGGAAATTTGACATGGATTTCTGTTATCTGCAACCAAAACAAACTTGGGGTAGAAATTAACACCAAAAGTTACACTGGAAAAAGAAGACCCTAAAATGGAAAATTGGCTGAGTTGAAGTGAACTAAGTTACAAGGATTATTCCATTATCCCAGGATGGAAATTGGAAGCTTTGTTCTGCCACAAGAAGCAGGTTAAAAAGTTACATGTTGAATCTTTAGGCTTTGTGTGCTTACTGAGGCTGGAGCTGTAAGAGATTTACTGGAAAATATCAGAACTCTTGGCATAGGTTCAAATCCTTCCCTTCTGTAAGGTCTTGAACAAATGACACAAGATTTTATATAAACTGGCCCATCCCAAATTAGAAAGGGTGTAGCATAGAGGTCTGTTGAGGGACCTTGCCATTTCTTCTTTCTCTGTCTCTCCTCACTTAGCTTGGGACAAATTATTAGAAACTGTTCATCTTTCAAGAAACATTAACTGCATGATCCCCAGTGGTCCTGGATTGTTGGCCAGAAGAAGAAAAGACAGAAAGAGAAGAGCTGAAGAGATGGGAAAGAACTGTCCCATAGACCTGTTGGTATCAGGTTGAACTCTCCAAATTTTAAATAATAAAATCCAAGTCCAATTCCTTTGAGTAAAAAAGTAACTTCTTGGTTTATAGAACTTAAATTCCAGTGATAGTCTGGCTGTAGATCCAGGGAGTCAAATGAAGTCCTTCTGATACTGTTTCTTTCTGTCTACCCACTTTGCTTCCTTCTGTGTTTGATCAGTTCTCAGAAAGGTTCCTTTATTCAGAGAAAAAAGATGTTTGTCAGGAGGTCCAGATTTATATCCTACCACCTCAACGTCTAGAGAAAAATATTGTTCCTCTTTTCAAGTTTCTCAAGCAAAAATCGAGAGTGGTCTTCTTGAATATTCATGCCTTAGCTTGTGTAATGATGGGCAAATAATTTAATTTTCTAGATCTTATTTGTAAGCTAGTAATGATAATTACAAAAATAACAACACCAGTAACAGTACCTCCCTGATACTGTTGCTGAGAGGAATAAAAGGGCTAGTCTGTGTAGCACATGGCAAAGATAAACTGCTTGGCAAATGCAAAGTTCTATAAAAGGATCAGCTTCTACAATCCACTATAACCCACTTATGGCTGCCCAGCACACATGCTAATGTATATAAGTCATAGTAGTAGCGAAAGTAGTAATAATAGTAATAATTATTATTATTGCAATGGTTTTGAACTACCCAGAAGTCTTATGATCATCATCCTTGAGTTAAGAGTACCAGTCACCAGTAGGGAATTCCTCCCTTTCTGCATGGAGTTATCATGGTGCCCCTCTCCCCCCAGGATTTTAGATTAGTAAGTGATATAGGCTGGATTAGATACAATAATGCATCCCTTAAACACAATGATTATTCTAAAAGATAAACATATTTAGGGACACCTGGGTGGCTCAGTCGGTTAAGAGTCTGACTTCGGTTCAGGTCATGATCTTGCGGTTTGTTAGTTCGGCCCCGCGTCGGGCTCTGTGCTGACAGCTCAGAGCCTGGAGCCTGCTTCAGATCCTGTCTCCCATTCTCTCTGCCCCTCCCCCACTCATACTGTCTCTCTTTCTCTCTCTCAAAAATAAATAAGCACTTAAAAATTTTTTTAAAGTTAAACATATTTAGTCCAGAGAACTTCCCTAAAATTTTTGATAAAAAGTAAGTAAATGAGGGTATCTCTTGATTCTTCTGGGACAGAAGGCTGTAAACATGTAGACATGAGGCCATATGAGACCCAGTTCCTGCTATGTGGACAGAGTCTGAGAAAAGATTGAGAGGAAGCTGATAACACTGATTGTCCAATTCCAGCTTTTTGATCCAGTTCTTGAGTTCTTTCAATTTTATTTTTAGTTCTTTCATTATTCTTCCAAGTCATAATCATAAAGAAATTTCTTTTTCTCTTAAGCTAAGATGAACAACATTCCAGTGTTCATAACCAGAAGTGACTAGAATAAAATAAGATGTTAGAGGTAATGAGCACTGTGTAGTGTATAGTTTGACAAATGCCTCACACACAGCAAGTCATAGAAAGCTAATTCTGAGAGACCCCTCAGAGATCATTGAGACCAATGCCCTCTCAGTTATAGATGAATTATAGATGCTTCAGTTATAGAGGAGTAAGCTGTTCTTGGAGAACATGTGTTAGCTTGTGATTTCAAGAAGTATCCGGCCAGCTGTATCAGGCAATGTTAATATCTAGTGTGTTAATATCTAGAGTGACAATAAATGGAAAGGTCTGGTGGAGAGCCTGAACTACAAGTCCATGGTTCAGATTACAAGAAATCCTGGGGACTGATGATTCCTATTAACCAAATGTAGAAGACCAAATTCACAAACCAAAATGTCCATATATTAATTTAGATTGGGAGGTGAACCTTGATCAGGAGGTATGCCAGTCATTTGAAACAGGCACCCCTACAGGCAGGCAAGCTCAATGTTAAAGATTAATATGGGCAGAGTATTTTTTTTTATTTTAAGTTTCTTTATTTAAATTCAAGTTAGTTAACATACAGTGCAGTATTGGTTTCAGGAGTACAACCCAGTGATTCATCACTTACATATAACCCCCCGTGTTCATCCAAACAAGTGCCCTCCTAAATGCCCATCACCCATTTAGCCCATCCCCCCACCTCCCCTCTAGCAAACTTCAGTTTGTTCTCTGTATTTAAGAGACTCTTACAGTTGGAGTGCCTGTGGCTCAGGTCATGATCTCAAGGCTCCTGATTTCAAGCTCCACATTGGGCTCTGTGCTGACAGCTCAGAGCCTGCAGCCTGCTTCAGATTCTGTGTCTCCCTCTTTTTGTCCCTCCCCTGCTTGCTCTGTCTCTCTCTCTCTTTCTCAAAAATAAACAAAAAACATTAAAAAAATGTTTAAAAAGAGACTCATATGGTTTATCTCCCTCTCTGTTTTTATCTTATATTTTCTTCCTTCCCTTACGTTCATCTGTTGTGTTTCTTAAATTCCACATATGAGTGAAATCATAAAATATTTATCTTGACGTATTTTGCTGCATGACTTATTTTGCTCAGCATGATACACTTTATTTCCATCCACATTATTGCAAATAGCAAGAGTTCATTCTTTTTGACCACTGAGTAGTATTCCATTGTGTGCGTGTGTGTGTGTGTATGTGTGTGCGTGTACCACGTATTCTTTATCCATTCATCAGTTAATGGACATTCGGGTTCTTTCCATAATTTAGCTATTGCTGATAGCACTGCTACCAACATCAGGGTGCATGTGCCCCTTCAAATCAGCATTTTTATATCCTTTAGATAAATACTTAATAGTGCAATTTCTGGGTCATAGGATAGTTCTATTTTTAATAAATGGCTAGTATCCAAAATCTATAAAGAACCTATCAAACTCAACACCCAAAAAAACAAATAATCCAGTGAAGAAATGGGCAAAAGATGTGAATAGACACTTTTCCAAAGAAGACATCCAGATGGCCAACCAACACATGAAAACATGCTCAACATCACTTATCAGGGAGATACAAATGAAAACCACAATGAGATACCACCTCATACCTGTCAGAATGGCTAACATCAACAACTCAGGCAACAACAGATGTTGGTGAGGATGCGGAGAAAGAGGATCTCTTTTGCACTGCTGGTGGGAATGCAAGCTGGTGCAGCCGCTCTGGAAAACAGTATGGAGGTTCCTCAAAATATGGTAAGAGTATTTTAAAATTAAAAGTTTTCAATACCAAAGTAAGCTCCATGAAAGAAAAAAAAAAAGCTGGACTTTATCAAGATTAAAAACTTTTTCTCACCATTAAAAGATCAGAGACAGAAAGTATTTGCAAATAACATATCTAATGAAGTAATTGTATACGTAATATATATAAAAAAACTCTTAGAAGTCAACAATAAGAATAAACAAAACATAAAAGATCCGAACAATCACTTCATCAAAGATATACACATGGAAAAAAACCATATATTAAAAAGTGTATCCTTTGTCATTGTGGCAAATGTGAATTAAAACCATAATGAGATATCACTGAACACTTTTTAGGATGTCTAAATAATTTTTTTGCACTTTTTAAAACTTTTATTTTGAAATATTCTGAGAAAAAAAAAGTTACAAGTACAAAACCACCTGGGAGTAAGTTGCCAACTTGATGAGCCAATCACTCCTGAACTTTATTTTCTAAACAAGGGCATTTTTTTCTGTGTAACCACAAAACAACCATCGAATCAAAAAATTGCCGTTAATACCTATTACCGTCTAATCCCCAGGCGCTTTAGCTCATGTATCACAGTTTAATCCTTAATTTTGTAATGGCTACATTTTTTCAAACACTGACAGTAACGAACACTGGCCATGCAGAGCAGCAGAAATTTTTCTGCATTGCTGGTGAGAATGCAAAATGGTACAACTACTTTGAAAGACAGTTTGGCAGTAGCTTATAAAGTGAAACACAGCACACTATCCAGCGTTCAAGTGATTTGAAAATTTATGGCCACATAAGAACCTGTATGTGAATGTTTATAGCAGTTTTATTCATAATCATTAAAAACTAGAAACAACCAAGATGTCTTTGGAAGGTAGGGGAGGAGATGAATAAACAAACTGCGGAATGTCCATACAATGTAATACTATTTAGTAATAAAAAGAAACAAGCTGTTAGTTCATGCAATGACATGAATGAATCTTAAGTGCCTTTTACTAAGTGAAGGAAGCCAGATCCAAAAAGCTATGTATGATTCCATTTATACGGCCCCAAAAAAGGCAAAAGCTATAGGGATGGAAAACAGATCAGCAAGTTGTCAGGCACGAAGGAACCAGGGAGTGGCTGTTAATGGCACTTTTCCGTACACAGAAGGGAACTTATGTACAGTGTGAGGATGACGGATGCACTATCATTTTCATTTTTCAAAATCTGTAGGACTTTGCATCACAAAGAGTGAATTTTAATGTATGGGGGGGGGGGTGGAAACAATGAGAAACATCCACGAGGATGTAGAGGTGACCTATATGTTACAAATGACTCGACTGTATTACACAGCCATGGCATAATCTGACTGAAGAGCGTGGAGAGAAAAAGGGAGCCGACTCTGGAAGTAAGTTTGGAAAATGCATGTAGTAGCTTGCATCTTCAGGATGAAAACAAAAGGCGCCGGCCATAGGCTGTACTTCAGTCGGTACATTCGTTTCTCATGGGGGTGTGGGCTAACATTCTTAAACATTTTTTTCTAAGTTTATTCATTTTTGAGAGAGACAGCATGAGTGGCGTAGGGGCAGAGAAAGAGGGGGACGGAGGCTCCAAAGTGGGCTCTGTGATGACAGCAGAGACCTGATGCAAGGCTCGAACTCACGAACCCTGAGATCATGACCTGAGCTGAGGTCGGACACTCAACCGACTGAGCCACCCAGGCGCCCCTCTTAAATTTTGCTATAGAGACACACTGGGGTTGAATAAATGAGTAAAGGGATGGTGGGGGGTGAGCCAGCTTTCTCAGGGTCAGAGAGAGAAACTATAAACAAACCAGAAAGGAAGGCTAGAATGAACCCTGTGGTACTGGACCAGAGTTAGCGATATCAGTACAAACTCAGGCTTACCTTAATATTCACACGGGGGGATAGATATAGAAACAACTATAGATATGTGCGCATTTGTTAATTATCACACATCCGTGTAACTTAACTCTCTATGCTGAGAGAGTCTTTATGCAATGGTACCCCAGTGGCAACAAGCACAGCGAGCACCTAGATCTCGGTTTTTACCTTCCGTGTTTTACTGAAAACATCAGATATGGCTGATTCTAGGGTTGACGTAGGAAAAATACAAGATGAGCCTGGACCATCTTATAGTATCAGAAAGTAAGGAAGTGCTCAAAAACAAAAAGATGAGGATATTACGAAAGAGACCAAAGAGCCAGCCCCAAAGACCCCAACAGCCAATATGACAAAGAATTTAAGCAACCGAACAGAATCATGCCCTGTCCCTGAGATGCCCCTTCTCACACTTTGTTAAATTCCCTCTTGCCCAAAATCCCTCAGAAAGAGTACTCTACTGCTTGTGAGGCACTGTACTCTCCCAACCCATGGATTATTCTCCTTTGAATAAAGGGCATCAAACTCATCACCAAATTGTTTTTGTTTGGTCATTTGATGGTTTGGCAATGAGATGGGACCTGAGGATGACTGTTGAAGATTCTGGGGACAGACAGCTCCTAGTTACAGGTGAAGACACCCGCAGAGCTCTTTCGGTTTGCTACCATATCAGCTGCTCTCTGGGATCTCTGATTACGTGACCCAAATTAACACCCCTCCTCTCTGCCTCGCAGCATCACATGTTAGGTTCCTCTTCTTCCCTACACTACATGGGTCTCCATTATGGAGACATTATATTGCAAGAAGAGTGTGTTCCTTGCTTCAATAGGAAGGAAGAAACAAATCAAGGCACTGGTCCCACAGGAGAAACCTGTGAGTCTCTGTGACCCTCTTGGACCTGCACATCCCCATCCACCTAGGTGGTGTGGAGACCACCTGAAGCAGCCCCAGGAAGGCCACGGAAGGGGTGCTGGCTCCCTAGCAAGTCCTTGAGGAAGAGCAGGAGGTGAAGGGGTTCAGGGAGTACTTGTCCTTCAGATCCACCTCTCACCTGAGGAGGGACCAGTTAAACCTTTAATAACCACAGGCATAAAAATGATTTCAAACATCATTTGAAAATGTACTTAAATTCCTTTTATCTTACAGCTTTGTGAATGTTGAACAGCACATTTTCTACTTTGTTGCTCTGTTTCACTTCTCATTTGGCCTCTTGTCAACATATGAGGGCATTTGTTTGTCTACATACGAGACAGACTGATTCTTCCTGAGGTAGTGGCAAAGGAGAAGTTTCTCCTCTGCCGTTCCCAAGCCCGGGGCTCCCTGCAGGCTAGTCCCTCCTCAGGCTACAGGACTAGCCCATTAGGGCACAGGGTTAGCATGACAAATTCCATCCCATCACCCCACCATAGATGTTTTCAGCCTGACCCCTCTCCTAGTAGTGGGGAGGGGGCACAGAGGTCGTCTGAGAGGTGATGGCAGCCCAAAGTAGTGGGACACTTGACCACCATCACTGCACCAGCTCCACACCAGGAAGGCAAGACAAAAAGAGCAAGATTTGCCACAGCCCTCCAATGTCCACTTTTAGAGCTGGGTGTCACTTCGTGAGAAGTGGCTCCTTGTCTCTAGTTCCCATGCAGTGACACAGCATTTTCCAGGGGAAAAGACAAGCCATAAGGGCTAAAAGCTCTCTTGCTTGGCCTAGAGAGACTGACTTTATTTAGAACAACAGAATGGAGTAATCTAATACCTACGATGCTGTAGGGGGAAAAAATATGGAGATCTTAGAAAAGAATAATTAAGGAAAAGCTGGTGGCTCTACTACCAGCAAAATAGCACACCGCCCAGAAGCTCAGTAGAGAAAACCAGGGAAAGAGATGGCCAAGGCGAGCCCTTCTGGGATCACAGGCAACTCTGGGTTTGGGGCAGTCTGTGCACATGTGCATGGCTGTAGCCAATCAGGAACAACCATGACAGCCAGCCGTGGGCAAGTCTCGAAAGCATTTTCCCAGCCTCGCACAGCCTTTGCAACAGAGCACAGAAGCTTAACTGGCGTCAGGGGTTTAAACACAAACTCTGACCATCCACGGACCGAACAACTCAGAGGTGAACTGTGAACTGCTCTACTTCACAAGTTACTCCTAGAAAGTCAGACTTAAAAACATTTTCACAGACACCAATGACACAAGCAACAAAAGATAAAACAGATACACAGGACAACGCCAAAATTAAAAACTTCTATGCTTCAAAGGACACCATCAAAGTGAAAAGACAACCAGATGGAGAAAATCTTTGCAAATTATATATCTGGTAGGAGACTTGTATCTAGAACATATGATGAACAATTACAACTCAATAATAAAAAGACAAAGAACTCAGTTTAAAAATGGGCAAAAGATTTAATAGACATTTCTCGAAAGAAGATATACAAAGGGCCAATAAGCACATGCAGATATGTTCACAATTAGCCATCAAGGAAATGCAAATCACAATCACAAAAAGATACCATTTTAAACCCACAGATGGCAATCATCAAAAAGTTAGATAATAAAAACTTTTGCTGGGGATATAGAGAAATCAAAAGCTTTATGCATTGCCATCAGGAATGTAAAATGTTACAGTCACCTTAGAAATAAGTCTGGCAAATCTTCATGTGGTTAAACATGGAATTGCCATGGCCCAGAAATTCCACTCCTAGGTAGGTACCTAAAAAAATGAAAACATATGTCCCTACAAAAAATTTGCATGAAATGTTCAAAACAGTTTTATTCATAATAGTCAAACACTGGGTTCGTCCCTAATTAATGTCCAGCAAGAACTGAGGGGACAGACAAATCATGGTATATTTTATACAATACAGTATTTTTAAAGAATAAGCAAAAAAAAATGTAGCATTGAATTATAAATCAAAGTATAAAATAAATATAAACGATTACATATTTATATAAATAGATTATTGATAGGTGAAAGGGAGAAGAGACAAAGTTTCCTTACAGAAGAATCCCAAATATATATACAGATTATTTCATCTGTAATTCTCATCTTACCCCCTACCAGAGAGTGGGTTACACTTAGTGACTTGCTTCCAAGATATTTTTCATGTGAATATCATGTAACACCTGATACAATCGGTAAGAATGGAGCTTCACTTTGTTGGTATTTATTTAAACATATAATTCCATTCTAATCATAAAGATTAGATAAAGAAAAACAAAAAGCAACTTCAGGGTGGGGTCATTCTAGAGGATATCTAGCCAGCTCTCCTCAAGCAATTTGTTAAAACAAGAACAAAACCCGAGAAATACTCACAGAGACACTGGGGATGCTTGACAGCTAAATGCTAGTGAAACCTGCATCAAGTCTGGACTTAACAGTTAAAAAGCAAAGAGTTTTGGAGATGCCTGGGTGGCTCAAGTGGTTGAACGACCGACTCTTGATTTTGACTCAGGTCATGATCTCAGGGTCTTGAACTCAGTGTTGTGAGATCAAGCTGTGTGTGGAGTCCTCACACAGGGCTCTGCGGTAGGTGTGGAGCCTGCTTAGGATTCTCTCTCTCCCTCTCTCTTTTCCCCTCCCCCATGCATGTGCACTCTCTCTCTCTCTAAAAAAATAAAAGAAAAAAGGAAGTGAAGAGCCTTGTGCCAAAGTCAGTACCTTAGTTTTGACAAGAGTACTATAAAAATGTTTTTAAAATGTTAAAAGATACTAACCAGTGGGGAAATTGAGGGGATTCCTGGGAACTATCCGTATGATCTTTGCAACTTTTCTGCAAATCCAAAATTATCCCAGAATAAAAAAGTAAAAGTATGTTGAGGGGTGCCTGGGTGTCTCAGTCGGTTAAGCATCAGACGTCGGTGCAGGTCATGATCTTGCAGTTCATGGGTTTGAGCCCCGCACTGGGCTCTGTGCTAACAGCTCAGAGCCTGGACCCTGCTTCAGATTCTGTGTCTCCCTCTCTCTCTGCCCCTCCCCACCTCACGCTCTGTCTCTGTCTTTTTCAAAAATAAAGAAACATTAGAAAAGAAGTTATTCAAAAAAGGAACCCAAACAAAAATAACACAGGAAAAAAAGGAGATGGAAATTAAAAATTATAAAGGATTATACAAAAAGTGATGCACATGTAAGGATTCAATATGCATAATTTATATCCCAGGAAAAAATAAATGAAATAACATAACAGAAAAAGAGTTAAAATGAAGTTGAGAAAATTACTAATGAGTCAGAGAAGAACAGCTTTACATATTGACCCAGGAAAAATAAAGAATTCATGAGGAAAGTTGCTTACAATCAGACTGAAAAAAAATTAAAATCAAGATTTCCATAAGAGGAAATAATCAGTTTGACCTCACATTTCTCCAACATCCAGGACTAGAAATTAGCTCAACAGTGGCATGAATAACTAATGGAAATAAATGTACACAAAGCCAATGCATATGCACATATCAAAGCAACAAAAAACATTTTTAGCACATAGAAACTCAGGGAACAGTATTCTAGGAGGCTTTCTTTTAGAATACTTGAGAATAAATTTCATTTTTTGTTTTGTTTTTATTTTTAATTTTTAAATTTTATTAAAATCCAAGTTAGTTAAAGTATAGTGTAATAATGATTTCAGGAGTGGAATTTGGTGATTCATCACTTACATATAACATCCAGTGCTCATCCCAACAAGAGCGCTCCTTAATGCCCATCACCATTTAGCCCATCCCCTCATCCAACACCCCTCCATCACCCTTCAGTTTGTTCTCTTTATTTAAGTCTCTTATGGTTTGCCTCTCTGGTTTTTTTGTTTCTTATTTTTCCATCCCTTCCCCTATGTGCATCAACCAGGATATGAACTGAGAAACAATGGTAAATGGACCATGCATAGTACTAAACACAAATGAATCAAGTAATTATGCTTACAGAAAAGAGTATCAGTATTATAAACCTGACAAAGCCAAAATGATATAAATGATAGTATTCAGCAAGAAAAGGGAATGAAAAAGCCATAGGTGGTTTTCTCATTTTAAAGCTACAAATCCATAGAGAGGATTCATTTAAAGAATTAAATAATAAAATTATAAAAATCACGAATAAATAGCATCATCAACTAAAGTTAAGTGGTGGAAAAAAGGAAAGAGAATAAGAAAAATCAATGTATAATCACATCATTGTTTATAGTATGGAGTCAATAAATGCTGCATTAAAAAACTGTCACTAAAAAATAATTATTTAGTCTTGAAAAGGAAGGAAATTCTAACACATTCTAGAACATGGATGAACTTTGAAGACAGTACGCTGAGTGAAGTAAGCCAGTCACAAATTGACAAATTCTGTATGATTCCACTTATGTGAGGTATGGTGAGTAATCACATTCATAGAGAGAAGAAGTATAATGGTGGCTGCTAGAGGCAGAGGGGAAGAGAGTTAGTGTTCAATGGGTGTGAAGTTTCAGTTTGGGAAGATGAAAAAAGTTCTGGAATGGATGGTGGTGATGGTTGCACAGCACAGTGAATATTCTTAATGTCATTGACTACATTTAAAACTGGTGAAAACGGGGGCACCTGGGTGGTTCACAAGGTTAAGTGTCGCACTTTGGCTCAGGTCATGATCTCAAGGTTTGTATATTCAAGTCCCACATCGAGCTCTGCTTGGGATTCTGTCTCTCTCTCTCTGCCCTCTCCCACTTGAGTGCTCTCTCTCTCTCTCTCTCTCAAAATAAATAAACCTTTTTAAAAATGGTTAAAAGAGTAAATTGTGTCTTTTGTATATTTTACCACAATTTAAACAGATAATTTTTAAAAAGTAATAAATTGTGATGTGTTTACTATGAGGTTAATGAATATTAAGCTTCAAGGCTCTTCTTTGCACAGACTCCTACATTTTATTTTGGTTCTTTTTCAAATTCTAAAGAAATTTTTCACTTGCCTAGTTACTCTTGCTTCATTCCTTTTTTATTCTTTTTCTTAAAGAAGTTCTCCCCAGGTTGTATAAGCTTTAGGTCCCCAAACCTGGGTTCACTTCTGGTTTGAAAAGTAAACATCAGAGAAAAAAATGCACAAAGCACAGCATGCACACAAACAGCAAAAACAATGAAAACAAATAAAAGGATCATAAAATATCTAAAGAGATAGTTTGAAAACTATATAAATAAAATAATTACGTATTTTGGAACAGAACTAAGATGAAAATAGCCTGATTTTAAAAGCCTCACGCATCATCAGGGAAATACAAGTCAAAACCACAATGAGATACCACCTCACACCTGTCAGAATGGCTAACATTAACAACTCAGGCAACAATAGATGTTGGCAAGGATGCAGAGATAGAGGATCTCTTTTGCACTGCTGGTGGGAATGCAAACTGGTACAGCCACTCTGGAAAACAGTATGGAGGTTCCTCAAAAAATTAAAAATAGGATTACCCTACGACCCAGCAATTACACTACTAGGGATTTATCCAAAGGATATAAAAATGCTGATTTGAAGGAGCACGTGTACCCCAATGTTTACAGCAGCACTATCGATGACAGACAAATTTTGGGAAAAGCCCAGCTGTCCACCAACTGATGAATGGATGGAGTAAGATAAAAACAGAGAGGGAGGCAAACCCTAAGAGATTCTTAAATACAGAAAACAATTTGAGGGTTGATGGAGGGTGGCTGGGTGGGGGGATGGGCTACAGGGGTGATGGGCATTAAGGAGGGCACTTGTTGGGATGAGCACTGGTTGTTAAATGTAAGTGATGAATCACCAAATTCTACTCCTGAAATCGTTATTACACTATATTTTAACTAACTTGGATTTAAATAAAATTTTAAAAAATTAAAAAAAACTATGAATGGACTGATGCATTTATCAAGATGAAAACACTCCCATTTGGATCATTATAGATGTCATCTATATAGTGTATGCTAAAGAATCCCCTAAAAGAAACTAACTTAGAGATTGGAGATAACGACTGGGAAACGTATAACAGAGAAATGAAAATCAAAAACAAATGAGCAATTACCTTAGATGAGGTAAAATTCAAAGGAAAAAGCACTACACAACATAATTTATACCATTATATAAGAGTAAAAGTGAAATTCACATGACCATCTAACAAATTTGTATCTCTGCTATGACCCTGGGTGGGGTAAAAATAGTATTTCCCGCACATGATAAACATAGGCCTTCATCAATTATACTACCTGGAGAGATATAGGATCCCTCAAGTTCAGAAATAAAAGTTCCAAGTTGTTAGCATTTTTTAGTACTAGCAGAGGCTACCTCAATTCTTCTCTGAAGATCCTTAATCTAGTAGCAAGAGTCTTAGAGATTAAAACCAGCCATTAGGTCTATTTTTTATTAAAAATTTTTTACATTGATTTATTTTTGAGAGACAGAGGCGAAGTCAGATGCTCAATCAACTGAGCCCCCCCAGGCACCCCAAAACCAGCAACTAGATTTAATGCCAAATATGCAAAGAAGCAAGTTACCACAATTGGGAAATCATAGGAGCAAAAGGAAAATAATTTAACCTGTCAGATGCTGAAATAACTAAGAAAATATAAAACAAATATGTATAAAATACTTAAGGTAATATAACTGATAACTGAGGAAAGATAAAATCTCAAGAGACTCCTATTGGTAAAATGTCTAATTAGTTGTGGAGAACTGGTGATGGTTTGCCACGATATAATAAACATGACACTGATAATAAGTATAGGATGCCTCCAGCCATTAGGAAACTTTCAAAACAAAAAATGATGGAGAAATCCAACTTAAGGACTCTATAAACTAGACTTTGTATGTCAACACCAAATTGTTCCCCTCCAATCCCACTGGACAAAATTGTAATTCTATTGTTTTTCTCCTAAGAGGAACTGGTAATCACCTATCCAGGAAAATTGCCCTTAGGAACTGCAGTCTAAATACTAGCATTTGGTTACTCTTGCTGAATTCAACTAAAAATTGTGTGAATGTCATTTTCACATTACCTTTGAGACTAAGAATGATAGATGTATATACACCCTTGGCTACCATCACAGCTACTATGGCCTCGAGACACATTTTCAAGTTAAAAAAATAATAAAACGGCTTACAAGTGTGTTATCTGTCCAACAATTACATCTGTTAGCAATGTACTTGTATAAACTTTACAGTTGGTGAAAAACTTTAATATAAGCTTTTGTAAACTGAGAGTACATGGCAAAGGAAAATAACGTTTTAGTGTTGTCTTCTGGGCCTCTTTGTTTTATTTGTCTGAGTCAGCAGCATGTGCGGGCTCATGTCTTTGAGTGATTAGCCAAACTCTGCCAATGTTTCATCCGATGTGAAACATTCCTATTTTACAAAGAATCTAAGTCCTTTAAAAAAAAATGTTGACCCATGTTTACAGACATTACAGACAAGTGACAAGAACAATTGCTCAAATGGAAAACCATTAGGGACACCTGGATGGCTCAGTCGGTTAAGTGTCCGACGTCGGCTCAGATCATGATCTTACTGTTTGTGAATTCAAGCCCCGTGTGCGTGGGGCTCTGTGCTGACAGCTCAGAGCCTGGAGCCTGCTTCAGATTCTGTATCTCCCTCTATCTCTGCCCTTCCCATACTCTCTCACTCTCTCTTTCTCACTCAAAAATAAATAAACATTAAAAAAATTTTAATGAAACTAAGAGTTGGTGTTTTGAAAAAATAAACAAAATTGATAAACCCCTAGCCAGACTTCTCAAAAAGAAAAGAGAGAGGACCCAAATAGATAAAATCATGAATGAAAATGGATTTATCACAACCAATCCCTCAGAAATACAAGCAATTATCAGAGAATACTATGAAAAATTATATGCCAACAAACTGGACAACCTGGAAGAAACTGACAAACTCCTAGACACCCACACACTATACCAAAATTCAACGGGAAGAAATAGAAAATTTGCACAGACCCATAACCCATGAAGAAATTGAATCAGTTATCAAAAATCTCCCAGGGCGCCTGGGTGGCTTGGTCGGTTGAGTGTCTGACTTCGGCTCAGGTCATGATCTCACAGTCCGTGAGTTCGAGCCCCGTGTCGGGCTCTGTGCTGACAGCTCAGAGCCTGGAGCCTGTTTCAGATTCTGTGTCTCCCTCTCTCTCTGCCCCTCCCCTGTTCATGCTCTGTCTCTCTCTGTCTCAAAAATAAATAAATGTTAAAAAAAATTAAAAAAAAAATCTCCCAACAAATAAGAGTCCTGGACCAGATGGCTTCTCTGGGGAACTCTACCAGACATTTAAAGCATAATTGATACCTATCCTTGTCAAGCTCTTCCAAAAAATAGAAACTGAAGGAAAACTTCCAGACTCATTCTATGAAGCCAACATTACTTTGATTCCCAAACCAGACAGAGACCCCATTAAAAAAAGGAGAATTGCAAGCCAATATCCCTGATGAACATGGATGCAAAAATTCTCAACAAGATACTAGCAAATCAAATTCAACAGCCTATAAAAAGAATTATTCACCGTGATCAAGTG
The DNA here is from genome assembly GCF_024362965.1 of Panthera pardus. NCBI lineage: Eukaryota > Metazoa > Chordata > Mammalia > Carnivora > Felidae > Panthera > Panthera pardus. The sequence continues at coordinate 26,701,337 of NW_026526721.1, read as the reverse complement.
GGATTCATTCTGGGCTGCAGGGCTGGTTCAATATTTGCAAATCAATCAGTATGATACATCACATTAATAAAAGAAAAGATAAGAACCATATGATCCTGTCAATGGATGCAGAAAAAGCATTTGAAAAAATACAACATCCTTTAATAAAATTCCTCAAGAAAGTCCAGATAGAAGGAGCATACTTAAACATCATAAAAGCCATGTATGAAAAGCCCACAGCTTATGTCATCCTCAATGGGGAAAAACTGAGAGCTTTCCCCCTGAGATCAGGAACACGACAGGGATGTCCACTCTCACCGCTGTTGGTTAACATAGTGTTGGAAGTCCTAGCATCAGCAATCAGACAACAAAATGAAATAAAGGCAGCAAAACTGGCAAAGAAGAAGTCAAACTTTCACTTTTCGCAGACAACATGATACTCTACCTGGAAAACCCGAAAGACTCCACCAAAGACTGATACATCAATTCAGCAAAGTCGCAGGGTACAAAATCAATGTGCAGAAATCAGTTGCATTTATATACACCAATAAAGAAGCAACAGAAAGAGAATTGAAGAAACTGATCCCATTTACAATTGCACCAAGAACCATAAAATGCCTAGGATTAACCTAACCAAAGTTGTAAAAGATCTGTATGCTGAAAACTAGAAAGTTTATGCAGGAAATTGAAGAAGACACAAAGAAATGGAAAAACATTCTGTGCTCATGGATTGGAAGAATACATATTGTTAAAATGTTAATACTACCCAAAGTAATCTACACATTCAATGCAATCCAGATCAAAATTGCACCTGCATTCTTCTCAAAGCTAGAACAAACATTCCTAAAATTTGTATGGAACCACGAGAGACCCTGAATAGCTAAAGTAATATTGAAGAAGAAAACCAAAGCGGGAAGCATCACAATCCCAGACTTTAGCCTCTACTACAAAGCTATAATCATCAATACAGTATGGTATTGGCACAAAAACAGACACATAGACCAATGATATAGAATAGAGAACCCAGAATTGGACCCACAAATGTATGGCCAACTAATCTTTGACAAAACAGGAAAGAGAATCCAATGGAAAAAAGACAGTCTCTTTAGCAAATGGTGCTGGGAGAACTGGACAGCAACATGCAGAATGAAACTAGACCACTTTCTTACACCATACACAAAAATAAACTCAAAATGGATGAAAGACCTAAATGTGAGACAGGATACCATCAAAACCCTACAGGAGAAAGCAGGCAACAACTCCTTTGGCCCCAGTCGCAGTAATTTCTTACACAACACATCTCCAAAGGCAAGGGAAACAAAAGCAAAAATGAACTATTGGCACCTCATCAAGATAAAAAGCTCCTGCACCACAAAGGAAACAATCAACAAAACTAGAAGGCAACTGAAGGAATGGGAAAAGATATTTGCAAATGACATATCAGATAAAGGGCTAGTATCCAAAATCTGTAAAGAACCTACCAAACTCAACACCCGAAAAACAAATAAGCCAGTGAAGAAATGGGTAGAAGACATGAATAGACACTTTTCCAAAGAAGACATCCAGATGGCCAACAGACACATGAAAAGATGCTCAATGTCACTTATCATCAGGGAAATACAAATCAAAGCCACACTGAGATACCACCTCACCCCGGTCAGAGTGACTACAATGAACAAATCAGGAAACTATAGATGCTGTCAAGGATGTGGAGAAACAAGAACCCTCTTGCATTGTTGGTGGGAATGCAAACTGGTGTAGCCACTCTGGAAAACAGTGTGGAGGTTCCTCACAAAATTAAAAGTAGAACTATCCTATGACCCAGCAATAGCACTACTAGGAATTTACCCAACTGATAGAGGAGTGCTGATACATAGGGGCATATACTGATGCAGACCCCAATGTTCATAGCAGCACTTTCAATAATAGCCAAATTATGGAACAGCCTAAATGTCCATCAACTGACGAATGGATACAGAAGATGTGGTTTATATATACAATGGAATACTACTTGGCAATGAAAAAGAATGAAGTCATGCCATTTGCAGCAACATGGATGGAACTGGAAAGTATTATGCTGAGTGAGATAAGTCAGTCAGAGAAGGACAGATACCATATGTTTTCACTCATATGTGGATCTTGAGAAACTTAACAGAAGACCATGGGGGAAGGGAAGGGGAAAAATAGTTACAAACACAAAGGGAGGGAGGCAAACCACAAGAGACTCTTAAATACAGAGAACAAACTGAGGGTAGATGGAGGTGGCAGAAAGGGGAAAATGAGTGATGGGCATTAAGGAGGGCACTGGTTGGGATGAGCACTGGGTGTTGTATGTAAGCCAATTTGACAATAAATTATATTAATTTTTTTTAAAAAAGGAAAACTTTTAATTTAAAAAATACAATCAATGCAAACTACAACTCCTTCATACAATCTTTGAAAAAGTCTTCCCTTCTCCAGGAGCACATTTAATAAATTGGCCATACCTCAACACTGAATGACACCCCCCCAAAGTAGCACTGTAACTATATCTTGAAACTCCAAGAGTTTAGATTGGCTTCTTTTTTTTGGAAATACCTAATTTATTTATTTAAAGGTTTTACTTGATAATTTTCTCTCATGTCTTACTCTAGAAATCTAATAGATGTTTTGTCTTCTTGTCTCTGGCAGTTACAGCTTGAGCATTTGACCTGATATGAGATTTATAATCTTGACAGCATGACCAAAGGTTACCTGTGCCATTGAGAATGCAGCAGCTGTGGCCTCACATATCCTCAGAAAGCCACGTCCCCTGCTGTAGTGCTGGGAGGCCTTCCAACCAGACTGCTCCTAGGATGAGAGCCTTATTTTCCTGCTGCCTCTCTTTTTAAAATATTTTTTAATGGTTATTTTTGAGAGAGAGAGTGAAAGAGAGAAACAAAATGTGAATGGGGCAGGGGCAGAGAGAGAGAGAGAGAGAGAGAGAGAGAGAGAGAGAGAGACAGAATCTGAAGTAGGTTCCACGCTTGGAGCTGTCAGCACCGAGCCCAATGAGGAGCTCGAACTCACAAACTGTGAGATCATGACCTGAGCCAAAGTTGGACGCTCAACCATCTGAGTTACCCAGGTGTCCCAGATTTAGTACTTTTCTTAATGTTTATTCTGCGTCAGGAACTGTTGCAAGTGATTCAGATCAAGATTTCTTAACCTCAGCTCTGTTGACATTTTGGGTGGAATAGTTTGTTGTGAGTGGCTGTCCTATGAATTATAGAGTGTATAGTAACATCCTTGACCTCTATCCACAAGATGCCGCTTGTACCCCTCTCCTATCACCTGGGTCCAGGGCAGGGGAAGTGTCCCTGTTTGAGAACCACTGCTTTAGATAAATTTTTCATTTGATCCTTAGAACAAATGCATGAAATAGGAATTATCATTACCTCCTTTTTACAGATGGGGAAAAGGAAGTACCAATGTTTGATTAGTCAATCCAACAGCTAATAAGGAGAACTGGGATTGAAACCTCCACAGTCTTGACTCCACAATTTTTGTTCACATTATTTGTCAGATATACCCAAAATGGTTGGGCTAAAGGGCTAGTTGAATTCAAGGGTTTATTGAATTCATCTGTATATACAATTCAGAAAAAAAATATACAGAGTATTAATACCCCCCATTAGGTATTCAGTGCCAGGGAAAGATTCATAATATCACAATACTTAAACTCACTTAAAATCCATCATTCCTGGACTTCAGTTACACTTAAAAAAAAGCCCTGGTGAAAAAAAGATGTGGAGCTATAACTTTTAAAAGTCAACATTGATGTCTTCTAGAGTGAAATTAATAGCACATAGACAATTTCAACTCCCTCCTGTAAACATATTATAGATCTGAGCTTTGAGTGGACTCAGTCCCATCCCAGTTCAGACTCACCTCATGTTCGAGACCACACTTGCCTGTGGAACTCAAAGCTCTCTAAATTGGAGCATCCACAGAGCTCATGTGGAAAAGCCTATGTTAATTCATGGTGTTCACATCTATTTTTTTAAATTTCAAAGCCTTTCTTTTTTCTTTCCATGAAAGCATGGAGCATAGGTAAAAGAAGGGAAGAAAAGAGGAATGTGGAGGAGGAAATAGGAACTAAAATTTTAACTTAAAAGCAATCCCCCCAGAACCAATTTTTAACTCATAATTTCAATTGAACTATAAAAATATGAAATGAAAATTAAATCTTAAACATCATCCATAACTTGAGTTGGCAAAGTAATTGGATAGATTCTGCCAAGAATTCTACTTCTAGCAAACAAATAAATCTACAAAATGTCATTTTTCTTCCCAGACTCAAGAAAATTTTATACTTGATACCTTAACATATTGAAACATATAATTTTCAAACCTACTGTGTATATCTTTGTAGCTTTCTAACTTGGCTTGAACATAGGCACAGGTGAGACGGAGATTGAACGGTTTTTGCAATAGGAGAAATGGTTCATTGGAGAAGGAAATTCCAGAGAGCACACTGAGGCTAATAGAACTTAGTGCCTATGGATTTAAAGCAGGCCATAATTGAGTCTTTATTTGCCCTTTCAAGGACTTAGGCAAAGCTTTATTCCCTTAGCATAGTACATACAAGGTGACATTTTTCAGCAGTCTGACTTTTCAATTATGGATCTTTTGGAAAGCTAATGATGTCTGTATTGTTAATACTGCCAACATTGTGTCAGTACATTGAAGAACCTGTGATATTAAATATGCTGATGTAAAAATATATGTTATTTCTGCTCAGCCGTGTGCAAACAATCTGGCTGAAGTGCTAGAATTATAGGAAAATCCTCTCCAGAGATAAAAGTAGAATGGAATTCTGTGAGCAGTTAAAAGGCTCTCTTAAGTAGTTTCTTAAAGTATTAAGGCCAAATTTTTATAAATTAATTACATGGAGTCTCTCACTCAAGATTTCTGGGTAAAGTTACAATATTCCTACCATATTATTCTTTAGTTTTGGGGGTAGAGAGAACATTGTTAGAAATCATTTAGAATATGAAAAAAATCTATACAAATTGAGTTATTGAACAATGGTTGATGATTTTTAAAGTTTCAAAAGAGTGACAATAATAATTCTTCATGAAGCATGATATAAGAATCTGAGACTGAAGATTTTCTATCACATAATTATTATAACAAAGTTAGGATCATATTCCTAATGTTTATCCTTCACAATAAAAGCTCACTAATTGGTTGTGAGCATTGGCCATTATTTAGTATGATGGTTTCCAGATGTTTAAATGCAGTGACAGCTTATTGATAAAATGAATTGTGGTGACCAAAGTAACAAACTAAAAGCACATTCTTCTCAAAGGGAAAAGGAATACTAAATGTGATACTTAATCACGTATTTAAGATATCACCCTTCCATATTTTTGTATTTGTATTCCTTAGTTCCAAATCTCTTGCCTAATATATCTATGTTAGACAATAAATTTCAATAATGATATAACTTGTCATGTATAAAAATGTTCGATATTTTCAGAGAATAAACCTTATTTGAGATGAAATTAAACTGCATGCTACACTTTTAAAAAATTTCACTTGCTCATAATGACCAAATGAAAAAAAAAAAAAAATTTGGCATAGGATGGAAATTATCTAATGGTAACAAAAAACAATGGGGAAGAAATGTTTTCATTATAAAGGAAACCCAAGAAATCCAAGAAATTGCATATTACTTTTGTTTCTAATCTCCCATCTTAGAATAATAAGGTAGTATTAATTTAGGGATAGTCAAGAAATGTATGTGTCAATATATATTGTTCTACAGATCATCACTAGAATATAAATATTAGAATATATCCTTAGATGCTATTATTTAATAGAATGTTTATAATATTTTATAAATAGCTTCACTTATATTACTAGAAAGAAATACTTCATATTGCTTTTCAACCTATATAAATTTTTATGAGTACCCCATATATAATTTTTACATAATACTAATAAGTATTAATATTCGTAAAATAATAAATACAAGCAGAGATTAGGAAAGGTAATCTCTCTAGAGGTCAAACTCTGTAAGGTTTGTATTTTTTTTCTTAGAGAGAGAGAGCACAAGTTGGGGAGAGGGACAAAGAAGAAAAGAGACAGAGAGAGGGTGAGAGAGAGAGAGAGAGAGAGAGAGAGAATCCCAAGCAGGCTCCATACTTAGCACGGAGCCTGATGCAGGGCTTATCATAACCTGAACCAAAACCAAGAGTCAAATGCTTAACCAACTGAGCCAACCAGCCGCCTTGGGGTGTGTATTTTTTTAATCCCATTTTGTGTGTATTTCCAGTGGAAATGGCTTTGATGATGGTGCAAAGTGAAGAATGGAACCCATTTAAAATTAAAGACTCAAATTTACCATTATATAGTAAAACTTAAGATGAGTATTACCTTTCAGAGTATTTCATAATGACAGGAAGATTTTCTGGAAAAAGATTTTCATACTAGGGGGGAAAGGTTATTTAAAAAAAAAACTATAAAATGAGAATAGTGATAAGTAATCCAGATCCTTGGGCAAAAGATCATAAAAGTTTTGATACAGTTAGAAACATTTTTGCAGAGGGGAGTCTGGTTAGTGGGAGGGAGAATGGCTGATGCATACATTATTAATAACTGATAACTGGAGGAAGGTGGTAGAAAGATATAAACTTCCAGTTAGTATTAGAGATGTCACGTACAACATGATGATTACTGCTAATGCTGCTGTAGGATAGATAGGAAAGTTGTTAAAGACAGTAAATCCTAAGCGTTCTCATCACAAGGAAAATATTCTTTCCTTTTTTTTCTTTCTTTTCTTTTTGTTGTGTCTATACGAGAAGATGGATGTTAGTTGAACCTATTTGGTAATCATTCTGCAATATATGTAAATCAAACCATCATGCAGGATGCCTTCAACTTATACAGTAATGTATGTCAATTATTTCCCAATAAAACTAGGAGGAAAATTTTTGACAGTCCTCAAAATTAAACATGATTCAATTATAGAAATGGCCCAAAATGTAGTAAATAATTGAATGATATGAGTAAATTTTTGTCTTATTTTGTTTTTAATGGGTGATGTGACTAATTTTTCACGATAAACTGCTACAAGATAATTCTAAATGGCTCTGTAAAGTATTTTAAGTTATAACATAAATTCATTTTCTTCTTTGAATCATGTGTCTCCTTTGTATTAGTTTTCTGTTGCTGTGTGATAAATCGCACATATTTAGCAGTGTTTTATTTATTAGCTCATTGTTCTGTAGGTCAAAAGTATAGACATAGCATGGCTGAGGTGTTTGCTGAAGAACTCACAAGGATAAAACCAGACTGTTATCTTGGCTGCATTCAGAAGAGGGTTGGGATCCTCTTCTAAATACATAGTTTGGACCCGATTCAGTTCCTCGAGATTATAGGACTGAGGTCTCTTTGCTGGCTGTCATCCAGAGACCACTCTTCAGTCCTAGAAGCCACCCACATTCTTTGCCATGTGATCCTTTTCATCCTCAAAGCAAGCAACAGAGCATTTCTCTGTCATTAAATTGATCTCATGCTCTTAATCTCTTTCATCACAAGCTCAGTCCTTTTAAGGACCCCCTTGATTAGGTCCAGCTCACTTAGGATAGTATCACTACATTAATGTCCAATTACTTGGAAGTATAATTATAACTGTAAAATCCCTTTGTCATATAATACAACGTTATCAGGGATGTCTGGTCAGAGTCACCGTTTCACTCACAAATAAGGCAGGTTATACAAAGGTGAAGGACATTGGGAATCATTTTGGAATTCTTACCACCACATCCTTCCTAACCAAACCTCTCACTTCCCATCTCTAATGTGCTGCCAGATATTTTTTTTTCTAAATGCAGCTATGACCAAGTTGATCAATATCATCAACAACATTGTCCCTCCCAGAAATGCTTAAAATGTTTTGTTAGCTTTCATTTGTTCATCCTTATGATAGCAAATTGACTATTGCTTTTTCAAATATTTCCTGCCCTTCAAGTCTTCGTACTCAGTGCTCCAGTTCCTTTCACCTAATATCCATTCCTTTCTGAGACCTTCTTATCTCCAGGCTCCCTTGTGCTTAGAATGTTTATTTCTCCAAATCTACTGGCTATCTCCCCACTATACAAGTGTGTTGCCTCTTTAAGTTCATTAATATTCCAATTCAGTCTCATATCCTTCAAGAATGCTCCCTATTACCTTGCCTCTATCCCCATGACCTTCAGTTTGGGACAGATGCCTCTTCTCTGTGATTCCATATGACTTGTGTGAATCTCCTGACATCATTCTACATCTTAGTTGCCTGTTGTTCTCTCTACTCATCTAGATTGTGACCCTGCTAAAGAAGAAACTTTCTGAACTTTCTTTCATATCTCCTTTGTTGTATTCCTGGTGTCAAACACAATGTCTGTGACCAAAAAATTTGTTAAATTCATGGAACTTTGACATTTTCCAATTAGTAATCCATGTCTAGAAGGGACAAATAAATTGACTATTCTGTATTGTGGTTATTTTAGTTACCTTACACAGTCAACAAGATTAACAATATTAACAAGATTAACATATATATATACATATATATATATATATACACATATATATATATATATATATGTATATATATATATATATACACATACATATATATACATATATGTTAATGACACAGACTTTTATAATCAGGTGGAAATTTGGCTTCCATAGAGATAACTCAACAGTTGACTAGGCAAATGTCTATTATGTCTGTGTAACTAGAAACAGGGTCTTAATTATACCTACATTTTGCTCAGTTAGTAGCATAGAAAATACTGGAACATGTATCAAAAGGCAGATCAACCAAAAAGACCCCATAATTAAATGTAATTAAAGGAATGGACGTAACAAAGAATTTTTTTAAATGTTTATTTATTTTGAAAGAGACAGACAGACCACGTGAGTGGGAAAGAGGCAGAGAGAGAAAGGGAAAGAGAGAATCTCAAGCAGGCTCTGTGCTGACAGCGATGTGGGGCTCGAACTCATGAACTGTGAGATCATGACCTGAGCCAAAACCAAGAGTGGATGCTTAATCAAGCCACCCAGGTGCCTCACAAAGAGACTTTTAACAAAGTTATAAAATCAAATAGACTGATGTGTTTTTTTTTTTAAATAGATAGATGTTTTTGCTTTAAAATACCAGAATTATCCTGGCTGCCCTTTAACTAAGTTGTAGTTTTTAATTTTAGTCTATTACTTTAAGAAAGTTTTCAAAGTTAGTTAATTCCTTAAAGAATCTATTCCCCTACGTCTGCCAGGCACACAAAGTTTCTTTTTTTTATCAACACTAGTTAAATGGCCACTCTGATGCTAATGACCTTTTATCTATTCTCCACTTTAACCTTTTTTTCTTCTTCTTCTTAATGAATGGTGAATAAAGAAGCTATTAATTTCCCCATGCATTATACCCTGGTCATATCATTTTATAGGCATTTTATCACTCATAAGTAAACATTGTTGGGTTAATAGTAGTTTTGTTAATAAAATATCTATCTTACATTGCAGATGTTAGAATTATTGAAACAATTATTAAGAAAAATAATCTGCTCAGAGAAATAAAATCCCCACTATCATCAAATACAATGCACACACATCATCCAAATTTTTTTTTCTAAGTGTTTTTTTAAGGAGAATTTTCTTGTTGATACTAGAGAATGAGAACATGAATCATTTTGACTGCAAGCAATTGGGTATGTTTCTGGACAGGAAAAATACTTTAGGCATTAGCATGTATAAATTAAGTTATAAGAAATAACTCATCCAGTGTTTACACAACACTTCAGCAAGCTACAGTAAAAGAACCATATAAACCTATTGCACAAGTGTGGAAAAATCTTTAAGTTTACACCTGGCTTCTCTCTGGATACGTTATCAAGACCTTCCTTAAAAGAAAAATCAACACTGTACCTATCATTCAGATGCATGTTATCTGTAATCTTTAAATAGATATTCCTTCTTACATTCCACTTTTCAGCAATTGACAGTTTACATTAGCTTTCAAGAGCTTGTGTTTTTAAGAAAATTCTAAGTAAAATAAACATGTAAGGGTGGCTTTTACACATCTAAAAATATATATTTGAGAATGGATCACACTCTTTTAAAAGTGGTGAATCCAGCTAAAAGTGCCTTTTCTCTATCTCATTTTTACTTATGAGTAATAAGGTTCTCCCCAAGGTGATCTTAATTGTCATATTGCATTAAAAATAACTTCTTTGGATTATACTTTTCATAATTTTCTTTACTCAAATAGTAATAATTTTGCCCTTGAATCTTACACTTTTACAATGAGGATAAGATTTTCTTCTGGGAGATTTCCAAATGTAATTATCAGTTATTCTTTGCCTTAATTCATGAAACTATACTAAAATAAGTCTATTTTAAAACTAAAATTTTCTATATTATATATTTAAGAATTCAATGTAAGAAACTTGATAAATGTAAAAAACTATACTGATCTTCTTCTGACCCACCAAAAAATGAAATGCTAATCGGTAGTTCTCAGCCTTGGCTTTTTATTAGAAACACCTGGGGGTTGGGTGAAACTCACCTTCTGACTGCACCCCAGATTAATTGCATGCAGTTTAAATGTGGGAACTTGGCATCAATATTTTTAAGAATTCCTAGAAGTTTCCAGTGTGCAAGATTAAGAACCATTACTCGAAACTAGGGGCTCTCATTTCTTTGCACATTAGAATTATCTATGGAGCTTTTAAAACTTCTTTTAAAAACTCTCAAACCATACTCCCTACCAATCAAAACAGGTAGAGTGAGACCCTGAAATCAGCATTTTAAAAATGTGCCAGACAATTCCAAATGGGTAGCCAAGTTGGAGAACTAATGGGTAACCAAAGTTATGCTGAACATCAGTTTACATACATTGAAGTTTGAGAACTAGTGCTTTAGACTGTAGTTTAGATGCACTGGTACTTTGTGTTGTTGTTGTGTTGTTTCTTATGAGATAGGGAGTTGGTGGAAAAGATGGCAGCAAGGGAAAGAATACAACTGCAATTTTAGCAAATGCTACTGTATAAAAGCAATTATACAATTATTTGATTCTGCATAAAAGCAATGTAATTACAACTTATATTAAAGGTGGAACATGTGTAACAGAGACTTTGGCATGAAAACAAAGTAAAAGTGTTTAATGAAGATCTGGAAGGTATTCCCTTAGAATCAGAAAAGAGTATGTGAACCATTATGTAATCCATCCTTTATATTTTTCACAGATGAAATACACCATAAAGGCGACAAGCGTATGCTAAATCAAATATATTGAAAATGTATTTCCTTTCTTTACACATTGTGCCCTTTATTGAAAACTGTCAGATGATAGTTTATTTTTTTATATGCTTAGGTTGTATATAAGGTGCCATTTTCAAGAACTGTTCTAACATTTTAGTCTGAATTGAGCTTGGACTCTTCCAAGTTCTATTACCATATAGATTAAGTTTCAATCCAAGTTTTAAAACTTACAGTTACGCTTTTCAACAAGCATTCCAAAGAAAGTTAAAGCCAGGTCAATTTCTTAAAGTGTGCTAGAATAAAGAGCCAAAATAATCATGAATTTTCCCCCATAATCATTGTGCTTGTCCCGATAGATGACCAAATAATATTTGATGTAGTTCACAGTCAACCAGGATAATATAGGTAGATATGCCCAATACTTCTTTTGTGTAATTTTTTGTAACAAGTAAACTGCCAATTCAGTACAGTGCAAAAGATATATAAATTCTAAAATATGGAACAAATTAAATTTTGAATAGGTTTTCTTATTCCTTGCTGAAAAGGACTGTGAAATTATATTTTGAATTTGGAACAAAAGTAAGAGTTTTACAAAATCCTTCATGTTCTTAAACTCTATTTCTACATGTGTCATCAAAATCACCATGTAGCTTTCAAAGGGTGTTATAATTATCTAGGTGCACATACCCTCTGCAGGGTATCTATATCACACACACCCCATTCTCCCCACATGCTCCCACACACCATGTAAAAATCTCTTAGTAATTTCTCTACTGGCTTTTGAAATTATGGGAGTAATTATATTCCTACCCCCTGATTTAACCACATTTCAATGATCAAACATTGTACAAACAGGATTAAAACACATCCAATGTTTTAATCAAGATCATTTTCCCTGCTGGAGCTATCATTTGTATCAAGGGCAAGTATATGAACTCAGTTTGAAAATGATTCAAGAGGCTAGAATAACTGTGGCAAAGCACTTAAACAAGACTCTACATGACCAGCCAAAAACAACTTGTGTCCTCCACTCTTTAGGTGATTTACTCACACACTTGTTCAGGTGGAATTAGTTTTCTGAAGATAACTGTCTATACTAGATTACTTTCTAAAGCCCTGCTGAGCACGTGACTCAATGAATTAAAAGGAATCCTCTGTGTTGGAAAAACTATTGTTTCATGGCAATGGAAACCCTTACTTCAAACCTGTCTGGTCTGCCGTGGAGTTCTAGCTGAATCCCTGTCTCAACTGTGAGGCATACTGAATATAAATCATTGAAACACCATTGAAACACCATGCCTGTGGGACAATGAGTAGATACTTGAGTTACTGGATTAACCAACCATAAATTTAACTTCTCTGCTCCCTAATCTTTGAAAAAACAATAACCATCAGAGATTAAACAATTTATATTGCCCCTGAATCTATACTTTAGGAATTAGTCTGACTCAATCCAATCATTTTAGAAGTGTTTTATCAGTAGATAGAACATGAGTTTTGAGATTACCCAGACTTGAATTTGGGCTTCATCACTTACCAGTTCTCAGACAATGGGCAAATTATGTAACTTCTTAAAGCTTTAGTTTCTTCATTACAAAATGGAATTAACAAAACTTCCCAAGAGTTTGTAGAGACAATTAAAAGGGACAAAGTTTGTAATATACCTAACACAGCAAGTTGCACACATTAGGTACCAAAATAAAATGAGCTTTCTTCCTTCATAAGTGTAAGGAAAGAGAAGCCTGGGTTCTGAGAGTAGGCTTACTTGAAGAGTGATGAGATAAATAATAATATGAGAATAGTGAAATAAAAATGATGTAAAATTAAAATGTTTTTCATCTTTCTTCTATAACTGCATTTCCTTTCCTTCTTTGACCCATTTTCTACTTGTTTTTCCCACTCCTCTCAAGGATTGTGTGCTCTCCTATTAAGCCTAACCACTCCACATGCACATACTCTGGCTACCATGTCTGAAAATATTTTAAGGCAAATGTATGAGTTTTATATCAAAATATTCACATAATCGTGGATATTTGGGTCTCTTAGGTATGTATTTTTACACTTAGTAGTAATGACAAAAATGTGATAAATCAGGAAAATTAGGAACTACGCCAACCGTACTGACCTAAACATACATGTATTGATGCTTCTGATGTGGTTCCATAAACACATCACCACACTGTTTCAAAACTGAAGTATGCATGGCATGGCAGCATAAGAAGAAGTGAAATTAAATGATTATCTGTGTAGCCCATTATGAATCTCTATTAGGCATGTTTTAAGATAACTATTTTAATTACTTGATTAATAAAAACCAATATTCCTTTTTTGTCTTGGAAAAATTTGACTCAAGAATATCATATTTACCTTACTTTTACTTAAATGTTGGCAGGAACTCATTTATCCTCCTAGAAATTTTTACTCAGAAGAACTTGAAAATGGAAGATTTAGAAGAAAGTTTATTAAAATGCAAGATTTAGGGATTTTTTCCCACCATCTCATGTTTATAATTTCCCTGTATAAAGACTTAGGGCCACCCTTTACCCCAAGTCTTTGAGGATTTCAAGTAGTGCTATCTAACTGTTCAGCTTTATTACTTGTACAAATATTTTTGTGACACCATGTTCTATATACCAATCATGACTCTAACCCTTTCATTGTGATTTCAATTTCTCAACATCTGTTCTTTTATTTCACTTCAATTTTATTTTGAAAAGTATTGGGAAGCAACCTTTAAATGGTCAAGATGCTTCATTATAATCATAAGAAAAACATCAGATAAATCTCAATTGAGGGACATTCTATAAAATACCTGGCCAGTACTCCTCAGAATGATGAGGGACATCAAAAACAAAAGTCTGAGACTGGGGCGCCTGGGTGGCTCAGTCGGTTGAGCATCCGACTTCAGCTCAGGTCATGATCTCGCGGTCCGTGGGTTCGAGCCCCGCGTCGGGCTCTGTGCTGACAGCTCGGTGCCCGGAGCCTGTTTCAGATTCTGTGTCTCCCTCTCTCTCTGACCTTCCCCTGTTCATGCTCTGTCTCTCTGTGTCTCAAAAATAAATAAACATTAAAAAATTTAAAAAAAAAAGTCTGAGAAACTGTCACAGTCAAGGTGATATGGCTATTTAATATAATGTGGTATCCTGGATGGGAACCTGGGACATAGAAAAAAAATTAGGTAAAAAACAAAACAAAAAAAAAAACAAAAACAAAAAAACAGAATAAAGTATGGATTTTCACAAAATAATGAACTTTAATAAAATTTTACTAAAATTTTTAGAAAATAATGAATCAACATTGCTTAATTGATTGTAACAAATATGCCATGATAATATAAATTGTTAGTAATAGGGGAAACTGGATGAGGAGTATATGGGAACTCTCTGTACTTTCTTTGCAATATTTCTATAAATCTAAAATTAATCCAAAATAAAATCTTAATTTAAAAAAGTCTTCCTTTCTGTAATTCATGTTGGGTATTTGATGCCAGTTTGAAATCTTTGTAATATGTTCGAATTCAAAACAACAGTGGTTATTCATCATGCAGCATGGAAAATTTCCTTGCCCTTGAAATGTACTATCCTCTGTAGATAATATGTATAAGCCAGAAATATTTAAAAGAAAAACCAAGGGAAATGCACAATTAAGGGAAAAAATGAGGAGATAATACAAAAAAAAAAAAAAAAGAAAAAAGAAAAAAAAGAAAAGAACTCTTAGCATTGAGAGGTAAACATGCAAAAAAGTGAGCAATCTCAGACAGTATTTCAGGGAGGTAGACTGGCACTGTCCCATAGAACTTTCTGTAATGATGGAAATGATCCTGTGTGCTATATAACATGCAGCCCTTAGCGTCACTTGCTGTCAAGCACCTGAAATGTGGCCAGTGTGACCGAGGACTGAATGTTTTATTTTATTCAATTTAAATTAGTTAGTGCAGAGTTAGCATATCAACTAAACACAGAAGCCTAAGTAAAAGTTGTGTGGACATTCCATTTCAGTGCAGGGACACAGTGCAGTTAAATAAGACAACGCACTTGTGGAATGGTGAGAAGATCTTCAAGCTACTGGATCAGCCAGGGCTAAATCCTGCTCACCTCTGTTACTTATTTGAGCCAGCTCCTCTTCTATGTAATCCAGTTTTACTTGTGATTTTACTACCAGTAGCCAAAAGCATCCACACTTGTCCATGAGGCTAAAGGGAGAAATATCCATGAAGTACCAGTCATTACCCAGGAGATCCCAGATAGTCAGTAAACAGCTGCTTTTTAACTAAGTCACCTTCCTTGCATCCCTGGCACTTATGTGTTACTGTGGCTGCCCCCAGCGTGTTCCCTCTTAACCCATACCACTCACTTGAATTCTTCTCACTCTGCACACCCCCAGCTCAACTTATATCTTTCACAGAACTCATCAGCATGTGGGAAAGTGGCTCCTGTGAGCTGACACCCGTCCTGGACACCCTGCCACTAAAGTCTTTTCAAGCAGTTGCTAGAGGGCCAACTGGAGCCCTTGCCTGGGAAGTCCCGAGCTGGAGCTGAAGCTGAAACTCTGTTCACTTTCTAATCTTGAACTTGGAAGCAAGCATCCTGAGGTGGCTGCTGGCCATGTCTCCTGTTGCACAGAAGACAGAGAATGAGACTTACCTGCAGAGGAGAAAAGATGAAGGCAACAGTGACAAAAGCAGCAGCGAGAGCATTCAAGGTCCAGGTTCTAAAAATTACAGATTTTTCCACATCTGCCCTCGTCCTTTCAGCCATTCTTTAATCCCCTGAGCTGTCCCTACTTTTCCAATAAGCCTTATCTTGGGTTATTTGACATTAGATTTCTGTCACTGGCAGAAAACATACACAGAACCTCATACATGTGTATTTAAATATGTATGTTTTGTACACAGTTAAATATATGTTATGGGTAGGAATTACTCTATGACAGTAGGGCGCCACATTTCTTTATGCTTTGTATCTAATGTTTAATCCCTCTTAGCACCTACTTACCAAGATTAATGAAAAGTCAAGCCTTAATTATTTTTCAGGACTCTCCCTAATACTGTGGGATCATAGAAGAATCCTGAGACATACCCAGGAAACCGAAGAAGGGGGTATGACTTCATCTTACTATGTCTGCTATCCCCAGGGTAGACTGTCCACACCCGTTTGGTCCACATGAAGGCAGATATGTCTTTTGGGGCAGTTAGTCTTGCAAGTCACTTTTAGTCCCTGAGCCCCTGTGACCTCAGAGGTACTGTATGAAAGTGGAGTCCTAGTCTCTACCCTCATAGGATATTGTACTGGACCTTTTTCCCCAATCTTGGGACATCCTTCTCTGATATATAGCTTTTATCTGTAACAAAAATGGCATTAAATTATTACATGATTAATTGACCTAGACTGAGTAGGGAAAGAATCAGGAAAGCGTCTCAGATGGAATAATGCTTGACCTCAACCTTAAAGGAGCAATCTTAGGTAGTAGTGGCATAGACTTGATCTGGCTTCATTAGTAATAGATAGATGACTCAGCAAATTTCTTGATTTAAAAAAAAATCAGATTCTTTACATAAAAAATTGAGAGATTAATGGGACTATGAGAAGACACAGGAGATATGTATATAAATGCCAATCATAGTACGTGGTACATGGTGGATATGAAGTCAATAGTAACTCTTAGTAACTCAGCAGAAAAACCCTCATCTGATGCAATCAAGATCAGTAGTCATTACATACTTAAAGTAGAACATCATGGAATTATATATATATAGATAGATAACTATCTACCTGTATCGTAATTTTTTTATTTTAACATAAGCTTATAAATACGTATCCATTCATCAAAGTTTTGATGCAAAGCCAAGGCCATGTCTTTCAATATAGGTATTCTAAATGGAGTTCTAAGTCATCTTCTTGCATAAATCACACCCATATTGAATCATCCAAGATTTCCTACTCCCTATTGGGTTGGGTATGTGTTCCATTTTGAAGACACTTGCACCTCAAAGAAGATAGAATTCTTCTGTTTTATTACAATAATGTCCCCATTCATTTAGTTTTCATGCTTTTAATAGAGACAACTCACTTTTTTGCACTTATATTTAATTGGTATAGTAATATTTATAAAAATTGTATAAATATATAAGCATAGTAGAGTGTAAAGTTCCTGAGACAGGGATTTTTGTCTTTTTTGTTCACTACTTTATCCCCAGTGGAACACCGTCCAGCACATAAATATCTGATGAATAAATAAATGAATCAATCCAACTGCCATTAAGCAGTTTAGGAAGCAGAATTGTGTGGGCAGAACAGTAAGTTCAATAGGCTGTTACATTATTCAACATACTTTACAAAGAGAATGAAGACTTCTGATTAATCTGATAAGGAGTTTAAATGAGACCGTGTTAAGAGCTTCAGTTATAACATATACTTCATACACATGCTGCAGCTTACACCAGGTGTCACAGAATCAAAGATAAAGGAGAAAACTGTTCCCTGCCTTTTGGGGAATTTATGGCCCCATGGATAGACATGTATATTTTAAAAGACAATTAAAATACCTTGTGATAAATGTTACAATAAAAGTTTGGGCAACGTTCCAGAGAAGACAACTGGGCTTCATCCTGAAAGTTGGGTAGGAGTCATGCATGTGGCTAAAGATAAACTAGAAAAAAAACCAAACACATGCTTCCCTCTTCCTATGAGCTTAATATCCAAACTTAATTTTCTCTTTAAAATCTTTCTTTGAATTTAAATGTGATCACATTTAAAGAGATCTAAGACTACATTTAAAGAGATCTATGACAGAATTGATTGAAGCACTCTTACAAGAGAAAAACAAACGGTATATTTGACCCATGAGGTGACAACTTGATTTTTTTAATATACGTATCTGCGTTTCTGAGTTTATGGCTGGTATGATGCATCGTACATTGTGGTGAATCCCATTAGGCTAAACTTTGATTTCTATACCAATGCCTTGGCAGCCACAATTTTAGATTTGCGAGTTGGAGTTCTCTTGGAAAGGATATCACTTTTATCTTTCTTTACAACTCTTATCCACTTAAGTTAATAAAGCATAAAGAACAGGAGTTGGCTCTACGGCAAGGGTTCCTCTACAGGTGCAAGCACTCAACAATCTGAACTACAATCCAAAGAAAGATAAATCAGGTGAGGATAATCTCTATCATGTGGTTTTCCATCAACTACCCTAAAATTTCCTAGGACACTGAGCCCAAGAAGCAGGTTATAAAAATGTTGACTATTCATCTTGCCATAAGAAGCCATTAGGAATAATCTCAGTAAGCCTATATTCATGTTTATATCATTGACTACAAAGAGTTCATAGGTCATCCATCTCCATTATCTGCACACTAACACCTAATCAACACCCTCCTCCCCACTTTGCTAACCCAATATTCCACCCTTCCCAAATGCTACAAACACTTCCATTAAATTCCTGGGAATGCCCTTTCAGTTATCAGAAAAACTGTCTATACACTCAGCATTTTCCTGAGCATTCACTTCACTGTCTTGCTCTAATCAGAACCTTGTGTTTTTGTGAGGTCACTGCTGTCCATGCACATCTTCCAAGCAGAGAATTCCTTTCCTCCAGCGCCACACAAGTGAGACTGCCTGGCAGTGGCATCCTTCTTGCCTCTCATTGCTGCTTTCAGAATATTTATCTTTGTTCCTCAGTCAGTCCAGCCACTTTGAAGCACATACCATCAGGCTCAATGATATACCAACTGCTATCCCTCACTCATTGAAGATTTGAGCTGATCCCGGTCTTCCTTTTCAATCTACTTCTGTTATAATTCTCTGAAATATCAAATTCATATATGAAAGTAATCTAACACCTAGGCTTCTTAGTTCCTTGACCTCACTTTCAATGTTTTTCCTAAAGCCCATTTCAGCCACTTAATTCTGTGGTCATAGCCTAAAGCTTGGCATTAACTGTAACAACATTTGCGGTTTCAGCCATCACTCTCTGACCACATATTTTTATCATTCCAGGTCTCTTCCTTTCACATCCCATCCCAACAATTTCTGGAGCCCGTTAGAACTGCCAATTCATCGGCCATCTTACTACTTTTTCACTGTGCACCTTGTCATTAATGTGCTCCTTACTCAATTTAAGTCAATCACTTATGATCACTTTCTAGTTTCCACCCTCAACTCCCTAGACATACTTTCCTCCATTATATTAGTTGGACAAATCCTAACCAAGGTTAAATCCAACTTTCTGCTCTGGTACACCTGCACTCAGAAGTGAAGAAAAACGCAATCGCGCCGATTGGTCTTTCTTTTAATTTATTTTACAAATCTAAGGTGGTTCTCCTTTAGAGCCTAGAAATCATGTTTCTTTTACTTTTCCTACCTCTTAAATGACTCATTCAAATTCTTTCCCCCTCTCTTCAAATCTCAAGTATCTGCTTTTATTTCAGTCAATAACTTCAGTTCTTGTTTCCTCGAAAATAGAAGAAAGCAGTAGAGAACTCTTTTATTTCTCTAGCACCAAATCTAGTAAATTCCCAGAATTCGTGTACTCTTGTCTCTCCAGTGCATGAACTGCCCTGCTCCTATCTGAGGCCAGTTCCTCCACTTGTGTATCTGATTCCACTCCTCCTTTCCTATGCAAGGACTTTAATCTTAACCATTATTTATGTTTCCCAAAGCATTCATTTTTTCTTTGTGATAAGTTCATCTTATCTTTATGATAAGTTCAAAAATTATATATATAAATACATATGTCAACTATCTTTAGATACATCTTTATACGTGTGTGTGTGTGTGTGTGTAAATTATCTTTATATATGCATAAATACAGTATAGCGTTGTGGTGATGACCATTGGAACCGACAGGACAGACTGGATTAAATACCTAGATTTGCTGTTTTGTGAAATTGCTTCTCCCTCCCTAAATTTTCTAACCTGTAAATAAAGAAAATAGTTTCATTGCTTTCTTAATAGGGTTGTTGAGATTTTTAAATGACTTAATGATTTTTTAATGATTTAATACTGGCTGTTGTCTCATGTAGTCTGGCTTCCACTTAGGGCAACTAGGCACTTGTCACATGCCATTTAAGTCCAATAGGTTGACCCAGACTAACTTCTGACAATAACAGAGACTTAATAAAGAGTAAGCTGAAACAGGCAAGACCTCTTAAGTTCTAGGTTCACAAATGGAACACTTTCACTTCTGAATGATTCCATGACCACAGCAAGGCATATGGCTAAATTCAGAATAAAAAGGTGGTGAAACACACTCCTCCCTTTTTTTGGAAGGGACTGCAAGGTCACAAGACAAAGGGTATGGATATAGTGAGGAGGGGACAATAGGGGACATTGATACAGTCTACCACAATGTAGGCTTGAGGCAGTGACTGGATTTCTAAGATCTAAATAATGCCAGAAGAAAGATGCACAATAGGAAAACTACAGCTGAGTTCTCCTTACTCCTGACATATCCAATATACCATCAATATTAACACATCCAAAGTACTATCATCATTATCTCCTGGATAATCATTATAATGCCATCTAGTGCTATATATAGCATCAGATACATTGTTTAGAAACAATCTTCTTTAAATTATAATTTGTCTCAACTATAATTTAATAAAAAAATAAAATAAATTGAGCAGAAAGTAGAGTTCCCACTTACTCACAGTATGTTGTACATTTTTATACCTTTCTTCTCTTCTTACTTTTATTTATTTTTTTAAGTTTATTTATTTATTTCAAGAGAAAGAGAGAGAGAAAGAGAGACAAGTGGGGTAGGGATAGAGAGAGAAGGGGACAGAGGATCCAAAAGCAGAGAACCTGATGAGGGGCTCAAACTCATGAACTGTGAGATCATGACTTGACCCAAAGTCAGAGGCTGAGCCACCTGAGCCACCTGGGTGCCCCTATTTATTTATTTTAGAGAGAGAGAGAGAGAGCGCACACAAGTGAGGGAGAGGGGCAGAGGGAGGGAGAGAGAATCTTGACCAGGCTCCACACTCAGCACAGAGCCAATGCAGGATTTGATCCCATAACCCTGGGATCATTACCTAAGCTGAAATCAATAGTCAGAGGCTCAACTCACTGAGCCACCCAGGCATTCCAATCTTTTATTGCTTTTAAAGATAATATTGACATCTGCCAAAAGTTATCATTTGATAGTTTGTAGTCATTTTGGATTGGGATTCTAGAAAGTACAAGTGATGATACTGGATAAAGATGGGACACGGAAGTATTTGGTCTCACATTGGAGTAACCCAGCCCTGATGCCTGGGTTCCAATGCCAGAAGAAACAAAGAAAACAATTTGTTACCTGATAGCTAGTCATTTTAAGATGTTGAAATGCTTCTTGGAGCAATGGGGACTCAAAATACTGAAGACTCTTAATGGTGAGGTAATTATATTCAGGACAGACTTACATAGTAGAATAGAAGCCAAACCCGGCAAGTTAGGAAACTACCTGCAGATCCAAAACAGGGAATCACAATTAAAATGCAAGATAAAGAGGAGCAAGAAACACTGTATGGTTACGTTGGCAGTTTCAGTAATAGTTCAGTAGCTCAGCTGCAGGAAAGATACTGATCCAAAGGGTTCAGATTCATATCTGTGAAGCCAGGGAACCAGACTATCTATGCCAAGGAGAAACTGAAGAATCTTAAACAGCAACATTTGTATCTCTGGTAACCCCAGACTTCAGCTCACATATTATTAATCTTTTCACCTTTCAGGTGACTCCTGAAAAGTCCCAACACAAACCTGCTAGCTTTTACTTAGAGACACAAGAAAAAAAAAAGCTACTTGCCAAGAAGGAGTAACACAAGAAGATTCAATTTGTGTGCTAAAATTAAGAATGCATTCATTGTAGATGAGACAACAGTACAGAAAGGAAAGTAGAGTTAATAAAAATAGAAAGAAAGTTAATGAAAGAAAGAAAGAAAGAAAGGGAGGAGAGAGAGGAAGGAAGGAAGAAAGGAAGAAGGATTAAAAAGAGAAAAGGGAAAAATATGGGTAGAAAAGTCATATTAAGCTGGGGCATGATTTTTTTTATTCACAGGTATAAAAATATAGGATCATACATTGGCCTTGTATTGCTTGCATTTTTCTTATTGATCATGATAGGGGGAAAATTTTTAGCCAAGGTTTTACAAAAGTGGGTATCAGGGGAATTTAGGCCACCATTTGGCCCAAGAATGGTTCTGAACCTGAGTATGCATTTTACAAAAGCAATTCATACTATATATACCCACTGGGTCAATAAATTTAATTCCAGTAAATGCATTTTATATCAGTGACTGTGTAGAGCAAGTGTGTAATAGGAATGTATTACACCCATGAGTATATGTCATGGGTATGCATTGCAGTGAGGTTTATGGCATCAATGAGTTAAGTTACAGTTTACTTACTTTGTCCAAATGGAATCCAGCTAAAACTATCAAAAGGCATGACCAGGCCATTTGAATAGGTAAGTGATAACAAAAGACAAAACTGCAGCTTTTTCATTGCATCACTCATATCTATTCTTTTTGAAAACTTACCTAAATAATTTTAATGCTGCTTATATCATAAGTAGGGAGAAAAACTAGATTTACAATAGAGAATACAATTGAAATTCTTTAGTGATATCTGTCTAGTCTACACCATGAGATTCCCTTTCATTTTTGAAGAAAATATCTTGGGTCAAAAGTCATTGCTTTAAGTCCTTAGGTATATTATGACACAGAATGTTTAATTCAAAGCCATTGTCAAGTTCCTGATAAAGGGTTTTACCATAGGACTTCTAATTTTGTGGCTATAGTTATCAATGTGTGTTCTGAAAGTTTAAGTTTACACTCTTGCTCTTATATTGCTGATTTAGTAGAAATGTGTTACAAACAAAGTTACTCTGGTAATCTTCCTGAATTTCTCTGTAGCATTTCTTTGACTTTATCTAGAGAAGTTAATCTTGTATAGAAGTTAGAACTATCTATAGAAGTTCCCCAAAAATATCATCCACTTTCTCCTCCATGTGTTTTCTTGGAAACAGCCTCTTGAAAGAAACAAGTGTAAACTTTTACCTTAAACTTATTTCACCTAAAACCTACAAAGCATCTATCTCTCTGAAAATGCTGTATGTTAGCATTTTAATTTGGTAAGCCATGTCCTTTTAGTAAGGTTGGTACTATTTGCAAATTAATCCTAAGCTTACAGAATACAAGAGGAAGTTGATTGGACCTCAAGCAGAACAATTTTATCTTTAACAGATGTAGAGATTGATGGTGATAATAGATGCACTCTGACATTATTTAATCAGAATTTATTTTGTTGTTTGGGCAATTTTTGAGATCTCATATGCATATTTTCTACTTTGTAGATTTTTTTAAACAAAATGTCTCATACCAGGTTGATTTGGATAAACATATAAGGGAAGCAGGCATTCTCAAAGAGAGAAATGTATACTGAAATGAAAAAATGGGCATTTAAATCTGTGACAGGTTGTCCAAAGAAACGTCTCATTTTTGCAATACTCCCAAACCAACAAAACTATATGGTTCTGTGGAGGACAAGGCATATATTGGTTTTTTTTTTTATTTTTCAATTGTTTATTTATATCAGTATAACAAATGGATATTTATTTTATGCTTTAGATTATACATCAACATTGTAGTTATTCATTACATTGATCAAATTGTTTCAGCTTTGGCCATATGAATATATTTTTTAATTTTATTTTTTATTTTTTAAAATTTACATCCAATTTAGCATATAGTGCAACAGTTATTTCAGGAGTAGATTCCTTAGTGCCCCTTACCTATTTAGCCCATCCCCCCTCCCACAACCCCTCCAGTAACCCTCAGTTTGTTCTCCATATTTATGAGGCTCTTCCGTTTTGTCCCTCTCCCTGTTTTTATATTATTTTTGTTTCCCTTCCCTTATGTTCATCTATTTTTTCTCTTAAAGTTCTCATATGAGTGAAGTCATATGATATTTGTCTTTCTCTGACTAATTTCACTTAGCATAATACCCTCCAATTCCATCCACGTAGTTGCAAATGGCAAGATTTCATTCTTTTTGATTGACACGTAATACTCCATTGTACATATATACCACATCTTCTTTATCCATTCATCCGTTGATGGACATTTGGGCTCTTTCCATACTTTGGCTATTGTTGATAGTGCTGCTATCAACATTGGGGTGCATGTGTCCCTTCAAAACAGCACACCTGTATCCCGTGGATAAAAGGGCATATATTGTTTTTACTATATTTACTTCTTCCACAGATGATATTGAAGAAATGACATTGTGCTAATTGCTATAACTAAGGGGATAGGTCTTTTTACTCCCAGGGTCCTTCACAGAGACCTATCACAGATCATGCTTAAAATGTTTGTTGTTATATTGGTCTCCCTCTCTTCTGTGCAGGTAAGTTGCTCTATGCTTGATATCACTACATTGACACAAAAAAATGGATTTTTTGGAAAATTTTTGCTAAAAATCAGATGGTACATTATAAAGCCAGATAGAAACTTTCTCGTGACTCGAGGCTACTGTGGAATATTAGTGGCACTGTGCTTCATTAGGACAAATTATTGAGAAGTGGCTGAACTGCCATAACTAATAGCTTCAGGTTTTTGTTCCTAATAGTGCCGGAACTGACATTTTAAACTTAGGCCAATTTGTGCAGGACGGCAGTTACTTATGTAGTCCTATGGGGAGATCTGATAAGTGCTAGAAAATCTATCTGCTCCCAAATACTTTCATCATGGCACTTAAAATGAGCATCATTAAAAGTTCTGTCTTTGAGGTTAAAACCTTTATTCCAAAATTTGTTTTGAAATAAAATTACCCTAGAAAAGTTTATTTATCTGGTCCTAAAATTATAATTTGTCAAATTAGATAAATAATAGAACACAGATCATGTGTTTGTAAATAATCAGTTTATTTAAGAACAGTCCGCATAAGATTATTTCATTCACTTTACTATATAGTTTGATGAGATTTAAAAAATGGATAACTTTGTCATTATCACTATAGTCAAGTACAGAACCTTTCCCTCACCTGAAAAAGTTATCTCTTTGTATGTGATTCTTTGTGTGTGAGCCATTTCTTTGGTTCCTCCTTATTTTTTAATCACTTGTTTTCAGTAATCAAATTATAATGTCATGGTGTAGTGTTTTTTGTATTTATTCACCTTAGGTGTTATTTTTCAATGTGACAATTTGAAAGATTCTGCTCATTCTTTCTTCAAATATCACCCTCACACACTGGACTCCAATTTTGTATATATTAGACATCTTGGTATTACCTTATAGGCCCCTGGTGAACCACTTTGTTTTCATTCTTCTCTCTCTTTGTGCTTTATTTTGTGTAGTTTCTCTTTGTATTTGTATGCCTTCAAGCCCACTGATATTTCCTTCTGTAAATTCCAATCCACAATTGCATCCAAGTTATCATTCAGATATTATATTTTTAGTCTCTAGAAATTATGAAGTGTTCCTTTTTTATCTTCTGTTTCTTACCTCATTATGCTTTCCTAATATCTTTTAATCTGTTTAAAGGTTTGTACAAGGATCAGTCCTTTGAGTGACCAACTCTTGATTTCGGCTCAGGTCATGATCCCAGGGTCATGGGATCAGGCTCCATATTGAGTTTGTAGTCTGCTTGGAATTTTCTCTCCCCTCTCTCTCTTTGCCCACCCCCCCCCCCCCATTCACTTGCGTAAATGCTCTATAAATAAATAAATAAATAAATAAATAAATAAATAAATCGTTTGAGCTAGGTGTTTAAGGCATTTTTGTCTGACAATTCTATCATTTTTATCAGATCTGGGTCTGTTTTTATGGATTCTTTTTTGTAGTGGCTATAGGCCATTTAGTCCTGTACTTTTGCATGCTGGTTATTTTTTATTAGATATGAGAAATTGTGAATTGTGTGGTTTTGAATGGTGATTTTCTTTCTTTAAATAGTTTTGAGCTTTGCTGGCATGGAGTTAAGTTACCTAGAATAAGTCTGGTCCTTTTAGGGCATGCTTTTCACTTTTTAATTAAAGTTTTAAAACAGCCTTTAAGGCTGCTACATAGGTATGGCTCTTCTAAGCTCTCTAACCAGGGATGCATGTATCATGACATTTATCAACCCTGGTTGGTGGGAGCACAAATTCCTCCCCACTTGAGAGAAACTCTGGAGAATTTTAAATGTACTACTTTACAGTTGGTGTTTTTCTTGGCTTCATGAAATTTTGTTCCACGCATTGTACATTTCTATTCAAAGACCCAAGAAGACTTATGCAGATTTCCCATGTATGTGTGTGTGTGTGTGTGTGTGTGTAACCCCTTCCTTTTGGATATTCTCCCCCACAGAATTTAGCCAACTTCCTCCCTTAGCTGTAATCTCTGTGTTCAACTCAGCCAGCTTGCTTGGTCTTGCTTGGATACCCCCTCAATGTCCTCTGATCCACAAACTGCCCCAGGGAATATAAGGAGGGGAAACTGGAATTCACCTCACTTATTGTCTCAGAGATCACAGCTGGGCACTGCCTATTGTCTGATGTGTGAAATTGTTTATTAATAAATATTTTTTCTAATTGTATAAACATTTTGACAGAAAGATAATTCCCATAGCAGTTAATCTTTCATGGATAGTAGTGGAATTTCAGGTGAGTGTGGATGAAAGTGATGATAAGACTTCTTAAAAAAGAACATCATCCTAAAGGGTAAACCTGAGTAGAGAACTGAAGCAGAGAATTCTGGGAGACCAGAGTATAAAAATACAACACAATTATGGATGAAAGAAGCCAAGGCAAAGTTTACTTACTGCCCAACTTTTTATATAAGAATATTCTATTTTAGTTATGTCCATCTCCATGAAGAAATCTACGGAGCATTCAGCAAAGCTGTAAAGAATCATTATCCTCACGTTCCTCTTTCCAACTACTAAAGTACTGCAAGACAGGAAGTCTAGGTTTATTTAGCCTTAAGGAAACATAAGTTTGGGTTCCAGCTTCTCCATCCCTCACCTGATGCTCTTTTTCAAGCTGTTTCTTCACACTGATGCTTCACCTCTCAGTTCTTGTTGCCTCTGGTTCCTTGCATTCAAGATGTACAATAGCCTGCCAAGGTTTATTACTACTAAGCTTTCCTAGTTCCACACTTAAACCTATTTATTCTCTAAGAAAAATCTACATTTGTAGCATTCTTTTGCAAAGGGTACTTATACACATATTTGAAAAAGCAGCCTCTGACATAGATATTATTTCCATATATATATATATATACACACACACATATATATATGATTGATTATTTTTATAGAATTTTTAAAACACTAAAAATAAATAATAAAGAAAGAAAATCTTATCTCCTGTCTTGAAAAGCACTCATAACCCAAAGAAATTAGAGTCCTGGCCCTACGGGGAAGTACAAAGCATTCTATAGAGTGTTAAACTTGAGCCAAAGGGGGGGATATTTTCTTCTTCATTTAATGTCTATTCTTTCTCTTTTCACAATAGTGTATCATAAAATAAATCACTTCTAGTTTTTTCGTTCAAATGTGTAAGCCAAATTAAATTCCATGGAAAGGAGACGAATCTTAACCATTTTTTAGATAGTTGGTTTAATAATGGACTTTGACAAAAAAGAAAAATTTGGGGGTACAAGTGCCCCTATGCAGCTCTCTCAACAATAGCCAAATTATGGAAAGAGCCTAAATGTCCATCAACTGATGAATGGATAAAGAAATTGTGGTTTATATACACAATGGAATACTACGTGGCAATGAGAAAGAATGAAATATGGTCTTTTGTAGCAACGTGGATGAACTGGAGAGTGTGATGCTAAGTGAAATAAGCCATACAGAGAAAGACAGATACCATATGGTTTCACTTTTAGGTGGATCCTGAGAAACTTAACAGAAACCCATGGGGGAGGGGAAGGGAAAAAAAAAAAAGAGGTTAGAGTGGGAGAGAGCCAAAGCATAAGAGACTGTTAAAAACTGAGAACAAACTGAGGGTTGATGGGGGGTGGGAGGGAGGGGAGGGTGGGTGATGGGTATTGAGGAGGGCACCTTTTGGGATGAGCACTGGGTGTTGTATGGAAACCAATTTGACAATAAATTTCATATATTAAAAAAAAAGAAAAATTTTTAAATACTTAGGGAATAAATTATATGACACGATTGGTAATGAATGATGGGAAATGTTGAAAACAATTCTTAATGCCAGATGAGGCTGACTGTTTCCCTTATTCAGTTTATATAATTAAATCTAAAACATCCCTGCAAGGTGAAGGAAATTATACTTTTAATTTTTTAATCTAATGTTGAGAATATTCAATTAAGGCTGTCAACATAGCAGTTGACTTTGTACCTGCTATTTGGAGACCTGGTATTACAGACCTTGAAGAAAACCCTGTTCTGGATAAAGAGGCAGATTTGTATCATTAACTATACAGAGACACAAGGGAAAAGTTGAAGATTTAGTTGAAAAACTTAACTGCTCACTCTGAATTTGCTTGCTTCCAAAGACCCAGGTTAAGTAACTAAGAGTATTTTAAAACACATGTGGTAATTGATTCTGTTTAGTTTAAATGAGACAGGACTTTATCTGTACCATAATTTCATTTTGAAATATTACTGGTGTTGTATTGCTTCAAATCGTCAAAGGAGAATGGATAGTTCATCCTGAACCATTTTCTCCCTGTAGTTCTAAGTTATAGCAAGCAGTACATCATAGCGGTAAGACCTTATGACTTGATATAGTGATATTGTGCCTGCTCATTTATACTAGTGTTTTTTACAAGCTCACATACTTCTGGTCACTTTATTTCTGACCCTGAGACTTCTCTTCCACACAACAAATACTTCCAAACTAGTTATATTTTCTTAATGTTCATTTTTAGCAACACATATTCTTTTTTATTCATGTAAAATTAGTGTATAACATTATATAAGTTTCAGGTGTACAACATTATCATTCGACATCTGAATACATAACATATCCCTATGTTCACTGCAGCATTATTTATAATAACCAAGGAATGGAAACAACCTAAGTGTTCACTGATGCTTGAATGGATAAAGAAAATGTGAGCTGTGTGTGTGTGTGCGTGTGTGTGTGCATGCGTGTGTGTGTGTGTGTGTGTGTGTATTATATATGGGAACATTTATTCTTATATATTTATCATTCTGAAGCCAATGCAAATTAGTATAAATGGACCCAAACATTTGCCATTTTCTTTTTAGGGCCTTTTAAGGGCCTGGCCTACTGTGACAAAAGTTTTATGCAGACATTTTTATTTTTCATTAGTACATTCCTATATTTACTATGGATTATAAGGAAAACTAACCATTTGTTTGATATTTATCTATAACATTTGAAAATCAACATCAGTTATTTTATTTTAGTTTAGCATATGAATAAATGGCAGTAAAATTTCATTTTCAGGATTCTAAAGATCTGAAGTATCCAAATATGTTTTAAAAAATTTTTTTTTAAAAATCATCAGGTATGTAAAAAATAGCTATGGCATTGTAATAATTCAAGAAGTATAAAATTGCAGAACTGAAATGTTTGTCAAAGGAAGCCAGAAGAATAGATGAGAAACAAGGTCGGGGGCGGAAACAGGTAGGAACAAGACTTATTTTTATGTCATTTTGATTTGTGAACCATACGATGTTTAGCTATTTGAAATAAGCTGAAAGTCTTGTGGTAGTGGCGTTATCCATTATCAAAAGGGCTACAAATGAATGATAAGTGTTCACTCAGTGGCCCAATCTGTGGACCCAGACAGGGTGTTGTCTCTTTTAATGATGATCGTGAATGCTGTAAAAACTTCATGGATTTCATGAAACAAAGATAATTTAGCACAGAGCTGGAGATCCTCCAGATGTACAAGCTGAAGGAAATTTTTGAAAAGGAAAGACATAACAAGAGGAAGCAGATGACACTGACGGATGTTTTCAAAGGAACTGTCACATCATCCTCTCCTTTGGTTCTGCAGATGCTGTTAGAACTAATCCTGATGATGAGTGATTTTATTTCAGTGCTATCTGCAGATCAAGAATTCTTTGGTTAATACAGTTTCTCTGTTTTTTTCCATTGAGCACAATGCCTTTTGCCATTTTGAAGAAAAAAAGTAAATATTGCAAATTTAGCTTAAAGTAAATGAAATGCTTGCAATGCAATTATTTTTTTGCTTTCAGTTTATTAAATATTTATGGCTTATTTTTGCCCCATTTGTGGTCAAAGCCTGATATTTTAATAAATTTAAAACAATGGACATATAATATGTTCTTCAGTCCACTTCATGATATGTTTATAGAAAGTAAAAAGTTGTTTAGAACAAATCTTAATAAAAGTTTCAACTACCTACTTGTCATATCCATATTATGTAAATATATTAACTACCGTAATATTGTCTTTATTCTTAACTATCGTGCTCTAAAAATTAAGGTATCAAAACATAGAAACATCAAACTAAAGAATGCCCAATCCTAGATATCCAAGTAAAGTAACAATTTAATTCAATGTAGCATCTTACCTAATATTCTGCATTCTAATTTACATTTATAAAGAATATTAGAAAATATTAAGTTAGAAGTCATTCATTTTTCAAATGAGGAAAGTTAGATTCATAAAAATCTACCAATTTTCTCAGCCTCACAGAACTAACTAGTTGATTGAATGCCAGAATGAGGTTTACTGTCTTTTTGAGCACAATGTTCTTCCTTCTAACTCACAAACTCAACTTGTTTTTCAGGTTTTTTTTTAATTATTATGAAAATTTTGATAGGCATTTGAATCTATCTAGATAATTTTAAGTTATACTAATGTGCTTTGATATTGGGTTTAGTTAAAAAAAAACTTTTGAAGTTCTAAGAATGATTATTACTATTAGATATAAGAATAGCTCTGGGGCATTCTAAGTTCAGAATCAGTAGATAAGAGTGTGAGGAGAGAAATCATAAAGAAGACTCTCTAAAAACATTTCTAGAGCAATAAATAAATAAATAAATAAGACTTGGAATGCAAAGGAAAATGGTAAAGAGAGAACCATCTAAATGCTGATGTATAACACTGACTAACCAGCTAAACTAAAACTAAAAAGCCAGATATGATCTGGACATGGGTGATGGTAAGAATTAAGTGACAGGGAAGGCAAACAAAAGCATGATAAATTTCTTGCTTTATTTGGGCAGAAAATACATTTCTTGATAAACTTTAGATATTGATTTATCTGTTCTTAAATATTTGTTATTATTGTTAAACATTTGTACTCAAAAGGGAAAAAGGAAGAATGGAAATAGGATATATAATTTCCAAATCATCAGATGAAAGAAACAAAGGAGGCACATATAATAAAAATGTTGAAAATAAAGTAAAAGGATGGGAAGCAATAGACCAGGCAAATATTTATCAAACCACTCACCATAGGTTGGGCAATATTAATATCAGATATAATAATATGTAAGATTCAAAGATTCAAATAGAAGAGAATTTTTTTGTAAAAAAAGTTATACTGACAAAAACTCAAGAGAAATTAAAAACTCAACAATCATTAAATAAAGACTTTAATATGTTTTACCCAAATCAACAGAGCAAACTTCCCAGCCATCTTCAAGTCATACAGTAGCTTTATGTAAGATATATTTAATTTTATTCATATATATATTACTTAAATATTTTAGAACCAATATTTTTTAACATGGCAGACTGGATCTAAACACACTACCTTAGATTGTCCTTACCCTTTATTCACATTTAAATCTATGCTATTTGGTGCCATACTGGAATAACGAACTCTAAATCTGTTGAAGGATTTGCTATTATTTCTGGCAGTGAAGTGGAGGGAGAAAACGAGTGGACAAGGAAGGACAAACCCTACTTCAGAAATTTTTGAATTATAATGAGCAATTTTTCATTCTTTCTTAGAATGTGCACAACATTCATGTGAATCTGTGGACTAACCAGATTCTTCACAAAGAACATTTTCAAAATATGTGACAAGATCTATGACTGCCAAATAATTCTAAATGGGAAGTTAACAGTATTCTCCTAGCTCTAAAAATACCAAGAAATCCTTCAGTGTTTTAGTTCTAATTTTTCCTCATGCTAATTAGACGAGATTTTAATCTCAGAAACAACCCTATATGTTCTATTTCTCATTTAATTGGCATATAGTATTGTTATTTGTGCTTTAATTACAAAAAGGAATGTCAATTAAAGCTATTACACAGAAGCCTCGCTCTTGGGGCCTATACCACGGGACCATTAGAGGTAAATCAGTTCATGAGTCATGGTATGATCGTGGTAATAAGACTCCTCCTCAACCAAGTCCCACATGTATCTTGCTCTGTGTCAAGAAATGCTCAGAATCAAGAAAAAAAAACTTCCACAAAACCAAATGTCATCCATATTATAAGACAAAATGACCCCAAATTCACATTTTTATCCTTAGGAGACAGCTTTCCACAATACAGTTGACTGTCATGATAAAATTCCCATCATCAGGGGTCAACCCTTGCACTAATGAGTGTCCTACTATACTTACAAATGCTAATACATTGATATATTTAATGTCTGCAAAAAATTTATTCCCTCATATTACTTTACCATCCAAGTATGAGTAAATGCTCCAGTTGTAAGTGATTTCTCTCACAATAAAAACTTTCTAAGTAATACACTGAACTTACCTCAATGAAGCTAAGAATTTTTAAAAATCCCAATCAAAAATCTAAAATATATATCCCTATTATTTTTAAAGAAAGTGAATAGTGATGTAATTTGATAGAGTCTTAAGTCGAGCCAATTTTTTTTCCTCAATGTACACTTTGGAAAATTTTATAACAGTAATTCTTTTTAAAAATAGACTGCTCAATCATAACGTTGTTCCTTTAAAGTACACACACACACACACACACACACACACACACACTACATTTAGTTTCAAATAGTTTCTCATGTCCCCACACAATGAAACCTGTTTTGATATTAAAATTATTACAGACCTAGCTTCTAAAAAGCCTTATAATTTTTGAATTGTGAAAGTCTGAATCTTGTAGGGTAAAGTAGGCTTGGAAGATGGGTGGAGAGAGAAGAACAACACACAAAGCCAAAAGAAATGCCTGGAATGTGATTGATATTTGGACTTGGTGCAAACACACAGGGCAACGCCTACAGGAGAGGCTACAGTAAGAGAGAGTACAATAATAAATCAAATTTTGCTGTTTTAAATTTAAAAAAGAAATTTTATAACAATGTGAAATAATCACAAATTTAGTTTACAGTTTAGTCAAGAAGAGTTCACCTCAAGTGCTCTCAGATATTTCTGTTGTCCTTATCATCTTAACTGGTTACTCGCCCAGAATGGGTTATGTTTATAAGTCAAGATGCTTCTTCCTTGACTTTAGTGGCCTCTAAGTTCATATGAAATTTATAGGTTTATGTCTTGTCCAAAATGGATCACATCTGGTTTTCTGGAAACTGTGACCAGTTTAAAGCATTCAATATAAAATGAGAACTAAAAATGTGTTAGCTGGCTTTGTGCAGAAGAAAAAAGATATGAAAAGGATATATAATTTTGATATTATGGACATTATTTCATTATTTTTGCAGTTTTAATATCAGCACAAAGTACTAAAGCTGACATTTGGATACACGACACCAAATGGCAGAGCTGTTTCAATCATATAGTGCAGAGAACCATTTTTTTCTCTCTTATAACAAAAATAGAATTCTTCATTCTAACTATGAATGAGAATTAGCAAGGAAAGTTTTCAAAGACTTAATATGATGGAAGCTCTCATTAACAAGAAAACTTATTATACAAATAGGATTATAATAAAGCTGGCCTGAGTCAAATGATCTTGAAGAGCCAAAATACTTAGATGAGTATCTTTCTTTTTTTTTCTGTTTATTACATATAATTCTTTGAAACATCTTTGCTATTTCCTGACTTGTTCTTGTTTATAGGGTTTTATTACTTAGGGATTGAAGACTGAAGAAAATATTGTAGTATCAGTTTGGTAGGATAGTCTGCATTAATAAATATACCCCAACATAAATAAGGGATCAAAAACAATAGAAATTTTTTTCCTTCATACCCTTAACAGTTCAAGGAAGGGGCTACTTACTTTTTAGCTGGAAGCTCTCTTCTTGTGGTAACTCAAGGACCCACACTCCTTATGCCTTGTGACTCTGCCAATTTAGAAGCATGGTTGTTCATTTTTTTTTTGTGGGTGTGCCATGGACTCATCTTTCACTCTGGAAAAGCCTAAGTACAACAATTTTAAATACATAAAAGATACAGGAGTATAAAGGGAGACAATTATATTGTCATAATTTATTAAAATGTGTATAAAATGAATTTATGCCACAGTGAATACATGTGCTTTTGAAAATGTTTATTTAAGGGTGCCTTGGTGGCTCAGTCAGTTAAGTGTCTGGCTTCGGCTTGGGTCATGATCTCACGGTTAGTGCGTTCGGGTCCCTTGTGGGGCTCTGTGCTGACAGTGCAGAGCCTGGAGCCTGCTTTGGATCTTGTGTCTCCCTCTTTCTCTGCTACATCTCCAGTTGGGCTCTGTCTCTCTCAAAATGTTCATTTAGTTTTGAGAGAGAGAAGAGTGAAAGCAAGTGTGAGGGGGGAAGGGGCAGAGAGAGAATCCCAAGCAGGCTCTGCACTGTCAGCACAGAACCCCACCTGGGCCTTGATTTCACAAACTGTGAGATCATGACCTGAGTCAAAACCAAGAGTCAGTCGCTTAACCGACTGAGCCACCCAGGTGCCCCAAAGTATGTGCTTTCTAATCAACATTAACTAAATTTAGCTGCACATTTCTAATAACCACCATAGTTGTGAACTAGTGATGAGGGTAAATAATGTTTCAAGATATCTGTAGCAGCAGAAATCTGATATGAAATACCTGTGAGTTTGGCAACCAAATAACCAGTAGCACTAATACTAGTGGGATTGTTTGATTGCCATCATAAGTGAAAGAAATGTTAACTTTCAGTTAGAGCTAGCTAAACGACAGAATTCATCCCCATCTAAGTTCATGAATCCTCTGAATTCTGTCTACAAGCCCCCAAGGGCTAAGAACTCTTCCCTGGTGTGCTCCAAACCAATAGGAGGGAAAGTGAACATAGAAGAAGTCTTCTATGTTTCATGCTTGGACTGGTATATTGCAATTCATTGCTTCATCAATTGGGTCAACAAATACTCATGAGATTTTCCATGGAACCAGCACTGTCTTGGGTTCTGGGGATACTGTAGTCAATAGCTAGCTAATGCCCTTCCATTCATGGAGATTTTATTCTTGTGGGGGTAGAAGAGGGGAAATAAATGTGCAAACAAGTAACTATATAATAAGTCTTATGGTATGACAGATACCATCTAAAATCAACAAATATTTATTTTAAGTTTCTTGAGTCAGGTCTTTCTATGTCTTCTTTTAAGTTATGCCAAATATCAAGAGTGTCAGAAGTATCAAAAAGGGAGTTCAGAGGGTCACGACTACCAAAAAGGCCCACTCTAGGGAAGGGAAGGCACATATATTGTGAAAAATATTTTCTAGTAGCCTAGTCAACTTACAAACCTTAAAGGGAGGTACAATGGTCCTGTTATATCTCTGGCTCTAGAATTTTCTTTCTCTTGTGTTTTCTAACATTTTGATGTTTCTTTTAGTTTCCAAGCCCTTTTTGATTTATTATAAACTTAATAAAATGTACTGACAAAATGGGATTACAATTATTATTATATTAATGTAGTATATGGAACAAGTATTGTTATCTGGCTCATGATCATTATATTTCTAGAAACAAGCTGGCTTTTTATCTAATAACATTAGATTAGAATTAATGGTTCACATTCATATGAATTGTAGAGAGGGCAGCTAAGTGCCTGGTAAAGCCCAAAGAAAACCTTGTGGTAATGCCAAGGAGGAAGAGAATGATTGTCCTTGGAAATCTAAAAATAAATAAATAAATTAGTTAATTACAAAAATTCCAAGTGGAGGTAAAGTTTGCTTTGGGATCTCAGGAATGAATATAGTATTTCAACAGGTAGAGATCTTATGACATGGCACCCCAGAGAACACTGTGAACAAAGAAAAAAGAAAAACATGTTCTTGAAATGATGAATGTCCCAGGTTGAGTATAATACAGGGTTCATGAAGGAGAATAAAACAGAAGACAAGTCTGGAAAAAGTTGTAAGGGTCACATCTTGCATGACCTTGATATTCTGCCAAGCTTTTGGTATTACACACACACACACACACACACACACACACACACATACACACACACACACATACACACACACATGCACACACACACACACACACACACACACACACGCCTGGTTAGGAAATAGCATGAGGAAGAGAGAAGAGGGAGAGAGACCAGCTAGATCACCACTGTGAAGTCCAGGAAAATGGATAAGCTCCTAAATAACGCATTTGCTACACAAAGGAACATTGGTGGATTAATTTGAGAGAAGAATCAGATTTAGAAATAACAGGTCATAATAGCCAATCTGTCTGCAGAAACAAATGAGACAAAGGAAATTGCAGGAGTGCTCTTTGGTTGATTAATCTAGAGGAGAGTATAATCCATGGTGGAAAACAAAGGCGGATGGGCTGACAGAGACAAAAAGCTCAGTTTGAGACATTTTAGGTTTGCTGTCTGAGCAAGACATGCTTTTTTCATTCAGAGAAATGGTTGAGGGTGTAAATCTGAAACTTAAGAGAGGCCAGGGTTTGGGTCATAGGTCTCCTGGGAACTATCTGGGAAGTGTGAGTAAAATCAGTTAGGAAAGGACTGTCAAATAGAACATCAATCAGTTTTAAATCACCTAGGAAAGCAGTTCCACTGAGCAATCATGACCTTCTCATACTGTATATATTTTTTTAATTTAACTGATAGATGAGAAAAAAACATCCACAGACTTGTTCAAGTAAAGTTTTAAAATATGCCCTACTTTATTTTCAGGGACATTATTAAAGGTTTATTTTCCCTTCCATGTATTTATTTCTTTTTAGATGATGACAAATATGTCACTGTCAATAGTTTCACTTAAAATTTGAAGAATAATTGGGGGCCTCTGTGAGTAAATGCCTCATAACCTAAGTAGGGTCACATGTCCATTCCCGAACCAATCACTGGCAAGGGGGATGGGATTCCCTCTTGGACCATCATTCTCTTCCTGGAGGGAGAGTGGGCTTTACTTCATCAAGATATCTAGCCGTGTGTGTGTTGGGTGTGGGGTAGTAGTTGCCCGAAGAAAAAAAAATCAAGAAAGAAAGAAAAGAAAGGATATTATGAAGGTAAAAAGTAGTGTCTGTTATATCGTGATGATATGGTTAAGTGAATCAATAACAGTAACAACAAAAGTTTGCATCTCAACTTTTATTACCGAATATTATTCTAAAATGTATTATTTCTTCTTAAGTAAATGGAATTTATAAAGGGCTTTGTCCCCAGGGTTATCAATTTTCATTAGCATGAATCACCGTTACAAAAAATAATGTAAAAGTGTGGAGAATTGAACTAATACAATATCACAAAATATCCTGGAAAATGTTCTAATGAACTTTTATGATGTACTTATAGTATTTTAAGAATGTAAGTTCAC
Source organism: Panthera pardus (assembly GCF_024362965.1). Lineage (NCBI taxonomy): Eukaryota > Metazoa > Chordata > Mammalia > Carnivora > Felidae > Panthera > Panthera pardus. The sequence goes on along the minus strand of NW_026526721.1, from coordinate 26,663,490 downwards.
AAGGGAGGGTTGTTTGTTCAGTTCACTGGTGACTGTCCAGTGCCTGAACAAATACCTTATACACAGCAGGCTCTCAATAAATATCTAAGAAATGAATAAATGAGGAAAATATGCATATCATTTTAGTTGTGATTTTTATCCCTCTCTGAAGAAAGAGAATTCTTTCTAAGTATTTTATATCCAATTATTGGGTATTTAATTTGCTCTTTCTACCATTCCCTTTTGTAATGTTCTCTCTAAATTTAACTATGTGTGACCTTCTCATTTGCCCTTCAACTTTGTCCAAAGTCTGGGTTTAGTCATACTGGCTTGTTTCTCTGCTTGGATTTCAAATATCCTGGTATGATTTGTTTTGAATGGGCAGAACTATACTCTTTTTGATAGCCAATTTCCTTGAACTCCACTTTCTAGAGGAAACCCAAAGATTCACCATACTAATTTTTGAACTTGATACAATTAGCTTCCTAAAGTTAATTTTCTTAATCTTGCTGACATTTCCTTTCCCTTCCCTCAGGGAAAGGAATTCAATTTCATCAACTTGTGATTGTTTCCTTAAGGTTTCCTTCTACTATTGGGAGCCCATCTAATTTTTCCCTATGAGCAAGTTTCAGACCTGATGTCTGCCCTAAAAATGTTACCTTTATCAGAGAAGACCATTCTATAGAGATCTCATTGCTTCCAAACTTTTCTGTCATTCAGTATTCTCATTTCGATATGAGCCTGTCAACCCTTCTCTTTATTTGAAATCACTATCAATTGACTAAAGAAAGCATTATTAACCTTCTTTTCCTGGTTTAGTGGCTTACACAATTAATTTTTTTTTAATTTTTTTTAACGTTTATTTATTTTTGAGACAGAGAGAGACAGAGCATGAACGGGGGAGGGTCAGAGAGAGAGGGAGACACAGAATCTGAAACAGGCTCCAGGCTCTGAGCTGTCAGCACAGAGCATGACGTGGGGCTCGAACTCACGGACCGCAAGATCATGACCTGAGCCGAAGTTGGACGCCCAACCGACTGAGCCACCCAGGCGCCCCAATGGCTTACACAATTTATATTAGATTTAGAATATAGCTATTTTATATGTTCTCACCATATTAACTCTAATCTAATATTCTTTCCAAATAATCCCATTACTACCTTTATTCTGGGTTTATGAAGGCTTTAATTTCACAAATAATTATGGAATGTTCTCTCTTTCCTAAGCCAGTCCTCCAGTTCTGAGTGCTGTTCTACTATTTGTCAGTTATTTTAATAGCATCTTACCTCTGGCCTGCAATGGGACCTCCAGATACGCCTAATTAATTCCTTCATTCAGAAGTCACGTCAGACCATATTTTAATAGTTATATGATTATTTCCTCACAAAATAATATAGTAATGTAATAGATGAAGAAATACTGTAAATGTATTATGGGATGGTCATTGAAAATATAAATCACTATTCACAGTGGACAATTATATGAGAATTAAAACATCAAAGAAAGTAAGCATATAACTGTAACAGAAAAAGAATAAAAATCTTCCATTGGTTTTTATTAGAAAGGAAAAAATGTGATAAAAGATTTGGTGAGAGGCTATGGAGGAGTTATGTGAATAGCTGAATCTATTTAATGGATTAAATAGAAGATACTGGATGACTAAATAAGATAAGAAAACGACCATTTTATAAACACTGAAAAGGTCTTATCTTATTTTTCATTAATTCTTTTCATTTCATCAACTAATACATTTTGAGCGTTACTATGTACAAGTTCAGAGAACACAGGGATAAATAACATGTGGTTTTTGCCAAGAATGAAATTACAGTCTTGGAATGAGAGACAGTTTATATAAGGCTTTGTTTTCTCTCTTTCACTGCATGTCTATGAGAAATCATTATGAGCACAACGGAAACGCAGGAAAGTTTGGTAGAGAAGTCAGTTATCAAAGGATAATAGAAAATGATTCAGGGATAAGAATATCTGTTTACATGCATTTTTAAATAAAATTATGCTAATTACACAAAGGTAATTGTATTCCATTGCTGTATAGAAATCTCCAGCATAGAGTGTGAGAGAAGATAGAGAGATAAGCACAGGCCAGACTGTGGATATCTTCACTGCAAGTTCAGCCTCTGGAGTGCAGAAATCTTTGGTTTCTTATACAAGGATACCTTGGCAAATAACCAGGACCAGTTTTGGAGGATATCTAGCATGTAATTGGGTCAACGGACAATGAGAGAATGAAAGATGGATTTAAAAAGTAGCATTTGGGGTTAGAAGAGTAACCCCAGAGTAAATATACTCTGTCCAGATAGACTGTGTATGTGGTTAGAAGACCACTGGGTTGATAACTTCTGTCAACTTTAAGGGCCACAGGTGGTAGCTTGGTAGTATGTTCATGGTGGGAAAAAAGCCAAATGATATTTCCTTTTGGGTTGTTTCCTCTGTTTATGACAGGCACTGGTCAAGACACTGGTCAAGACACTTCCTCAATGGTGCTTTTGTCTATCCCAGTATGTCCTAAATGTTCTACTGGGTATCCTCAAGTTAACTGCAATGAAATGTTTTACTTGTTTCTAAAATGGCATATTAAATTTCTTAAAGGAGAATATGATGATATTTTTGTTTGCTTCAATAATTTTTTGAAGGTATGGGAGGTCACTAAAAGAAACTATTTTATGATATCCATGCTCATACAAGCACCCTCTAGTCTCTTCCAAATTAAAGATGAATTCTCAGTGCCCCTGATCACCATATTTCCACTACACTTTCATCGTCTCTAACCCTGTTCAAAGCAAACTGTCTCAAAAGGGTTATCTCTATTTGCTGTCCCTCCTTTCTCAACAACTATTCACTCTTCAACTGACACCAATCTGGCTTCATTCCCAAGCATGGCCCACACAATGCCATTTAACTACTCTTGCCAAAGTCACTTACAATCACAAAATGCTAGATCCAAAGGATATTTCTCTGTCCTTGTCTTATTAGATCTGCTAGCAGCATTTGACAAGATTTACCATTACTTCCTTCTTGAAACAGTTTTTCTACTTGGCTTTAATGACACTACACTGGTCATGGCACCCATAATAACCATTGTGGGTGGTAAATTTGCATTTTTCTCTTTACCATCACTTGTATTTTCCTTTTCCATTTCCTTTATACCTTGTTTGTGAAATACCTTAAATCCTTGTGGGAAAGAGAATGTATATAATTAATATAAAATATTAAATATGCAATCAACAATATTGGCTATCTTATGGTTGAAGGATGGCATAAAGGAATCCAAAGAACCCATAACCATGGACCTAGTCAAAACAAATTGTATGTCCAAGTATCCTATCTAAAAAGATATACACTTTCAACAATGTCAAATAGAGAGCATTTCTATTTATATATGGACTACTTAAAGATGCACATACTTCTTATAAGAAACCACAGAGAATGAGGGCAACAATAAAAAGTATGCTCAAAAAAGTCTAAGAGATTATATACAGTTGAATTCTCTTTCAAGTAAAGGAGTCCACTTTCTTAGGGAAAGGCCCCCATGAACCTTGAGATCCAGTAGCAGTTGTTATAAAACATTTCTAACCAGAATACACGGAATAGCTCATCAGTATGGGCCTATTGTGGTGTGGCTCACTGGATGTGTGGCTCAACCACTGGATGTGAGCCAGAGCAGGTGGGTTAAAAATCATGGTGTTGTACCTTAGCTGTCCAGGGGATGATTAGGCTAGGCCTCTGCAGGCAAAGGAAGCACAGCACTTACAAAGCTATTCAAATAAATACCCTGCTTTTGAATACATTTCACAGAGAGATTATATTCTAAACCACATAGTAATTGATTAAGAATTGGCAAATGGAAAATTCTACCAATAGGTATCTCTGAATAAAGGTAAATTCTACTAATTTTCTAAAAAGTACAAATGGAATACCGGTAGCTTTTTACGGCATTTTATTCTTTCTGAGGAGATTAGTTGTGTTCAAATCTGAAAGGTCAGTGAAATTCTTGATTGAGAAAGATTTCATAGAAATCAGAGGCACTGTCATGTAGTTTGAACACAAATGTCTCTTCCTTGGATGGCTGTTCTACAATTAAAGATAATCCTAAAGGTAATAAAATTTTTATCTGCTTAATAAATATGGAAAAAAATTTAAGCTAAAAAATAAAAATAGGTCAATTTAGGAGAAACATAGCAATTAGGAAATGGGTATTTTTCTGTTTAATTAAAACTTACCAGTGTGCAGCATGTATCAAAATGCTTGTTTTAATTTCTGGCTTTCATCCACCAATTCTACCTGTAACAATAAGTCCAATGGAAATAATTAGAAATATGGACAAAGAATTATGGAAAGGACACGAACTGAACTGCTTGGCTGTCCCCACTCCTCAAGGCAGAGTCTGAGACAAGGATTACGTTTGTGTGGTAATACCGCCATGCAGGAATGAAGGGCAGGAGATGCTGAGGGATGGAGGAAAAAAACAAAAAGTGCCCATTGTCAAGGTGACAAACTGGGGCTTCATCCCACCTAGGATCTCCTCAAGAGCCTGTAACATGAGTCTCGGCATTTTTCTCTTGAGAATCAACTGGGAGAAGCATTCATCCATAAGGGCTCATCTCCCATTGATTGAGGGCTACTCTGCAGGCATCATTTCTGTTCTCCATCCCCCTATACTTTGCATGGATTAGTGCCAATTCCTGGGCATTCTTGGCTTCATAGTGAGAGACAGATATTGCTTTAGCAGAGATGCTACCAACCTACAGTGAATTAAAGCCCCAACAGAACTGTCTACTACAGTTGTTGCTGGAATCAATAATGAGGTCCAGAGAATAGTAGTGGGGCATCAGAGGCATTTGAGGCACTAATTATGATGGTTATTTTTAAATTATGAACAAAAATTGAGAAATAACCAAATAAACCAAATATATACAAAAGTAGAGTTTGGTTATCATAGTGGATTGCTTATATGACAAAATATTTTGCAGCCATTTAAACATGTTTTAGGAGAATATTTAATGCTTTGGCAAATTGTGCATAGTATTAAGTGAGCAAAATAGATAATGAAAGATATAGGTCTGAATCATTTGTATATATGCATAAAATAATTTGAAAAAATACATTATCATATTAACAGTGGTTATTTGTGTATAGTAGGATTATGGGTTATCATCATTTTCCCTTTTGTATTTTCCACATTTTCTAAATGTTTTACAAAGAACATGGTACTGCTTTATAACTAAAAAGTCAACAGACAAAAAAAAAACATCCCATTACATAAAATTCATTCTATATTTCAATTGTCCAGGAGTCCATCCAGGTTTTGTTTAACTACAGACTCTAAATTTTTTTTCTCCACCAAATATTAAATGTATGCCTGCCAGGTGCCTGGGTAGCTCAGTCAGTTAAGCAACTGACTCTCAATTTCAGCTCAGGTCATCATCTCATAATTCATGAGACTGAGCACCGCATCAGGCTCTGCTGTGCTAACAACGTAGAGCCTGCTTGGGAATCTGTCTCACCCTCTCTCTGCCCCTCCCCCGTTCATGTGCATGTGCATGCTCTCTCTCTCTCTCTCTCTCTCTCTCTCTCTCTCTCTCTGTCAAAGCAAATAAATAAACATTAAAAAAAAATAAATGTATGCCTGAAAGGCCCATTACAAACTTTGACTGTCTTTGACTTGGTGACGTAGCTGCAGCTCAAGCCTTCCCATCTCCCACTGACTACCCCTCCAAAGCAGTGCTGTGTGCTTAGACCCCAGCAGCACTGTAGATAAAAGTGTATTCACTTAATTGTATTATTACTTCTTGGTGCAGCCAGTAGAAACAGAAAAACCAGAAAGTTAAATTAATTAATTAATTAATTAATTAATTTAAAAAAGAGTCGAGAAAAATTACGCATCATGTACGCATGTACGCGTACATGTACGCATCAGTACATTTTGTGTGGAAAAATACTTACAGAACTATTTGTTTCCTGATAAGGAATTGATGTCCTTCACTTAGTATGGACCAGAACCTGATATCACGTGACAACACAGTCCCAGAAGATATGCTATCCTCTCTGGTTCTGCTTCTGCTTCTTTTTTCAAAGGGTCTTACATAATAAAGAATTGAGGGTCAAGAACATACACAGTCTATCTGGACATACACATGTCTATTTAAGACATGCACGAGAGTAGAAAACCAAGCAGTTAACCCAGGGTGAAGAGAATGGGAACAACTGGTTTAGGAAGCAGACAACTTCACAGCTGAAAGCAACAAAATGTTCACTGTAACCTGCTGAAAAAAATAATGGCAGGAAAGAAAAACTAATCTGGATTATAGTAGTTGGAAATAGAGTGGCTTTTCTCATCAGAGCTTAGACTGATGGTGAATTAATTAATTAATTAATTTCTTTATTCATTCATGAAAGTTTTACTTTATTTTATTTTATTTATTTTAGAGACAGAGAAAGAGTGCAAGTGGGAGAGGGATATAGGGAGAAGGTCAGAGGGAAGAAGAGAGAGAGAGAATCTTAATCAGGCTCCACATTCAGCACCGAACCCTACGCAGGGATTGAGACCTGAGCTGGAATCAACAGTCAGATGCTCAACTGACTGAGCCACACAGGTGCCCTAAGATGGTGAATTTAAGGGGAAAAGAAGAATTAGAGTTTGTGCCAGACTGAAAATATAACTTAAAAAATTGTTTTCAAATATTTGATAGAAAATAGTGTTTAGGTAGCAATTGGACTGTTTTTTTCTGTTACATTTTATTACTTTTAGAGCAGGTTGACCATTAGTAAAGCACCATTGCATCTGATAGGAATTTTGAAGTTTCAGGAATCAACACTTTGTCTCGATAGTTGTATTATATTGGCTAATTTCACTTCTTTACGGAAACCTTAAAACTTAGGTGCTTTTGACAAGAATGCCCCTTCCAGGTAAATGAATTCATTTATTCAACGAATAACTTTTGCACACCTGCCAGGTAACATATCATAATTAGCTCTGAAGACAAAGAGGAAAAAGGTGGAAGCTTTTGTTAAGAACACTCGTGTGGAAGAGGAAATCATGATGTAACAGATAATATTGCGATACCATATAAAACACAGGGTCAGAAGGAAGCAGCAGCGTGTAGTGGCAATGAGAGTGGACTCAGGAGCCATTTGCCTGCGTTCGAAGCCTTCTTTTCCCATTCTCTTACAATTTGGGTCTCTTTGGGCTGGTTAAACTACCTCGTGGTTTCCTCATCTATTAAATGGGTATAATAATAAAGCACATAGATTTCATAATCTAAATGAAGGTTAAATGAATCGATATGATTCACACATATGTAAGTCAAGCTATGTAAAGAAGAGTGGTGTGTATTAGGCATTTTGTAAGAGTCAGCTAAAGCCACACACACACACACACACACACACACACACACACACAACATGCACACCTAAAGTAGTGGTGGATGAGGAAACGAATGAATGTTGCTGGGAAGAATTTGCCAGGTAAGGCTTAACCAAGGATTCCAAAAATGATTGGGGATCAGTAAGAATGAGAATCTGATCTAAAATTATTCTAGGTCATAGAAGTCATTTTTAAGCACAAATGAATAAATGAATGAATAAAAACTTCAAACTAATTTTGTTGGGTGGGGTGAATACTTGTGTGGGAATCAGGTTTTCTTTTTTCAGTATATGTACTAATGTACAGTGCACCTCTTATACTGAGAAAACCTAAGGCACAGACTCATTAATGTTCCCTACCCCTACCGCTATAATGCAGTTTGACTCTGCCTCCAAACTTCAGATTCCTTAGTTAATTTAACTAGATCTTTTCAATGTTTCAGCCACCTGGTCAGTACCTAAATACACTGACTTTGTTTCTAAATATGTCTGTGACTACTACTAAGTCACAATGAGACTAGACTATCTTTTGTTACATTTATAAGAATTGGCCCCAAAAATTTCAAATGAAGCTTCTTAGATTGAAAGCTCTTAATTAAGGGCTACCATTGTGCGTTTTTCATCATAGTAGTCCATTCAACAAACACCCACAATGTGCTAGGTATTATATTATATGCATTTTAATGTAATAGCTTCCAGGTGAAAACTGGAGCTAGATATGGAATAGGTGTTGGAAGAATGGAGGTCACACTGTACTGCTGTCTGGAGTTACGTTGATTGGTTTTGGTTTTGAGTCTTTTACTATTGTTATCTTTCTTCAATTATTTCCAGTTATTTCAGGGATCATGGGATTGGGGCATAGAGAACTAAAGGAAAATGGACCTTAATTTAGACCAACAGCTGGTGGTTACACATGTAATTAACAGGGAAGACTGTTTACTGCTATTTATTTTAGAACTGATCCCAACCCTGCCAAAGAAAATGGCAGTGCTAAAACTTCACATTTCCAAACAGCGAGTTTATTTGGCTACCATGAACTTGTGGCTGTAACAAATTTATCTAATTTCTTATGCTGCATATGTAAGAGTCAGAATTTATCCAGGGTGTAGAGTTTTATTTTCATTTCATAATAGTCCTCTGGTTTTGATACAGATTAAATGAAATCCATAGCATATACCCTGGGATATAAAATTGTATGTCTTAAAATATATTTAATTTGTGTTTTCCCATACTGTTGAGACATTTCAGTATCCTAATAGATACCACAAGTTAGTCTAATGAAGTCTGTGGCTGACTCCCATGCCATAGTCTATGGAACTCTGACATTTCATAATTAACCAAAGTCTGGGGATTTGGTTCTAAGTTGGTCTTTTGCCCAAGCATTCAATTCTTGAATATGATTAAGAAGCTGAATTTTATTTTTGAGCACTTGGCTTCAGTTCCTTGAAGCCATGCTACTGAAATAATTTTGTCTCTAAGCATTTCCTTGTGGAGAGAATAATTTCCATCAAATAGTATGTTTTTTAAGATGTTTCCATTCAATATTCTATATAACACGGTTCTCTCTACATGACATTCCTTTGCCTTTGCACAGCTTGTTCTTTATCTAATAGATTTTTGCTTAAACGTCACTTCGTAAGAGACCTTTCCTGAAGGATGTATGTAGCTTTGACATTTTTTACCTTAAATTATTTTAAGTCATAATATATTTATCACATATTAAACATATTTTAACATTAACATATTTTTAAATGCCCCAAATATATGGAAACTATCAACTGCTCTTCTTGTTTTTGCTCTGAGTAATTCAGCTAATTGTTTATTGACATTTTGAAGTTGTTTCCCTTTCCTGACTCTCTGGAATGTTAGGAAAGATTAATGAAAACAAAACAATTTGTTCCAATTTTCTTAGCTGAATATATAAGGTCAAAGGACCTAAAGAGCTAGCATCTATTTATACTTGGTTATATATTAAAATTTATAGGAAGATTTTCCAAAGAACAAGTCTTCAAAGCCTCTGAGAGGATTTTTAAGTACGGTCTTATTTGTCTCATTTCTCTAGCCAGAAACTCAACGCAATGCCTACCTTCTCTACTCCAGAACTCTGAGTATCTGCTCTTGATTGTCACACAGACCTCTCGCATTCAACATGTTAAAAACTGACCCCATCACATACTCTCCAAACCCCATGCCTACTGAGTCCTCCTCTGATAAACCTTATATTGATTATTGGTATGTCTTCCACCACTTCTGAGCCATGATCTGAGAATGGCGTGGAATCCTCTCTCAATCCTCCACTCTGTAAGTCGCCGAACATATCTCTATATATTTATGTATACATGAATACTCATCTATCTGTAACAGTTACCATGTATACCTACCTATATGTAATATCTTTCTTTCTGTCATGTATTTATTTGTTTACCTGTATGTCTATTTTTCAGTTTAATAAAATTCAAATGCGTTCCTTCCTCTCCATCCCCACCCCCTTTGCCACTTCCTGGGCTCACGTCTTTTTTTGGTCTGAGTTACTGAATTCAGCCTCTTGCATTGCCCCTTCCAATTCATTCTACCAGCACAGAGTGATTCTTTCCAAAAGTCCATCTCTTCTAAACTCCCCCTATGGTTCTTGAATGCCTTCAGGATAAAAACTAGCATCTTGAGATAATATGCATGCTCTTCATGATATTTTCCCCTGCTATTCTTTTTCTTCTTTCTCCTCACTCTGAGCTTTACATACAAGAAGGTAGAGCAGCTTTAGCAATTTAGCTGAGCAACCCCTGAATGTACTATTCTTTTCCATGTCTCCTGGATGCTTGTACATTTGTTGCTTTCTCTCTAAAATGATCTCAATGTTTTACTTATCTCAGTGCCCTTCATAATTTAGCTAAGCCATAGTTTCACCTAAAATGGGTTTTCAAGCCTCTCATTTCAGGTAACAGCTTTCTGCTTCCATAGTGTTGTAAATCTCCTTGTCAGTATTGGTTACTCTGTATTTATTGTTTTTTATTTTATTTTTCTTCCTCTTCCACAAGGCTATGAGCTTGTTAAAGAGAAAAATTATGTTCTTTATCCAAATCTGGTATATAGCATAGTGTCTTGCCCAAGATTTATGCATAACATATGTAGATGAATGAAAAAATAGTCATGGAACCAAGAACACTGGCTTCTATTTGAAAAAAACTCTGCAGCTGGGAAAGGGGATGTAAAAGTGATTGGTACATAAAATTGTGCCTTGCATTCTGCTTTCTTTGTGTCTGGAAATGTCCTAGGTATTTTTCATGTATGAATACATTTGGTCAGTGCATTTATCCTAAGAGGTGAATACTACTTGTATACATTTCTATGTTAAGAAATTGAGACATAGACGAGTTTATGTGCTTAAGATCATACATTTTCTTAGTCTGCATTCGTCTGCAAACAGCCTGAGGCAAAGGGTTAAGTGCTAAAATTTTATTAGGGAGTGCGAAACCCAGGAAGTGGGAGTTAGGGAAAAGGGGCTGAGACTAAGGGGCCAAGACTCAATATCAGGTAGCATTACTGAGCTGTTCAGCACTTGGTATCAACTGTTCTGGATCTCCCAGGACCACCTTCTGAGAGGCTTTATAATGAATGCATTTCAGGACTGTCGCTCCATTGAGGAAGAGGGAAGGGGAAGAATTATCCATGAGTTCATGTGTCCTATAGATTAAATGTTTTTGCCACATTTATTTCTGGATTGGGCAAGGACCATTGTCAAAAGGATTCCCTGGCATTTTATTATGCTCCTTTCGTCAACAGGGATGCACTAGAGAAGGAGGTACTGGGCAGTGGGGGCGGGGGGGGGGGGAGGGCACTGCAGGGGAATGATTCAAGATGAAGTTGCTTGACTTCCCTCTGGAGCCATTTGAAGCCTATGCATAGATTGTTGCAGCAGCAGGGACTTGGATGGAATGACAGCCAAGGGCCCTGGAGAAGGTGTGGCTGAGAGGATCTGCAAAGGTGTGTGAGAAAAGCTTGATGTGTCCCTCAAATAAATGGTGAAACCCTAATTCAAATACTAGTGATCTGACTCTTGATCTTTTTTTTTATTTATTTAAAATTTGTTTTTAATGTTTATTTATTTTTGAGAAAGAGAAAGAGAACTAGAGGGGAAGTGGGGAGAGAGAGAGAGAGAGAGAGAGAGAGAGAATCCCAAGCAGGCCCCAGGCTCCAAGCTGTCAGCACAGAGCCCAACAAAGAGCTTGAGCCCATGAGCCAGGAGATCATGACCTGAGCTGAAGTCAGTCGCCTAACTGACTAAGCCACCCAAGCACCTCTGACTCTAGATCTTATAGTCAGTGTCATCCTTCAACCTGGGCAACAGTGGCCCTTGCCCAGTGTTTTGGCAGGCCATATGTCACAGAGATACACCAGAAACAAAAGCACTGAAGAGTACATGCAGGCTTCTATTCCTGGCATAGCACCATCTATGAGCCAAAACGTCTGCTCTCTTGACTGTATACTGCTTTGGCCCCAGGAAAAATACTTCTGTAATATTTTTTTTTTCTGAGTCCTTTATCCAAAGCCATGCTTGGGGGTAGTTGGACTGCTGACACAGAAGACAGACACTGACTCAGAGTATGGGGAGGGGGCAATCTGCTGAAGCACTCCGGCAAGAGAAAAAGACAAAGAAACTTGCCAAGTCCTTCTCTCATAAAGCATGACTATGACAAATTCTTACCTCGTAAAATATCACTTCTTGGTGTTCTCATTTATAGTACGGGGTGGAGGGGATTCATGAAGGAGCATATTTGCAATAGTTTCGTGTGGCATGTAAGGTTATTCTCTACATGGCTTACTGGGTTACTACTGAATGTTAGAATTATAAATAGTTTTATTTTTATAAAATAACTCAGTAAGACTCAATTCATTTTTTTAAGTTAAATTTAAAATCTCAGCCATATATAAAATCTGGACTTCCAGATGATTATATTCATCCAGTATAAAGTGTATTTGCCGATAATTTTAGTAGATAATATCAAATGTTTTAGAGAAAAAATAACTTTTTGAAGAACACATGAAAGGCAATTAAAGTTAATTTATTAAGTTTGCTTTAATGTATACTTCTTGATGAAGATAATTCAACTATTGTGAACTCTGGATGTAATTAAGTGTTACTGACATCATTAGGTATCATTAGAATACAAATGATGTGAAAATCTTGGTAATAACAGCACAATGCATGATTTTGCTGAAACAACAGCACAAATAAATGTTTGGAATACATATATAAAACTTATGAATTACATACTATTTTATACATATCCAGCTATCCTCAATCAAAGGAATATGCATTGATAATTGAATTTAGCAAACTCTGGTATTTGGCTGACTCAATCATTCAAATACCCCAGATTTAAACATATTTTCTAGTTTGTTATTATTCAGTTGTATATGATAAAACATTTTACTTCACAGTTGGTTAGCAAGAAATATATTTTTTTTAAATATTTAGATATAGTGTATGCGTGCCCCCATTTGCACTCCTGACCCAGACTTCACAGATATTAGGGGTGGTTCAGCCCATGTTTATAATAAATGAATGCCTGTACTTCACTCCAGCCGGTATAGTACATCCCCTATCCACTCCACTCCTTTACTAAACTGCTTCCCTGCTGTTTTAGAGGCCAGTCCATTCTACTTAAACAGTTATTAAATTGACAAAACTAAGACATCACGTTAGTCCAGTTAAACCATTGATACCATATCTAAATAGATGATATTTAACCATCTACATACACATATGAAAATAATTGAAGATGATAAGTGCTAAATATCCCAACTTACAGTATGGTATGCCGTAATACTTTTAGCTCTTGAGAAAAATCCTATTCAAATATCAGTCACCTCCTCAGTCTCCTCGCAGGGTTTCATTTAAGTCATCTTAATTAATTCTTCCTGCAGAGAGGAACCCTGCTTTCTGCTCCCCTCACTGAGTGAATAACTCAGGTAAATTGCTTCAAGTAAATTTTGGAAGGCATTTGCTTATTTTTGTTATTTTTGTGTAAGACAAAATGTTTTCTGGACTTGTAGAAATTTTATTGGGTAGTGCTAAAAACACTTCTAAAGGTTTATAGTTTTACTGGTTTTTATATATTCTCTTTTGAATTGATTTCCAATAAAGAGCTTCTGGAGAGGCAGAGGTAATTAAAAGTTATATCAGTTTTACCTCAAATGCTATCCCATCTCTACTTTTCCCTGATGAAGTCACAGACTTTTCAAGGAGATATTGTTTATTTGATACTTAGTTGTTGTTTTTATGTTTTTCCTCCATAATTACAATTTTGGCATGTTATGCTCCATGAAAATTCGAGATTATAAAATATTCCATTCTTGATCTCCCTGTGAAGGCCAAAGGAGAAGATATGGCTGCTATATAACCATCTTGAGAGAGTACTCTTAGGATAATAAGCTCATCTTAAACCACAAAGTAATTAAAATGTGTTTTTGTTTTTCCTAACAATTACATTTTCATCTCTGACTCCATCACAGAAATCTCCCATGATGTAAATTTAGATATTTTTTACTTCCATATGGTAGAGATCTTTTTATTTTTGTTCTTTTATATATAAAAACTAAAATAAAATCTTCCTTTTTCTTTTTGGTTCTTGCAAAATAATATCTGGTTATTCAAAAACTCTACTTTCACTTACAGGTTATCAATTTATTACATTCTGAGTTAAATTCAGAAATGTAAATACTTAATATTTACATTTCTTTAATATATTCTCTTAAGTTTTCTATCAGAAGTTTAGTATAATGTAGGTGCATTCATATGAGATAGGAAAGTCCCTCGTAGGCTAAATTATTTTAAAAATAATCTAAATATTCATTCTCAAGTATCCATGTAAATGAGACAAAAGATTGGCATAGTAATTAAATATTTATTAAAATATCTGCTCTACTTTACGTGACACATGGATGTATTTTTTAATTTTTATTTAAATTCTAGTTAGTTAACAGACAGTGGAATATTGGTTTTAGGAATAGAATTTCAGTGATTCCTCACTTATAAACAACATCTAGTGCTCTTCGTAACAGATGTATTGTTAATGTTAAATCATGACATAGGAGGGAAATTAGGTGTCCAAACATGGCAGATTTCTCAATGCCAAGCTACTCCATGTCTCAGATGTTGTAATGAACATGACCTGAGCCAAAAGGAATCACCAGGACAGCTGGGAGGACGAGCACATTAGTGAGGGCAGAGAGTCTCTCACTCTTCTGGCTGAATTAGTTCTATAACTCATACTTGAATTATAATTATTTGAGAGTTGAGTAAGAAGCCACGACATCCAGACATCATATTTCTTAGAAAATCTTCTCTGGTGCCAGAGGCCTATAGAAATTTCCTGCTCCAAGACAGATTGATGCTCATAATCACGACGATTTGTGACACTCACTTGACTTCCTCAAGATACAAATAACCAGAATATTTGACCTAAAATAAAAACTTTTCAGAGTAAATTAATTTCTGTGGAAAGCTTTAGAGTAGTGAAAGTGTGTGTGTGTGTGTGTGTGTGTGTGTGTGTGTGTGTGTTGCTGTTGTTGCTGTTCTATACATCTCATTTCTTTTTAGGTCGTAATACAGCTTAATCTCTAATGTTAATAATATTTACCTTAAGTAGCTATGACTGCAGTTATCTAAAGTGATCCCTTTATCTGTGAGGAAAATGACTGCAGACAAACAGGTTATGGTTATGTGTCTTATAAGTGGATTGTTCTTTGCAAGAACACATTTTTTTGAGAGCCAGCAATTTCCTGCTAAGGTCAAATGGCTTTTAAAGGCAAGTGATGAAATTAAATGGCTGTGAAATATTTGGAATGTAAGTTAATACCTAGAAATTTGCAAATGAAAATGCTTTAGAAGAAATCAGCTAAAATCAAGATTTTTGTCTTGCAAAACAGTAGGCAATGGAAAGAGCAAAACACTAAGTTATATGCTTCTGGGGCCAAAGAGCAGTTTTATTTATAAGGTGTTTGTAGAATATGAGACAGTTTACTCAACTGTGATAGATTATTTATGCTGTTGTTTTCAATGTATGATAAGTGCAAAGTATTTTCTAATCCAGAGTATATGGAACATCCCAGAATCTCTAGCAACTTCATCAAATCCTAGGGGTTCTGGCTACACTGAAAACACCCACAAAATATCTTCTTCTATACATCTTGTTCTATGCCTTAGCATGCAGTAAACTCTTTGCTTTAGTACCTTTCCCTCTTTTTTTCAGCCTAGAAAATGTCTTCTCATCCAGGAACAGCAAATCCAGCATCAACACTGTTTGGATCTTACCTCGACTTTTCCAAAGTGAACTCACTTTTCCATTAGTCAAATTATGTTATAATTATCTAATTACATATATTAAATTCATTTTATGATAAAAATATACTTTGTAATTATTTGAAACCCCAAACCTCCATGTCAAACCATGTATTTCATGTGATTTTTTAAATATCCTCGAAACTGTCACAATGCATTTGTAGTCATAGGTACGTGAATCTTATTTGTTGAATCATTGCTGTGTCCCTGTACACTTTCTTTCTCTCCATCAATCTATTTCTTTGTCTGTGTCTCCCACTCTTCCCCTCTTCTTTCTACTTCCTTAGCTTTCTATCCACACCTTCACCCATGCTGCTAATGCATGTAACTCTCAAACTCACATGAGGATGTCCATTCAGTTACAACTTAGTAACTCAGTTACAAAATTCTGTTATCTAAGTTTACTTTTTAAGGTTTCAGATAATACAGTTTCTTAAAAAAGCAATAAACCTATTTTTAAGAGGCTATAATCTAAATCACACAGGTAAGTAGCTTACAATACATATTCTAAGGAATGAAAGATGGGTGAATCTAAAAGGGGCACTGAGCTGCTGAACTTCCACTCTCTGCTTCCAAAATATCCTGACTGCCATCAATCAATCAATCAGTGCTTGAGACCTTCGGCTCACCCGCGGACAAGTAGGAATGTGCATGTCAATTTGTATATTAAATTTCCATAAAACTTGATTTCTTTCCTTTTATCTTAATATAAAATAAATATAAGTAAAAGTTTTATTTTATCTGTTATAACATTAGAAACCATTAATTTAAAATGTTCTCTTTTACGGGGTACCTGGGTGGCTCAGTTGGTTAAGCATCCAACTCCGGCTCAGGTCATGATCTCACAGATCGTGAGCTCGAGCCCCGCGTTGGGCTCTGTGCTGACAGCTCAGAGCCTGGAGCCTGCTTCAGATTCTGCGTCTCCCTCTCTCTCTGCTCCTCCCCCACTGATGCTCTGTCTCTGTCTCAAAAATAAATAAAACGTTAAAAAAATTTTTTTTAATGTTCTCTTTTAATACCTGCATTATGCTCTACAAAGGATTTGATGTGGGTAATGGATAAAGCTGTGTTGAAAAATACCCTTACGCTAAAGTATAAGAAAGTAGAATGGAAGAGAATTCAGAGCAAATACAATTTCCCCCCATGTTTACTTTTTCCTCTCTTGGGGCTACTCTTGGAAACAACTTTATTTGAGATATAATTTAGCTTCCATACAATTCACCAGTTTAAGGTGTGCACTTTAGTGGTTTTTAGTATATTTATAGAGTTTTTCAAACATCGTCACAATCAATTTTAGAACATTCTCATCATCCCACAGGGAAATCCTGTATCCATTAATAGCTACTCCCCATTTCTCCCCAACTTCTCCTTTCTCCTGTCCCAGCCCTCAGCAATCAGCAATCTACATTCCTTTTCTATTTGTCTCTTCTGGACATTCCATATAAATAGAATCTTAAAATATGTGGTCTTTAATGAGCTTCTTTTAGTTAACATATTTTCAAGCTTCATCCATATTGTAATATGTATCTGTACTTCATTCCTTTTTAGCCCAATAACATTCCACTGTATGGATATACCATTTTGCAGAGTTGATGGGTATTTGGGTCCTTTACACATTTTGGCTATATTGAATAATGCCACTATGAACATGCATGTACAAGTTTATATGGGCATATATTTTCATTTCTCTTGGATATATATGTAGGAGTAGAATTACTACGTCATCTGGCAACATATGTTTAGCCTTTGGAGGTACCATTTTATCTTTTTCTACATTTTTTCCCACCAACAATGTATAAAGATTCCAATTTCTTCAGATATTCACCAACATTTGTCACTATTTTCTTATTTTGTTAGATTCATCTTAGTGGGTGTGAAGACATAGCTCATCTTGGTTTTGGTTTGTATTTCCTTGATGGTTAATGGCATTCAGCATCTCTTCATGTGCTAATTGCTTATTAGTGTATCTTCTTTGTAGAAATGCCTATTCAGATACTTTGCCCTTTTCAAATTGGGATACCAGTCCTTTATCAGATATATGATTTGCAAAATTTCTCCTGCTCTGTGGGTTGTCATCTCACTTCCTTGATAGTGTCATTTGAATACGGGGCATGTAAGTTTTTACTTTTGATGATATCTAAGTTATCACTTTTTTCTTTTGTTACATGTATTTTTGGTGTCATATTTAAGAAACCATTGTTTAATCCAAGGTCATGAAGATCTATACCTAGGTTTTCTTCTACGAGTTTTATAGTTTTAGCTCCAGAGTTAGGTTTTTGGTCCATTTTGGGTTATTTTTTGTATATGGAGTGAGTTCTACTTGTTTTAAAATGTATAGTATAATTAAAAATACATATTTGGTCTTTGTCCCTCTTCCTGGCACATATCTCCTAAATCTTGTTTTTTCAAGTGTTTATTATTTTTTTTTAACATGAAATTTATTGTCAAATTGGTTTCCATACAACACCCAGTGCTCATCCCAACAGGTGCCCTCCTCAGTACCCATCACCCACCCTTCTCTCCCTCCCACCCCCCATCAACCCTCAGATTGTTCTCAGTTTTTAAGAGTCTCTTATGGTTTGGCTCCCTCCCTCTCTAACTTTTTTTTTCCTTCCCCTCCCCCATGGTCTTCTGTTAAGTTTCTCAGGATCCACATAAGAGTGAAAACATATGGTATATGTCTTTCTCTGTATGACTTATTTCACTTAGCATAAGACTCTCCAGTTCCATACACGTTGCTACAAAAGGCCATATTTCGTTCTTTCTCATTGCCATGTAGTATTCCATTGTGTATATAAACCACAATTTCTTTATCCATTCATCAGTTGATGGCCATTTAGGCTCTTTCCATAATTTGGCTAAATCTTGAAATCTTCTGAGTGATTGGTGTGTCTTTTGTATGTCTATAATATGATGGATGATTGGGATCTCCTGGGTAACTTCAGAATCATTTACTTATTTATTCAATAAGCATACAAAAAAGCTTATTTATTTTGAGAGAGAGAAAGAGAGACTTAAGGGGAGGGGCAGAGAGAGAGGGGGAGAGAGAATCCGACCTTGACAGAATGGACTTGGATGTGGAGCTCGATATCATGAACCAAACAAGGAGATCATGACCTGAGCTGAAATCAAGGGTGAGACGCTGAAGAGACTGAGCCACCCAGGTGCCACAAGACTACAGTAATTTTTAAGTTACAAAATATCTTCATAAATAACATAATTTTTCTTTCTGGTATGCCTTAGTTATGCAGAGATATAGTAATATCCATACTTTACTGACAAGGGAACTTGGTTTTAAAGTGGTTAAGAAGAGGTGCCTGGGTGTCTCAGTCAGTTAGCATCCAACTCTTGATTTCAGCTCAGGTCATGATCTCACCATTTATGAAATAGAGCCCCAAGTAAGCTCTGCACTAACAGTGTGGAACCTGTTTGGGATTCTCTCTCCCTATCTCTCCCTCTGCCCCTCCCTGTTTGTGCTCCCTCCCTCCCTCTCTCTCTCTTAAAATAAATAAATAAACTGTAAAAAAAATGGTTAAGGAAATTAACCACTTAACATGGCATGCCTAGCCAGCAGCAGATTTGTCCTACAAATTTTGGTCTATTTCCTCCTGGTCAATATGCTTTCTGAAACCTGGGTTTTCAGGACTTCTAGGAGTTATTTTTCTAAATAGTTTACTTATAATTTTATGTTTTTGAATAAACTGAGAATTTCATTTTATTTGATAACTTAGGATATTTCAAACAAATACAGTATCAGTCTAATAGATAATGATTAGGTTATGCTCAACCTTTTTGAAAGGTTATATGTGAAATCTCAAAAGAGCCAAATGTGATCATGGCCCATAGGTTGGTTACCATCGTTCAAGAGGGTTTTTTTTTTATAGAAATTATGCAATTTCATTTCTTTTAGTGTACTTGTTTGACTTTAGTATCAAGATAATGCTGGCCTTGTAAAATGAGTTTGGAAGTGTTCCCTGATCTTCAGTTTTTTTGGAGGAATTTGAGAAGGATTGGGTTAATTCTTTTTTAAATGTTTCATAGAATCACCAGTGAAGCCATCTGTTCCCGGGCTTTCATTTGTTAGCTTGTATTTCATTACTCATTCAATCTCCTTACTCATTATTGTTCTGTTCATATTTTCCATTTCTTCATGATTCAGCCTTGGTAAGTTGTATGTTTTTAGGAATTTATCTATTCTTTTAGGCATATAATTTTTCACTGTATATCTCTTATAATCCTTTGCATTTCTGTGGTATCACTTGTAAGGTCTCCTCTTTCATTTCTAATTTTATTTAAGTCTTTTTTCTTCTTAGTCTAGGTAAAGGTTTGTCAATTTTGTTGATCTTTTCAAAACACCAACTCTTAGTTTTGTTGACATTGTCCATTGTTTTCTAGTCTGCATGTTACTTATTTTTGCTATAATTATTTCTTTCCTTCTGCTAGGTTGGGGCTTAGTTCACTCATTTTCTAGTTCCTTGAGGTGTAAAGTTAGGTTGTTTACTTGATATCTTGCCTTTATTTTAATGTGGGTATTTATAGCTATAAACTTCCCTCTGAAGTTTAGAACTGTTTCTGCCTTATCCCATAAGTTCTGGTATGCTGTTTCCAAGAAATAAAAAGCATCCAAGTTGGAAAGGAAAATTAAAATTTTCTCTGTTTTCAGATGACATGATCTTATATATAGAAAACCCTAAAGACTCCACTAAAAAAACTGTTAAAACCAATAAACAAATTGAGTAAAGTTGCAGAATATAAAATCACCACGCAAAAATCAGTTGCATTTGAATACACTAACAATGAACTACCTTCAAAAGAAATTAAGAAAACAGTCCCATTTACAGAAGCATCAAAAACAATATAATACTTAGTAATAAATTTAACCAAGGAGGCGAAAGATCTTTATATTGAAAACTGGAAAACACTGATGAAAGAAATGGAAGAAGACACAAATAAATGGAAAGATATTCCATGGTTATGGATTCAAAGAACTAATACTATCAAAATATTTATGTTATCCAAAGCAATTTACAGATTCAATGCAATCCTTGTCAAAATTCCAATGGCATTTTTCATGGACTAGAAAAAACAATCCTAAAATTCATATAGACCCACAAATGACCCCAGATATCTAAAGCAATCCTGAGCTAGAAGAACAAAGCTGGAGGTATCACACACACTTCCTTATTTCAAACTATATTACAAAGCTACAATAATCAAAGCCATATGAAACAGACATAAAAACATACCAATGAAACAAAATAGAGAGTCCAGAAATAAACTCACACATACATGACCAACTAATCTTCAATAAGGATGTCAAGAATACAAAAAGGGGAAAGAGTAGTCTCTTCAGTAAACAGTATTGGACAAACTGGATATCCAATGGAAGAAGAGTGAAACTGAAACCGTATCTTACATCATACACAAAAACCAATTCAAAATGGATTAAAGACTTAACCAGAATACCTGAAACTAAAACTTCTAGAAGAAAAAAAAACAGAAAAAAGCTCCTTGACATTGGTGTTGGCAACAATACCAAAAGCACAGGCAACAAAAGCAAAAATTTAAAAAGTGGGACTACATCACTAAAAAGCTTTTGTGCAGCAAAGGAAACAATCAAGAAAATGAAAAGACATCCAACAAAATAGGATAAAATATTTGCAAACCACGTATCTGATAATGGATTATTATACAAAATATATAAGAAACTGCTACAACTCAATAGCAAAAGTGACCAGATTAAAAAATTGGCAAAGAATCTAAATAGACATTTCTCCAAAGGTGACATACTGATGTCCAAGAGGTATATAAAAAGATGCTCAACATTACTAATCATCAGGGAAATGCAAATCAAAACCACAATGAGGTATTACCTCAGAACTTTTAGAATGGTCGTTATTATTTTTTTTAAGATCGTAAGTGTTGGCAAGGATATGGAGAAAAGGTACACTGTTACACTTTTGGTGGGAATGTAAATTAGTACAGTCATTATGGAAAACAACAGGAAGGTTCCTCAAAATATTCAAAATAGAACTATAATATTATCCAGCAATGTCACTTCTGGGTATTTATCCAAAAGAATTGAAATCAGGATCTCAAAGGGATACCTGCACTTCCATGTTTATTGAAGCATTATTCATGATTGCCAAGATATGGGAGCTAGTTAAATGTTCATGGACAGATGACTGGTAAAGAAAATGTGGTATAACTATGCTAAGTGAAATAAGTCAGACAGAGAAGGACAAATGCCATGTGGAATCTAAAAGACAGACAACAACAATAATAACAAAACACCAGAAACAGACTCAACAATACAGAGAAAAAACTGGTGGTTGCCAGAGGGCAATGGGGTCGAAGGACAGGGGAAGTAGGTGAAGGGGATTAAGAGGTGTAAACTTCTAGTTATAAAACAAAAAGTCATGGGAATGAAAAGTACAGCATAGGGAACACAGTCCATAACACTGAAATAACATTGTATACCGACAGATGGTAACGACACTTACTGGGGTGAGCACTACACAATATAGACTTGTTGAATCACTAGAATATGCACCTGAAATTAATATAACATTGTATGTCAACTAGTGTTTAATAATAAAAATTAAAAAAAAACAAAAGAAAATAAGAAACATGTGGTATATACACACAATAGAATATTATCAAGCCTTAAAAAGGAAGGAATTCCTGCCATTTGGGACCTTGAAGACATTCTGCTAAGAGAAATAAGCCAGACACAGAAAGACAAATACTGTATAATCTCACTTACATGTGGAATCTAAATAGTCAAACTCAAAGAAGGGGAAAGTAGAATGGTGGTTGCCAGGGGCTGAAGGGAGGGGAAAATGGGGAGGTAACGGTCAAAACACACAGTTTGTTACACAAGATAAATAAGTTCTGGAGACTTATAATAATATAGCTTGGTGCCTTTAGTCAATAGTAATGCTAAGAATGTAGGTCTTATGTTATTTGTTCTTATCACACAAATAATAATAATAATAATAATAATAATAGGGTTGGAGGAAACTGGGAGATAATGGATATATTGTTTATGGCCTTGATGGTGGTGATCGTTTCACAAGTGTATACTTATCCCCAAATTCACTGAGTTGTGTACCTTAAATATGACAACTTTTTATATGTCCACCATACCACTATAAAGTGAGCTTTAAAAATCAATTATGCAATTTCATAAAGCTGGTAAATATTATACTACACTGAAACTTAGCTACAGTGAACTTCGTTGGGTATGGCTCATTATCATCTGCAGAGAAAATTGTGATACAAACTGTCACGACAGGGTCCTTTATTACAGAGATTGCATGATGCAAACATTAGGATGGCCCTGTGGGATAAAGTTATGGATAGTAAGGCACAGCACTATCCCACAAAGATGTGGGCTCCTCTCACCCAACCATCCACCCAAATGGCAAAGAAACCAAACCGCAATTAGTCTCAGGCATCCCTTACTAGAAGGTTGAATATTTGTCGCCTAGTTATAAAATACTGTGTCATCATATAATATTTGAAGAATTAAACTCCTTGAAAAATATTTAATATTAAATACATAAAATCTAATTCTAAAAGACTTTCTCTTTTTTTCCAAAGAGACAAAGAAGTTTGGCAAGAAGCACAGCGGTTTATATACTGTGCTGTTCTGTGATTTATTTTATACTGACTTACCATGTGAAGACAATGCGTGCCACTCTGGCAAAGGGTTTGCCAAGCAAGGAGGTCAACTGGGTTTCAGAATCCTCTCACTTACTAGACTAAGCAAACATATTCATGAGATTAGTTCTTGAAAATACAAGCATGACACATTGCATGCAAAAACTGTATACAGTGAGATATTAATAGTGTGGGACTCACTGAATTAAATTATACTTTTCCACTGAATTGCTTCTCAACATGTTTAATGTGCTAATGTGTGTTTTGAATCTCCCCTAAGAAGACAAAGCCTAAGATGTCTCTAATGTTGTTTGACAATACAAACTTATTTTTGTGGAATATCCGTGGTGCAACACAATTTGAGAAATGTAAGTGTATTGAATATAACTCTGAGCTGGGAATAAGGATGCCTTACAAACTCACTAGTTCTGAAGCCTGGCAAGCTTTTTGATTTCTGGACTTCAGCTAATAAAACTATTCCTTCCTGTTTCCTGAGGAGGGTTAAGGAGACGACAGTATTCATACAGGACTGTTCATATCCATCATTATATATGCTCATCACCAAGTATAATGCTGATAAATGGTGAATATTCAATAAATATTTACTGGACATTTCAGTAAAACAGCATGTTTATATACAAAACACACATAACTAGATAATGATAAAGTACTTGACAAATATAAAATAGTATCTCATAATATTAGAATGACTCATCTTAACTTTAAAATAATTCTGAAGTTTTATCTCTGCCGTTATAATTTGGGGATGACTAAGGAATTTTTTTCCTCTTGTGTGAGGAGCCATATAATTAGCCACTCCTAATTATTATTAGTGTCAAGTATTACACTAGCAATAATCTTGGAAAGAGAACAGTAGTCGAATATGAAAAAGTATAGGAAATGGGTGTTAGGAAGAGAATTCTATTATAAAATGCTATTCATATTGATCTTGTTTAATTTTTAATGATAAGTTGCCTGGTTTCTGTTTTGCTCAAGAATAACTACAAAACACAAGATGGAACATTTTTGTGGCATAACAGGTTACTGATGGTGACCTAAGTATTTTAAGGTACTAAGAATGAATTGAGATAGTGACGGTAACAAAGCTTATAGTCATAAGAGTTACAGTTAGGTCTGGATTTCTTTAAGCTTTTACTTCCTTCACTACTATCCTAGCCTCTCCTCTTCCACTAGCTATTTAATATATTTATTTGCAGTTATATTTCTCAAACAATATTTATTTCAATAATATTGCTTGTTTCAATAAAAAAAATAAAAACTATGAAAAATAAAACCTACAAGACCCTGTGTTTTCAGCAAACTGTTTGAGCCAGTTGTAGGGTTTTCATAAAGATTCATCATTTCAACCGAAGGAAAAGTGCCTTTCCAGTACTTTATATGATGTTCCTGAGAACTTTTTGATTTTCACCAAATCATTGAATATACCTATTACCAGTTCAGGAGCAGGTTTGTGAGGGCAGCATGCCTTCCTTACAGATATAAATCCCTGAAGAAATCAGCCATGTATGCATTATACCCATGGGGATGTAACTGATTGATAAGTTGTAAGGAAACAAACAAAAAGAAGTTTTAAAAGTGACAGCAAAAATTAACCTCTGATTTCAGTGATACATTTATACTTCATTACTTCAAATAAATTATAATTCATGAGAATGGAAACTTGAGTATTGTGGAAAAGAGGAAAAATAGTATCACATTGTTTTTTCTGGTCTGAAGCCGAAGTACACTTGTGCAGCTGTGGAAAAAAAAAAAAGGCGGGGGGAGCGTTCAAAGACTCTCAACAGGCATGCTTCAATGAGACATCCTACTGTTCTAGAAAATGCCTCAACAGAAAGGTCAATTTTTAAGAAATCATTCAAAGGAATAAGCCAAACTTAAAAGAAATTTGTCTGGGATCCTAGGTAACCTTACTTTGCCCCTTCTGAGTTGATTCTGTTTCATGTCAGAGACACACGAGACAAGTGGATCTGAAAGGGAAGGGCAGTTCGGGCTTTCTTGGCTCATCCACCACAGCCGTTCTTAGCAATGCTTCCTCCATTGTCAACACTTCAAACAGAAAGCATAATATGAATATCACCAGTGAGAGATTTGGAAAATGTGCCACATCAGTGACTTACCCCTCTGCTCTCCCATGCCCCACAACACCTGCTGCCCTCTCCCCAAGAGAACATCAGAGCTTATTATAAAGATACTGTAAGAGAAGCTGTGGACAAATTAACAGTCCCCGCCCTGCCTTATTGTTACCTTATTCAATGGCATCCTGGCCTTTTTCAACAAGGCTTTTGATGATAAGCTTTGATTCGGCATTCCAACTCCAGAAAGCATGTGTGAGAATTTATTTTTTTTTTATTTTTTAAAAATATTTTTAATTTTTTAATCACTACACCCAACCTGGGGCTCAAACTCTCAACCCTGAGCTCAAGAGCCGCATGCTCTACCAACTGAGCCAGCATGTCAGGGAATTTTAAATAAAAGTCTTTTACCCATAAATGTTCAGTACATTCAGGATTTCCTTTAAATCCTCTCTCTACTGACTACAAGTGCACAGGTAAGAAATTACAATTGTATGCTGACTTTAAACTTCTAAAAATTATTTTTGAGAGAGAGAGAGAGAGAGAGAGAGCACAAGCTGGAGAGAGGGGCAGAGGAAGGGGGTGGAGAATCTTAAACAGGCTCCATGCTCAGCTCAGTGCAGAGTCTGATGTGGAGCTTGATCCCACAACCCTGGGGTCATGACCTTTGGACACTCGAAGTATCAAAGGAGATGCCATCTTGTACCAGGACAATTTTAACACATTTCTAGTTACCATCACTGGCTCTATTCTTTTTTTCACTCCAGTTTATCCGGCATCCCATCCTCCTACAGATATTTCAAAAACTTCACCTTCATTGCTTAATCACTTGCTGAAGAACCCACCCTGAACTCTCATTTCCTACCACAGCATGTTCACACACATCAGCCTCACTTCAGCTCTCTGCATAAATAATATGGCCACAACACCATGTCCTGCTCTTCTAGAACAAATGGCAGTCTTTCCCTGTCTTCTCCATTAGTCAGTTATATTTATTCCCAGTTCTGACTTTGCTTTTGTTGCCACCCCCAACCTAGATGCTTTGCTTTTTGTCCTTGAGCTAAATAAAACTATTATTAATGACTCACCTCTTCTATGACTTCTCTGAATATTCCTTGAAATTGGAGAGAATCCCTCTCTCTCATGTTACAATTTCACTTTAGAGTGAGTGACACATAGTTGGTTACTTCATTTTTTTACACTTGATTTATTCTGAAAGAAAGAAACAGCATGTGCAGGGGAGGGGCAGAGAGAGGAGAGAGAGAATTACAAGCGAGCTCCGCGCTGGTGAGCACAGAGCCCGATGCAGGGTGCAATCCGATGAATCGTGAGATCATGACCTAAGCTGAAATCAAGTCAGCCGCTTACCCGACTGAGCCACCCAGGCGCCCCTAGTCACTTCATTTTTTGCTAATGTTATCCTGTTAGTTTTCTCTTTCTGGATTTTTGGTAGCCTACTAATGGGACTATGTCTAGCTAATAATCATATTACTGTTGGCTTGGGTGACTACTACTGGCTATCTAATTAGAAAGACCTCTGTATATGTTTTATTTTAGCAAAGCTATTACTAATTTGAGAAGAAAAGTAGAGCGAAAAATGTCTCTTTATCTGTCTGTCGTCTTCTCTGCCTCACTCTCTTGATGAACTGCCCAGATTTTGGGTGAGGAAGACAAGAGCTACCCATGTAGTTTCACACTCATCACTGACTAGTTACAGATTAGCTACTTAAACCCCCTAAATGTCAGTTTTCCCCTATAGCTAACAAGGCATCTAACTCATGATTCATATATGTGAAACTATTAGCACTATTCCTGGCATATAGTAAGAACTGTATAAATAGTGTCTTTTTTCCTAATTTAGGAGAGAAAATGAAATCTAATGATTAAAAGAACAAACCATAAGAAACAAAAACCTGGCTTTAAATTCTAGCACTATCATCTATTAATTGGTTAAGATCTCTTAACCTCTGTGTTCCTTATTGTTTGTTTGTTTGTTTGTTTGTTTACTTTTGAACATTTAGGTAGTACTTTCTGCAAAGCACTGGGAAGACTGAATGAGTAATAAAGATGTAACCAATGTGTTGACAAGCATGATGTGATCACTGAATACATTTAATGGAACAGTGGGAGAAGATATACCTTCTCATGTCCCTGGAAGGAACTCAGCTTCTCCTGTTTTTACTCTCCTTAAAGGGGATCCAGCTATTACTATAAATTGACAAAAAAACACAGGCTCAATTCAGTCACCAAAATGTTTAGTCTGATGTAATGAAACTACAGTCTGATAATGAAAACTACAAGTATGATTTAACATGCAACTTAACCCCTCAACCAACTAGCACCTGTTTCCAGCTGGAACTTAACAATGGTACAAGGGCTCTGGTATTTCTCCCTTCCTGTTCACCTCAGCTGCATTTCAGAATCAAAGTTGAAGAGAGTGAAAAAAAAAAAAAAGTAATATCTGAGGTCTTTATGCGTTCTCGGCAGATAGTTAAAGCTGGCAGCCATTAGTGGAAGGCCATGCAAATGTTTACAGCCGACCCTTGTCTTCATGGTTACTTTAGGGAGTTATTTAAATGTTCTCTTTGGGAGTGCTTGTGTGGCTCACTTGGTTAAGCATCCAACTGCAGCTCAGGTCATTATCTCAGAGCTCATGGGTTCAAGTCCTGTGTCAGGCTCTGCACTGACAGCTCAGAGCCTGGATCCTGCTTCAGATTTTGTGTCTCCCTCTATCTCTGCCCCACCCCTGCTTGTGCTCTCTCAAAAACACATAAATAAACATTAAAAAAAAATAAATGTTATCTTTGGCCAATCTCTCTCCTGATTCTCTTGGTCTCAACAGATACATTTCTATTGTAGGGCCTTGACTCCTGCCTCAGCTACTACTCACCAGCAGAACACCCTTCCCTGACATCTTCTCATGGCTCCAGAAGCCCCAAGACAGATCTTGGAAGACTAAGATAATTTTATACCAGGGCTGTCTTCCAGATGGCCCACATTCAACTCTCAAGCATTGTCCCTTGTTCCAACAAACTAGATCACCTCCCTTCAATCCTCTATTTAGCCTCTCTCTTAGCTTGCAGAAGTATGAGTTGGATCTAAGCCATAGTCTAGTGCAGCTCTCTCAGTCATGAGTCAGATATCAGTCCATTATGTCCCCCTTAAGCCCTTATCGTCTCAACCACAAAAGGAGGGGGACTCATAACAAGGGGATTGCTATCTCTGAAGAGGTATCCTTATAAATATTTTCTCTCTGGCCTAATTTTAGACCATTGGTCTTGTTGAGGATCCAAGATGCATGGAACAGGTTCTTACGGCTACTTCCAGTGTAAGCCCTCCTCAGGTGGGCAAGCTGTTTCATGCTCAGTCTGGTATCCTAGCATGTACTCTGATATCTACCTTGTTGTACTTCAGTCCAGCCGAGGAAGAATGATAACTGAGGAGGAATCCTGTTATTATTTATAAAGCATAGAGAAGTACCTGGTACTAGGATTGGCTACATGATGTGCTGGACCAGTACAAATGGATATTCAGCTCCTCTTCTTCACCAATTATGAAGAATTTCAAGATGATGCTAGCAAATCCTTAAACCGCGCATCTAAGCATAGGGCCTTGTGTGGCAGTGCAAGTTACATGTGCATGAAGTCAACCCCAGAAAGCAGATGGTGAAAGTAGTCATTATTGTTAGGCCTTTGGTTCATATCCCAAATAATCCCACTTTTCTCAGATGTGCCTAACTGGTCCTAGCAGCACTGAGACTTTATTGAAAATCCATTACCAAAGACCCCACTGCGGCACATTTGTGCACAGTTCAGAACTGACTTCATGCTGAAACAAAAACCAGTCAATTTAGATCGGAACAGACTTTCCTAAAATTAACTGGCTACTTCCCTGATAAGGAAATGGGGCTCGTGAGTACCCTTTATAATTTCTTTTTCCCCAATTCCATTCCATTGAAGGAAGCAAAGATGTGTGAGAAGCGTATAAAGAGCTACTACCTATACTAGCAGGCTCTTTGTTTTAGCTTTGAAAAAATAGTAACAGAGCGATGAGACAAAAACAAAGAGTCCTATAATCAGGAATATTGAGGATGAAAGCACAATGTGCCATCTATCAAAGTACCTAATGCGTGTCATTATTTCCATTAAAGTATTTTGTATTGGGAGCAAATAAGACATTACTTGAAAGGGGGCGGTTTGCCTTTCTAATTCAATGGCACAAAATCTAGCATCCCCGAGGTAAGGTTCTGTAGGAGCTCACTGAGTCAGTGTTGAGATGTAGACACTGCAGATAACATCCATCTCCCTGACACATGCAGGGCCTCATTGTGTGACTGCCAGACACAGTCGGCTGACACGAGAATGTCACAGAATACAGACAAGGAAGTCATGTCGTTGGACTCGTTAGTGCTCTTATCTATGAACAGCTCCATAAAGCAGCTCTGGGGAGAAAGGGAGAGTCCGTCCATGGCCATCATAAGCAATGCAGGCAGTCAAGGAGTTAAGTGAATGGTGCACAGGGAAGGCGGAAACTCCAGGTGTTAGCACTGATGAGCGGACTGCATCTTTTTCAGAGCAATATATTTTGGTGCAGACGCTGAGTCAGATCAGCTGCCTCTGGAGATTGATGATACTCCAGCCTCTCCCACTGCACAAATTCTAAACCCAAATGACAAAAGAGTGTCCCGTAGGAAAGACATCACTCGGTCATCATTGAAAAGGTAATTAAAATGACAGTGTGTGTGTAGAGGCGGGTGGAGTACAGAGTCAAAAACACCAGTTAGAGTTCATGTCTGAGGCTTCCTCTCTGACAGAAAAACAAACAAAAAAATATATATAACAAGTTATCTGGAACAGGTGGGCCCTAAGAGGATGAAGAGCTTTGCATAGATAAATATAGCAAAAGGGATAGTGTGTAGTCTTTTGAAGATCTATGACAAGGAAATAGTTTAGGCCAGTCTCAAATGAGGAACACTTGGGGCTAGGTCAAACCTACAACCTAGGACACCTCACTGCCATATAGAGAGGATTTATATGGTTTACTGCTATGCTTTGGGATACACGATTTGACCTGTGACCTCTAACTCTGCATAATATTGATTTTTCTTTAAAGGATCTCTTACTATATGAGAACCCACACCTCCCCCAACACCCCTCAACCTTTTATTTTAAACAGGACTTCTTTTAGGAAAGAGGGCAATTAATGAAAAATCTATCAGAAGGCGTCTCAACCTGTCCTCCAGTCTCCAGCCAGGAGCTCCCTGGAAGGAGGCCATGTAACTCTCATTATTTGTTAGGCCATGGCCTATTTTTCCATGCCGTTGTATAAGACAAATTCATTGCCTCATTCCTCATAGCCTTTCTACAAAGGAAAAAAGCAGACAGATCTTCCCAAACTCAGACAGAATATTGTGCACAGCCAAGTGGGCTGAAAAAGCACGCTGCCAAATTGGCTAGCACAGCCCCACGTATCAGTCTCTTTCCAGAGTTTCGGCAACAATAACAAAGATGCTGACCCCCAAGAAATGAAAGAGAGAGCTCATATGCTTCTATTTGGGCAGAATCAGGGCCTAAAAAGCAAGTAGGAGATGTTGCCACCAAGCTTCAGTGCTTTTCAGAAGTATCACAGTGAGGTGTGGTAAACAACATAAAAAAAAAAAAAAAAAAACCTGAAATTAAAAAAACAAAAAACAAAAAACTATAAAGCTTGAACTATGAGTCCAACAGGTAGATGAACACTGAAATGGCCTAAATCATCACCACATAGAGGACAAAGCATTTACATGCACAGAAGGGTGATAGGTCAAGTTCTGCTGCTAAAGCATTATTATTTCTCACAAGCTTAATATGATCATCATAATCCTAATAAATAGTTAAGAATAGCTACCCTTTATGAGTTGACCAAGTTTCAGGCACCATGATAAGCCTTTTACATGGCTTATCTAATTTTCACCATAACCCTGAAATGGTTCCAACTTTACAGCTGACAATACTGAAGTTCAGAGAAGTTTAGTCGCTCGCTTCAGGTATTAGTGGCTGAGTCAGTCCTCAGTGTCAGAACAGGCTGACGCAAATGTCTTCTACTGTAAAACCTGTTCCCATATACTTCAGCTGCCCTGAAAACAAACAACTATGGCTTTTATCCTCGTTGGTGTTATCAGTACTTATGGCGTGTCAAGTAATAAACTTCCAGAAAACATGATTTTTGCCCTCAGAAAATTAAAAATCCCAAGAGGATCTTCTATACATGGATTTAATTTTGAGGAGAAAAAGCCTTTGAGATTATCATCAGTTAGGGAAGAGTTGGAACATAACCACATCACTTCAGGTATTTCCTTGCCCACTCCCGCAGTTGATCGCTTGCTCTCGCTCTTCTCTCCCTCTCTTTCTCTCTTTCATACATTTGTTTGATCACAGCACTCCAGTGCCCATCTACACAATGTGAAGGCTGACTCCCATCTGCCCTCTTTTCTCATAGACCAATAGTGAGGCATTCAGACTGCAGGGATAACATTCCCAGTGGCTGCAGGGCCTCTGGTGGCGGTCAAGAGATTGGAAACTCTACAATCTCAAAACACTCCATCAAGCCATTCAGCCAGTGGCATTTCACATAATGCTACATGATTAAAGACCATGAAGGTTAAACATTCTAACCAGACACATATGTCTAGCAATGGTCTTTTGAAAACCCCCATTCTGAGGAACCATCTGGACATTCCAGGTGATCTCCATGCCTACTGATGGGGGTCTACTCCATCATACATAATAGTTTGTGTAATCCAGCAGAGAGAGTATTTGATGGCCCTCTTTTGTTTTAGCTCCTTTAAGAAAAGAGCCAAAGATTGGCTTCACTTTAATCAAAAGAGTATTGTTACACATAGATAAGAATGCCCTGGTTCTTAAAGAGTTTTAGAATTTAGAACTTGTTCCTGAGTAGTGTTAGAATTCTGAAGACGAAGGATAACTCATCAAACGGATGCTGAAATGACACAGGGATGAGTTTCAGCTGCGTCCAAGGAATACCCTTCTAACAACAAGAACAGTACAGGGTTTGAATAGATTCCTTGGCTCTCAGAAAATGAGATATTCATAAAATCAGAGTCAGACAAGATTTTAGTAATTGTTTCTCCAGCACACACTTTATACAGAGGAGGAAAAGGGCACAAGGCTAGGGGCTTGAAGACTGGACCTCAGGCTCCTGTACTTTAGATTCATAAGACAAAGCATTTTCCTCAAAAACAAACTGGGTATGTTCAAACAGAAACTTTGTTTGGAATGTTACCATGATGATCCAATGTTTAGATGGGAGAAAAGGGATCAAGGATTATTTTCAATTGGAATAGCCTATGATATTGTAGCTAACTACCTGGGATAAATGGTATAACGCTCATAGGTGACAATACACTAACTAGATAACCCTCTTAAGATTTCTCCATCAGCCTAACAGTGTATATAGACAGAAGCATCATCTGTGATTAAAAAAAAAAAATAACATCCAACAAAAATC
Organism: Panthera pardus; assembly: GCF_024362965.1. NCBI lineage: Eukaryota > Metazoa > Chordata > Mammalia > Carnivora > Felidae > Panthera > Panthera pardus. The sequence continues at coordinate 26,630,526 of NW_026526721.1, read as the reverse complement.
ACTTCAGTGGAACTCTATCATCATTCTATCTGTCTATCTACCTATCTATCTAATCTATCATGTATCTGTATGAATGTGGATATTTATGTGTATATGTGTACACAACTTTGTGTATGTACATATACACATATTACATAGACCTTTATACATACATTTATATATACATGTATATACCTAACTTTGTGTTTCTACACAAAATTGTGAATACAGAACCAAAACTACAATGTTACCTGATCATTTTATTAAATACCTAAATGAACATCATGTTAATAGAGTACTACTCCAACTCTCAGGAAGTAATTCCTTAACACATAGTATAAGATCTTCCAATGAATGTTTAATTTGAGTGGAAACTGATTTGTTAGACACAAAATGGATTTTCAGAAAATGTCCTTTAAATGTAATGCCTTGAAGTGGGCCACAGCATTCATTGATTTAATATTTGAGATTTGGGAACTGAAAACCAAGCTGTAGAGGCCAATGCCATTTTGTCATGCTCCATTTTGCTAAGTCATGAATATAAAGGTCAGCATGCAAAAAAGGAATCACTTAAGCAGATAAATAAGATTGCCCAACGAATGCTCTTGCTGGGATTCAACTGAATTCAGCCGAGAGTTTTGAACTTCTTTTCTTTGACAGTATCAGCTAAGCAGTACTTCTCATTAAGCTTCTGAAGGATCACTTAAACATTTCAGTAATGCTTTATTTCATTCTAGTAGACAATTATAAGCCATATTGGCAGTCATGAATTTGAGGTTTCCTGAACAAAAACAAATAGTCCTTGTGGAGGTCCAGGGCCTGATATTAATTTTGCAATAAAAGAAAGAAAAATCCGGAATCAAAGAATATAATCTTGCCAAAGTTTTGACTGTTTTATTTAAACATACATACCTATCTTTTACCATCCTTTCCTTGAAAAGGGATTTATATGATTCTACCTTTTTGTACATAAATTTTAAATGGGCAGCAAAATCTTGCCACTTTTGTAACTTACTAGCATCAAACTTACACTCACACTAGAACATTGACTAAACCTTCTATGTCACATTGTCCAATTTTACTTAAATTTTTTCCTCCATTATGCTATATCCTCTAAATTTTACCTACTTTTTTTTCATAAACTGAGCACAATATTATCTCCAAGCTGTCACTGAATATTACATTCTATATTTGTTCAAAAATCTTAATTTTCCTAGCTCTGGTCAGATTTAATGACCGGGGTGTGTGGGTGGCTCAGTCGGCTGAACAGCTGACTCTTGGTTTCAGCTCAGGTCTTGATCCTGTGGTTTGTGAGTTTGAGCCCTGCATCAGGCTCTGCGCTGACAGCAGGGAGCCTGCTAATGATTCTCTCTCTCTCCCTCTCTCTGCCCCTCCCCTTCTCATGTTCTTTCTCTCTCTGTCTCTTTCTCAAAATAAAAATAAATTAATTAAAAACTTAAAAAAAAAAAAAAAAGAGCTGCCATAACCCTGCCAAGATGCACTGCGTTGAGAATAGAGAGAAGGCCCAGAGTGATGGATTTGGATCCTGAAATGCCTGACCTCAACTGCTTTGCACTCTACTCCTGGTTCTTTTTCCTAAGCACTGCTGCTGGTTGTCAGAATCACCCACATTCCACTCCCATTCTCATCTATCCTGCCTGTTTAGCCAAGATGACCATTCTCTTTACCTTAATTCTCTTCCCTGCATCCATTTCATGATGCAATGCCCAGAGAAAGTGTGGTCTGCATCAAATTCAGAAAGGAAAACATGTATTATCATCCTCTCCATTCTTCCCAGCTGAGTAATAGGAGCCAGATCCAGATGTATTTGATATTTTAGAACCACTCAAAATGATTTAAAGCTTCAGAATTTGTGTAGTCACTGAGGAAATGTATTCTGTAAGTGATAAATATAGAAACTATGGCAGCTCATTCTCTAGTTTTCTAATTTTAGGAAGGAAAGACTTATCCTTGTTTACTGTCTGTAATGACACAATTTGTGCAAGATAACATGTTTTTATGCTTTTGACTATGCTTATTTATTCTATTATGGCTTTCTTTCTTTTGGTATGTTAGAGAGACAAGTAAGGATCAAATCATTTGGAGGGTTTTATTTCCCCTAATGTTTGATATCAGATGACATTGTGTCTGAATAGAGGCCGATCCTGGTTGTTATTCAACTAGTGATCCAGAGGATGTTGATAACAGAAATCTACCCAATTGGTTTCTTTTTTTTTTTTTTTAAAGTAAAAGGGTGATTCAAAATAAAACTAACTTTGTTTCAGTTTTGATATTTCAAAGAGTTACTATGCTATAGAATGGAACTCAAAATGGTTAATTTAATTGAAATGTCTAAGCCTAACACTACTAGACCTTTCAAACATGGATGGCTCATGCTGATACACTGATAATGATTTAATGATATGTATTCTCTCCCTCAAAGTTGGTATACTTACATAAACAATGGTTCAAAAGCCATCAGCCAGATCGAAAGTGAACCAGTACAGAAAGTGCTGAATGCATCTATTATGCATTATTTTAGCTGGGGTAATGAATATTGTATTATCTCTTAATGTCGAGGTAGTTTTATACTACTGTGGTGTCTGTTATTCTTAGAGAATCCTTAACGTAATGAAATGCAGCTAAGCTTAAATGGCTATTTTGCTGGTTAGGTTGTTATTTTTCCTTTTTGCTTGCACTTTGGATTATATAAAATCCTGCAGAGGAGAGAAGACACTTTAAAGGTACAATAGAAGCAATGCTAACTTTAAAGTGAATCTTTCCTGGGAGGAACACAAAGTGTTTTCACTCATGATATCTAATTATAGTATAGGTGACTCAAAAATCACCAAATATTTCATTCCTAGAAAAGTCCCCATAAATAAACATTTTATAGATGAGGAAATTTAGGAATAATAAGATTAGGCGACTTGCTTAGACCTAAATGTATATGTGTGTGTGTGTATATATATACACATCTTATATATATATATACACACACACACATATATAAAACTAAATGTGCATTTAACTAAACATATCTACATAACCAATATATATTTATATTTATATTTATACATATATAAAAGGAAAGGTAACAAAACATGATCTATTATGTTCCAGAAACTGAGGCAAATAGGTAAATGTTTTATAAATAATATCTCATTGACCCTCCTCCCTCTTTCCCAAGCATTAAACCCTTATAAAATTCCAAGCCACTGTTACCAAATCAATTCTGACATAAAGAGTGTTTCTCAGGGCACCTGGTGGCTCAGTCGGTTAAACCTCTGACTTCAGCTCAGGTCATGATCTCACAGTTTGTGAGTCAAGCCCTGCGTTGGGCTCTGTGTTGACAGCTCAGAGCCTGGAGCCTGCTTCAGATTTTGTGTCTCCCCCTCTCTCTGTCCCTCCCCTGCTTGCTCGCTCTCTCAAAAATAAATAAACATTATAAAAAAGTTAAAAAAAAAAAGTGTTTCACACTCATACCTCATGTAGTCAGCTATATATATTCCCTGCTAACCCAAGTAAAAGCATCGTGTGGCATCTCCTTTTACTTCTTCACCAGGGAGCCTAAAACCTCTGTGAGGTTACTGAGCTGGTAATGAATTCCACCTTCATCCTTCCCAAAGATCTAGTGGCCCCCTCCGTCTTCTCTCCAAGGCTGCCCTTGTTTCTTTCTCCACTGTCTCCTTTTGTCACTGCCACATTTATCAACAGCTGTTCAAATGATGCCCACTTCAGTTCATTATTTAACTCCCTTAACATCTCCCTGTAATAATCATGTTTATTCAGGAGTTTCATCTCTGAGGACAGTGGATTAATTAGAGTCTATGCAGTCACTGTCTTCCTAAAACTGCCAATTCATCATCTCGCCACACATGGTTGGATCCTTTTCCCACTTGATTACTATGTGTGACCACTAGTGGTGATCATTTCCCAACTTGATTTTCTACATTTTCTGGAACTAGTTTGCTTACTCACTTTTCCCAACATCTATCTTTAAAAAAATTTTTTTTTAACGTTTATTTATTATTGAGAGACAGAGAAACAGAGCATGAGCAGGGGAGGGGCAGAGAGAGGAGGAGACACAGAATCTGAAGCAGGCTGCAGGCTCTGAGCTGTCAGCACAGAGCCCGAGGCGGGGCTCGAACTCACAAACCGCGAGATCATGACCTGAGCCAAAGTCGGACGCTCAACCTACTGAGCCACCTAGGCGCCCCTTCCAACATCTATCTTTATACAAATGCAGATTAATTTGTATCTATGTCTTACAGACAGATAGGAATATAATTTATAAAAAAAAGCACCTTTATAGTTCAATGTTACCATTTATTTTGAAATTAATAAAACATGTATACATCTCATCCAGTCATTTTTTTTCCTTATATTATGACTACATTTTATGTGCTTAATACTGACCCAACCATGATTTGAACTTAACTATCCCATCAAGGCTTTAAAAATTTATTTATCTCCTTTTGGCCAAAATCAAACTTTTGATATTCAGCTTATCACCATTAGAGCCCTATGGTGTTTGGAAATCTACTTTAGACTGATCTCTTTTTCTGTTTTTAGCAGATATCACTTAAAAACTCTACACTTTGGGGTGCCTGGGTGGCTCAGTCAGTTAAGCATCTGACTTTTTAAAAAAAATTTTTTTAGTTTATTTACAAAGGGAGTGAACAGGGGAGGAGCAGAGAGAGAGAGAAAGAGAGAATTCCAAGCAGGCTCCACACTGTCAGCATAAAGCTGGATGTGGGGCTTGAACTCACAAACAAAACCAAGAGTAGGATGCCCAAAGGACTGAGCCACCTAGGTGCTCCAGCATCTGACTCTTGACTTCAGCTCAGGTCTTGGTCTCACTGTTCATGTCTTTGAGCCCCGGGTTGGGATCTGTGCTGACAGCTCAGAGCCTGGAGTCTGCTTCAGATTCTTGTCTCCCTCTCTCTCTGCCCCCCACCCCCCGACCCCCCATCCCCCTGCTCACACTCTGTCTCTTTCTCTCTCTCAAAAATAAATAAACATTAACTCTTTAAAAAAAAAAAAACAAAAAAACTCTACACCTTTCAGGAGAGTGTTATGCAACATACCAACATCTTGGTGCTAAATTCATAGGTCAGTAATTCTAGAAGCAGTGTGCTTTATTTGATAACAGTTTTTTAAGTCATAAACTGATGTTTCTCTGCGTCATTTGTTTTCTTTTTCCTAATGAGATTTAAAAATTATTCTCATCATCTTCTTGATCTCAGTGGTTTTCTTCTATCTTCTATGCTTCTATGCTATATATTGTCACTCTAAGACATGTGTTTCAATGACAGTGTTCCCCAAAGATCTAGAAACTTTAATTTGGGGGGGGGGGGGCAAAAGATCAGATTTTATTTAAGTAAACCATAAAGAAACTTCTATGGTTCATAAGTCATCCCCACCCCTTTTCCTGTTTCTTATTTCCCTCTAGCTTTGGGGAAAAGTAGTATGATAACAAGGATTATAATTAGATAAGAATATATGAGTAAAATATGCTACTACCAAACAATGCTTACAATATTATTTCTTTTTGACTGATGGCTAAAGGAGCATAGAATGATTCCTGGGTGAAGGACCAGGTAAATCTGCTAGCTGCCATTATTTTAGTAGGAACAAGCTCCCTGAAAACAAAACAAAACAAAAAACAAAAACAAAAAAACAAAAACAAAAAACCACTCCCAACCACTTCCCATTTCCAGGTAACACACTGAATATAAAGAAACTTATTTCTATAAATCGAGTCCACTATTTCTTTTATATTTTGCTTCTCCTGTTGTTGTTCTTATTGTTTTATCACAGGAAATCCCAGTATTGAATCCTTTAGAGGAGCTTGAACATATGGACACAGATATTTAATACCTACTGATTTTACTAATGTTATAACTGAAGTTGAAGTGCCACAAGCTTAGTTTGAGAATAATCAAGAAGAAATATATCAGACAATCGGAAACACCCCAAAGATCATGTAGAACAATGTCTTATATGTTCTATAAAATGTTTACAATATTATGTGATTTCAAGTACTAATATACAAAAGATCCAGGCACAATTCAGCTATAACTAATTCAAATTACAATGTTATAGTTACATTACATTTTGTTGGGCCTTGCATATCACTCCAAATAAATCCACATTTAACAAGGTCTCATATTGATGTGTTTCTTCTTTTTTTTTTTTTTTTTTTTGAAACAAAGTAAATCCAGGAAATTCAGAAAGTTGTACTTAGCTTAGTTTGATTACAAAAGTCTGTCATAGGCATTTGCTACACACTGCTTACCTATGTACCCAATCTGACATACCGGGGTAGCTGTAAATTGCCCCACTAAACAATCAGCTAAAACTCAATCACCTTGAAACATTTTTCAGATTTTGGCTTTAAATTTCAGTATAAGTTAGCCACCTGTATCTTTTTAAATACCTTGACAATCTAAGCTTAGCAAAAGTTCTGTTTGAGGAAATGTTACTTTAAGGATATGCCTAGTTAGCTATTAAATTTTTACTAAGGTGTTGTCGGTTCCAGTTCAGTAAAATAACTTCATGTTAAATAGAGGTTTATACAACTTAAACTCCTAGTTAGGTAATGTAAAACATGCTGTTCAGAATGTGTTTTATTCCAGTAATATAATATTCACAGCCACCCTGAGAAAAATGTTCTTTGAACCCCATTATAGAGGTAAAGAGATGATTAGAGAAATTCAGTAACAGGTCCCAAGGCAATGCCAGCTGCTATGGGTTTATGCAGGATTTGATTTCAAGCCATTCTGACTCCAGAGACATAAATCCAAGTAAAATGCAATTGATGTCTCTGCTTTCTTCTAGTCTTCTCTGTCTTTGAAAGAACTGGTCAACCATTCAGGACCTATGTACGGTCATCTATAGAGATATTTATTTTCTAAAATATATCAAGGGCATAGAGTCTTTAAAAAAATTTTTTTAATATAAATATTGTTGACATACCGTGTTATGTTGGTTTCAGGTGCAACACATAGTGAATCACCAATTCTATACATTACATAATGCTCACCACGATAAGTATGGTTATCATATCTATACAATGTTGTTATAATACTATTAACCTATATTCCCTGTGCTGTACTTTTCATCCTCATAAGTTATTTATTTTATAACTATAAGTTGCTCCCATAGCTTCAAAGCCTAGGCTTTGCACATAGTAGAAACAAGAGATGTTTGGCTACTTGACCAAAATTCCTTCTTAAGTAACTAATACTATTTTTTCTTAGCAGACACAAAGCATGGCAAATGTTATCTCACCATTGTAAATTAATTTCAGTAGTGCAATAATTCCAGCCCTACATACTTCTACTGTATATATTTTTTTCAAATTTTTTTAGCAAAAAAAAAAAAAAAGAAAGAAAGAAAGAAAGAAAGAAAGCTAAATAAGGGGTGCTTTTTTTTTCTTTATCCTAGTCCATGAATGTGCCCCTGATTTCTGAAAGGAGGTACAATATTACCATAAATCGAAGAGAAGAAGGAAGTCAGCTGCTTGCCTGTTGGAAGATGAGACGTTGCCGATTCATTGAGAAGTTTACTAGGAGGTTTTGTTTTGTTTTGCAATATAAATTAAATCGGTGACTATTTTTGCTTTAGATGCAATCCTGGTGCTTTCCAGATATTTTTTGTTAGAAGGGAGGCAGGGATGGACAATTATGGAGTGCCTAGATCTGTCTTTTATGAGGGATATTGGAGAGAAAACCTGCTAGCACTTGCTGTTGGTTGGGAATCACCACAGGCCTTTCAGTTGTGGTTTCTAACTGTGGATACCTTAGCAGAATGCCAGCTATTTGGTTCCTGGAAAATGTGCTATAAGTTTTAATGTTTTCATTCTACTATTGACATATATATTGGAAATTTATTATTTGTGAACCACAAGAAAGAATTGCATTTTATAACTGTCCAGATAAATAAAATTAAAACATAAACCTCATCCAAAAAACAGTGAGACTCTTTCTTAGCCAAAGAATTCTTTTCAGCGGTTGGCCTTAGAAGGAACAGGATAATGTTTAACCCATAATCATGCTTTGAAAGTTGCCAATTGCACTGGCCCTTTGATCATTCCAAAGAGAAATACATTTTTGTCTGTTTGAAAGAGAACCAGATACTGTGTACTTTGGTTACAGGCCCTACACTTGGTCACTAGATTCATAAATGAAGTTGTTTAAAATGCAAAGAAATGACCATAAAAAAAAGCTGTTGGAAATTCATGAAAGAGGAGAAGAGAACTGAAGAAATTAAAAACAAAAAACAAAAAACAAACAAGACGAACAAAAAAACCTTATGAGGGACAATTAGAAAGGAACGTTTTCTATATACCTGTATTTCCAGAGATGTTGAGGTGAACAGTCTGTTTGGATGAGCATCAGAGGAGTCTTAAGAACACCAGAGCATCGTGTCAGTGGAGTACAATACACAGACTTAGATACTGCAAGGACTCTATTTGATTTGAAATCTCACTTCCTGAATTAAACACCATGAAAAATCTTTGACTTAACTAGCTTCTCGATCTTTAACACTTTGGTAGCCTTCAAGTAGAATAAGTTCTTCATGGGAAAAATATTAAAAACATTCAAATTTTAGAATGATTTTTTTCTCAAAGACTGAAACAACATATTCAGAAGATGAAATGGGTTAAACTTTGGGAGTTGAAGCAAATAGAAGCCCATATTAGGACTTAACGTAGCATAAAGCAATCTATAAGTTAACTGCTAAACATTTTTGTCTCTCTAGCTTTTATTTCTTTCCTTCATCTTTCTCTCACCTCCATCTAGATGGACATTTTTACCAAGTATTCACTCAGATGTATATTTAAAATATAGCTATATGGAATTTGGAAACAAAGAGGAAAACCTGTTTAGGTAAACTTTTGGCAAAAGATGTAGCCAAACTGAACTTGCTATCAATGCATTCCAGAATAAGGGTTTGGGAGAGATTTTTTTTCCACAAGGGGAAAAATGGCAAAGTTAAAGGATTATATTCTTGTATTATACTAGTGGGTTGTAGTAAACAGGTTTAGTAAATTTAGTTGAATTTTGACCTACTGTTAATATACAATAATTAGAGGCTTCAGAATAGCTCTGAGAAAAGGTTCCTGTTAGCTATCGCTACTTAACAAATAACTCTGAAGCTTTGCCACTTAAAACCGCAATCATTTTATAATACCTCACAATTTGTAAGTCAAGCATTTAGTCAATGCTCAGTGGAGTGATTCTTCTGTTAATATGGTGTTGACTAAGGTCACCCAGTGCTATTCAGCTGGCAGACAGGCTTGTCTGGAGGATAAGGGACAGCCTCATTCACATTTCTAGTGCCATGAACTGGCTGTGTGTATCCCTTCAAAATTCATATGTTTAAATCCTCACCCTCAATATTACGGTGTTTGCAGCTGAGGTATTTGAGAGCTAATTAGGTTATGAGGATGAGGTCTCATGAATGAAATCAGTGCTCTTGTAACAGAGACCACAGAGAGTTCCCTGCCCCTTCTGCCATGTGAGGACACAGTGAAGAAGTGGCCATCCATAAACTAGGGAGTGGATCCTTGCCAGATACTGAATCTGTTGATAACTTGATCTTGGAATTTCCACCTCCAAAACTGTGAGGAATAAATTTCTGTTGTTTAAAAGCCACCTTTCCTATGGTATTCTGTCACGGTGGCCCAAATAGTCCAAGGTATCTGGTGTCCTGATTGGGGTGACTAGAATACTGGGTTCAGCTGGAAGTACACCACCTATGCATAGCCTCTCCATAATGGTGGTCTCAGGGTAGTCAGATTGCTTCTATGGTAGCTCAGAGTTTGAAAAGAGAGTGTTCTAGGAGACAAAAGCTAGAAGCTTCCAATTCCTTTTTTTTTTTTTTTTTGTAATGTTTATTTATTTATTTTGAGAGAGAAAGAGAATGCATGAGCAGGGGAAGGGGAGAAAGAGAAGGGAAGAGAGAATCCTAAGCAACTCCACACTCAGTGCAGAGACCACGTGGGGCTTGAATACAAGAGTGTGATATCATGACCTGAGCCAAAATCAAGAGTCAGACACTTAACCTACTGAGCCACCCAGGTGCCCCTAGAAGCTTCCAGTTTTTTAAGGCTTGGCCCCTACACTGCCACACCATCATTTCTGTCATATTTAATTTGTCAAAGATTCAAGGGCAGAGGACATAGGTACCACTTCTTAGTGAGAAGTATTTCAAAAATTTGTTATTTTAATTTTGCCATGCTTGTGGTTACAAAAATCAAGTAAATGTGCCAATTCAAAATCTATATATTCTTCGCAATCCGGTAGAGAGTCACAAGTAATGAGATCTATTACTGAACATAAGCTTTATTTTTCATTTTTAAACATTCTGAATTCCATAATGGCTAAATACAAATGAACAAATCTTGTTTGGCTCCTCAGCTGAAAAATCAACTGTAAAAAGAAATTCAGACAAGAGAGGAAATTTGAATACGAACTGGGTATTGGATATAAGCTGAGTACTGAATAGTTTTTTTTACATGTGATAATGCCACTGAGGTTATGTAAGAAAATGCTCTTGCTGTCATTTTAAAGAAATATACTTAAATAATTCAAAATAAAATAACATTATTTTGTGGATTTGCTTCAAAATACTCCATTAAAGGTGCATAGATAGATGAAATTACAGATGATCACTGATGGTGCTAATGAGTTTATGAGAGTTGCTTATAGTCTTTTTTTGTATATGTTTATAAATTTTCTAATGATACAAATAAAAAGAAATCCTTCATTGTTTTAATAGTGAGTATATTTCATAATTACTACCGATTCATTGCTTACTGGAGAAATGTTTTAAAAGTCATAGCACAATTTTTTGGGGGCGGCTGGGTGGCTCAGTTGGTTAAGCAGCCGACTTCGGCTCAGGTCATGATCTCGCGGTCCGTGAGTTTGAGCCCCGCATCGGGCTCTGTGCTGACACCTCAGAGCCTGGAGCCTGTTTCAGATTCTGTGTCTCCCTCTCTCTGACCCTCCCCCGTTCATGCTCTGTCTCTCTCTGTGTCAAAAATAAGTAAACGTTAAAAAAAAAATTAAAAAAAAAAGTCATAGCACAATTTTAAAGATAAAGTTCTTGTTGAGTCATTTTTAATTTATTATGCACAATCCATCTCAGTAGATAGCTTTGGATCTTGTCTACTAACAAAATACTCCTGGGGTGCCTGGGTGGCTCAGCGGGTTGAGCATCCGATTTCAGCTCAGGTCATGATCTCATGGTTGGTGGGTTCGAGACCTTTGTGGAGCTCTGTGCTGACAGCTCGGAGCCTGGAGGCTGCTTCAGATCCTGTGTCTCCCTCTCTCTCTGCCCCTCCCCCACTTATTCTCTCTTTCTCTCTCTCTCTCTCAAAAATTAATAAAAAATTTTAAAAAATACTCCTGAGTCTATTCTTTTTTTTTAATTTTTTTTTAATGTTTATTTATTTTTGAGACAGAGAGAGACAGAGCATGAACGGGGGAGGGTCAGAGAGAGGGAGACACAGAATCTGAAACAGGCTCCAGGCTCTGAGCTGTCAGCACAGAGCCCAACGCAGGGCTCGAACTCACAGACCGCGAGATCATGACCTGAGCTGAAGTCAGCCGCTTAACCGACTGAGCCACCCAGGCGCCCCTCTCCTGAGTCTATTCTTAGCAGCTTATTTGTATTCATTTTCATCACTAATATAACATAATTGTCTTTCTAGGTATTTATTTCTTCCATCACAAGTATATCATGAATGCCTCCTATGTGCCAAGCATGTGCTATGAGCTAAAAACAGAATTTTGAACAATAATAATAATAATAAAGCATATCTGATTACTAACTTTAAAACATTTATTGTATAGTAAGAGAGGAAAATCTTTTTTTCAGAGACAACAATAAGTTCGTATTAAAACAAACTATGATGTCCGTTTTATAAGGAAAATTACATTACTTTGAAAGTAAGTGACAGCGAACCTGGCCTTACATATGTGGTTACTGAGACTTACAGAGGAAGCGACAATTAAATTAAACCTGAAGAAAAGAATTGGAGTCAATTTAAGGAAGAGTGGAGCAGGGGAAGAATGTGTGCAAGGAAACTATGATCAACAGAAGCATAGTATATCTATGAAGTAAATTAAAATAAGACATATAGAATGTTGAGAGGGGAAGAGGGAGCCAAAAGCATAGGCAGGGCTTTAGCATGTAAAAAGGAGTCTCCTTTCCTTTCTCCTTTCTTTCCTTCTTTCTAAAAACCAGGAGAAGCTTTGAGACTTGTAGGGTATAAAAGGAGTCCCCCCTACTCCCTCCCTTCCTTCTTTTTTCCCTTCCTTCCTTCCTTCTTTCCTTCCTTCCTCCCTCCCTTCTTTTCTCCCTTCCTTTTTTCCTAATGTCATTCTAAAAGGAAGAAACTCGGAGAAACCACAAAGAATGATGGATGGAAAATGAAATGTCATGCTTTCAGTCTGAAAAGAATCTTCTTACAGTGTGGAGAGCAGGTTTCAGGGTAGAGAGAAGAAAAAGTAGATTCAAGGAGGTTAGAGTAGACATGGAGAGTGTTTAAGAAGAAAAATTGACAAATTTGGTGATAGGTTAAATATGGAGAATAAATGTGGGGAATTGAAATTTAAGTACTTGCTGTTCACCAATACCCATTATCTCCTGCTTAATAACACTTATTTTAACTGAAAAACACTTAAATGTCCCAGGCACAGTTCTAAATACTTTATAAATATCTTTCTCTAAAGTAGATGAGATCATTTACGTTTCCCACATGAGGAATCTGAAACAGAGAAAAAGCAGACTCACTCATGAAAGATCGATCACACAGTTGGTCAGCGGGATTTGAACCCAGCCAGTCTGCCCTATGAATCTGTCCTTTCTTTTTTTAAATTTTTAAAAAATATTTATTTATTTTTGAGAGACAGAGTGAGACAAAGTGAGAGTGGGGGAGGGGCAGAGAGAGAGGGAGACACAGGATCTGAAGCAGGCTCCACGCTCTGAGCTGTCAGCACAGAGCCCGACATGGGGCTCAAATCCACAGACTGCGAGATCATGACCTGAGCTGAAGTTGGATGCTCAACCGACTGAGTCACCCAGGCGCCCCATGAATCTGTCCTTTTAATCCCAAACCATGCTAGCTTTTTCAAATTTTAGTTAAGCTCATGGCCAATCAGCTAGAGATTACATTTCTCAGATTCCAACTCCCTGGTAGTTTGACGTGTTCTTGTATGTAAGCCCTGGCCAGTGGCACGTGAACAATAGTGGTACATACTATGTTTGATCATGTGTTTCGGCCCCTGCTTTTCTCGCTTTCCATTGAGAGAGGGTCAGCATTGGACAAACCGCCTCGAAACCAGAAATAGAAGTCATATACTGATGATAGCACTCCTGCCCGCACAACCCAGAGTCACTTATTTAGAAACCATGTGAAAGAGAAATGTGTTTCTATGTTATTTAACCTATGCTAAATTAGTTACTATTTGTGGCAGCAAATTAATGTCTTTCACTTAATGTGAAAACTGTCACAGATAACTCTCCACTCTCTCGAGTGCAGAAATGGAGGCATGATGAGACTATTCACTAAGAGAAGAAACAGAGACAAGCAGATTTGGAAAAGGAAAAGATTATGTTATAATCATGTTAGTTATAAACATGTTAAATTTGAGATAACTTGAAAGCATTCAAGTAGAGATGTTGAGTAGGTAGCTATATATATGGATCCGGAAGTTAAAAAAAATAGAGTTGAAAATAAACTTTGATACAATTCTGAAACGAGCTGCACATCAGTAAAAAAGAATATATATATATATATATATATATATATATACACACACATTCTTCTAAAATAGTTTATAATAATATCAAGTGCTATAAGAGAGGCTTTTTCCATCCATTTTACTAACTTCTAAAATTTATGTTAGAAAATATACTTTTAAAATGTGGATGCTGGGAAGAGATGACCCACTTAATAGTATATTTGTGAAAAAACACTTGTCTGTAATCTCTAAAAAGTTAGTTCAGTAATCTTGTATCATAAAAATTACCCAATTTAGGGAGGTAAGGGTATTGGTAATTGTATTAGTTGTCTACTGCTATCTAACAAATTACTCCTAAACCTAGCACCTTAAAACAATAAAACATTTATTAGGTTATAGCTTCTGTAGGTCAGGAATCTGGGCACAACTTAACTGTGTGCCTCCAGCTCAAGGTCTCTCATGAGGTTGCTGTCAAGCTGTAGGTCAAGGCTGCATCTCAGAACTCAACTGGGACTCAAACATCTGCTTCGAAGCTCGCTCTACTGGTTATCAGAAAGCTTCAATACCTCGCAGCCCGCTGAACTGAGGGCCTCATTTCTTCACCATGCTACCAAGGTCATCCCACAGGGCTGCTGACAGCATGGCGGCTGGATTCCCCAGCACTACAAGTAATGAGAGAGAGAAAGACAGAAAACACTGCAGATGGAAGGCACAGTCTTTTCAAAAGCTAAACTTGGAAGTGCTATCCTATCACCTCTAAAATAGTCAAACTCATACAAGCAGAGTGGAACGGTAGTTACTAAGGTTCTGGGAGGGGGGAAATGTGGAGATGTTGATCAAGGTATAAAAAGTTTGTTATGGAAGATGAATATGGTCTGTGAGATCTAATGTAGAACAATGTGACTATAGCTAAATACTACATTACATTCTTGAAATTTGTTAAGAGGGTAGACCTTCAGTGTTCTCACCACAAACACACACAAAGTAACTATGGAGATGATAGATTTGTTGATTAGCTTGAATGTGGTCATTTTTTTTTAATTTAAAAAATTTGCGGGGGAGGCGTCTGGGTGGCTCAGTCAGTTAAGTGTCCGACTTCGGCTCAGGTCATGATCTCGCAGTTCGTGTGTTGGAGCCCCACGTTGGGCTCTGTTCTGACAGCTCAGAGCCTGGGGCCTGCTTTGGATTCTGTCTCTCTCTCTCTGCCCCTCCCCTGCTCATGCTCTGTCTCTCTCTGTCTCTCAAAAATAAATAAATGTTAAAAAAAAATTTTTTTTAATTTTTTAATCTTTATTTTTGAGAGAGAGAGAGACATGGTACAAGCGGGGGAGGAACAGAAAGAGAGGATGACTCAGAATCTGAAGCAGGCTCCAGGCTCCGAGCCGTCAGCACAGAGCCTGACATGGGGCTCAACCTCACGAACCATGAGATCATGACCTGAGCGAAAGTCAGGCACTTAACCAACTGAGCCACCCAGACGCCCCAACTGTGGTGATTATTTCACCACACGTGTATCAAAACATAACATAATACGCCTTAAATATATGCAATTTTATTTGCCATTTCTACCTCAAAAAAGATAGAGGAAAAAAGAGAATAAAAATAAAGGGGGTCAATCAGCCCAACCCACTCAAGGGCAGGAATTCATAGAAGGCTCTATGTACTAGAGGGCAGAGATTATGGGGGCCATTTTAGAGGTTAATCTAGCCCAGGAACCAAGAGTGATCCTAATGACATTAATGCAGATTATGTAATGCAGATTACATAATGCAGATTATGAGGGTAAATTCTCTCAGTTCTAAATTTTTTGAATTCACATTAACATTAAATTTAAATATTTAAATTTACACAAATACACACAAACACACACACACTGTGGAAATTAGTCCAAGGAATACCAAGATAAATAAATTATGGAAGCTGAACTCTTATGAGTTTCTAATATAAGATGTATATTATTTACTCCTCAGCTGGAAACATATTACTTCTGGAGTTCAGCTAAATATGTATGTATACATATATTCCTCATATGGCAAAATGGGGTACGAAGAAATACTGTATACTTTCTTACACGGAAATAAATCAAGTAAGGCCTCTGTATTTAACATTGTAAATGTTCTAGAAATAATAAATATTAATATTAATATGTTTAAAAATGGATATTCTTAGCTTTCATCAACAAAATATTTCTTATTCTCAAGAAATAGAAATTGAAGGGCACTTGGGTGGCTCAGTTGGTTAAGCATCCAACTCCTGGTTTCAGCTCAGGTCATGATCTCACAGCTTTGTGGGTTCTAGCCCCACATTGTGCTCTGAGCTGGCAGTGCAGAGCCTGTTTTGGATTCTCTCTCTTTGCTCCTCCCCCACTTGTGCTGTC
This sequence comes from Panthera pardus, assembly GCF_024362965.1. Lineage (NCBI taxonomy): Eukaryota > Metazoa > Chordata > Mammalia > Carnivora > Felidae > Panthera > Panthera pardus. Next base: position 26,614,410 of record NW_026526721.1, on the reverse strand, counting down.
TCTGTCTCTCTCAAAATAAATAAATAAACAACAGGAGCAAAAAAGAAATGCAGAGGCACCTGGGTGGCTCAGTCGGTTAAGTGTCCAACTTCGGCTCAGGTCAGGACCTCGCAGTTTGTGGGTTTGAACCCAGCATCAGACTCTGTGCTGACAGCTGAGCTCAGAGCCTGGAGCCTGCTTTGAATTCTGTGTGTCTGTCTCTCTCTGCCCCTCCCCCCACTTGCACGCGCGCTCTTTTTCTCTCTCAAAAATAATAAACATTAAAAAAAGGTTTAAAAAAGAAGAAATGGAAACTGAATGTTTTCTAAAAACATATGCAAAGGTAAGAATATGTAATGCTTTTTTTTACATTTCATATTTATTATAATCAAATTCAAGACAAGGCAAGAGATGATAAGCCTCTGCAAAGCTTCTTGAAATATTCATTGCAGATATACCATTTGTTAAGTATTAAGATTAATAAAAAGCAATTAAATTAAGATAATTAACACAAAATACAGTGTTCATGCTCAGTAGGGTTACTTTATACTGGATTTTAATTGAAAATTGACATCTTCTTACTCAGCATACTAACCAAGGGCTTTTATTTCATCTTGAGAAGATTATATATCAGTATAAATCCAGAGATTAGAAAAGTCTTTGTAATTACACAAATTGCCTCTCTAATATCATGTCAATTTAAATGTTACATAAAGATAGAGCAAGAAAACTAAAAAAGTTAAAACAAACAATCATTTAACTGCTGGGGAAAAGTCCATATAAAGGGTACATTGTGTCCTCTACTAAGAAAATACCAGAGTTTTAATTCTTTCTTAATCAGTTCATTTCCACAGTGTGAAACCATGTGAACTATTGAACTAGATGAAAAGGAACAGATAAATTCAAATGTTGTGAATAAATGATTATGCTAATTCTCAGATTCAGATATAATTATAAGACATTTGTTATATCATTGGTTTATTCTGTATTTCAAATTAAATCTATCCGGTGAACTAAATATACCTCTCACAGCACATAGGAGCTGTCCTTATACATCAGTACTACTGCTATCTAAACATGTGGTCTATCAATGATTATATTTTAAAATATTGCTCTACTGTTTAAACAAAAATCAAGAGAAACTTGGGTACATACAGTGTTGACTGGTTAGATAAATTTGTCTACTAACTGAGTCGGCAAAAGATTCTTGGGTAGGTAGAGAATTTCTCATATTTTGTGTAAGACGAGCAAAAAAACTGCATCATCATTTTGATACTATCCACTATTCAGTCATCTATTAGATTCCAACAAACATTGGTTAAGCACTTCTTATGCAACAGATACTGTAATAAGCACTCTGTGGAAGACAGAGATAAATAAAAACATAAATACAAAGATAATATTAGAAGTGATTCATGAAGTTTACTCCAGATAATGTCATGGAACCTAACCTCACGTACTGTATAATACAATATGAGGGTCATGTATTTCCTAATTCAAACTTGTATTACATTTTGGAGCTCAGCTAAGGAAAGATTAAGGGACTCTCCCTGTATAAATCAGCACATAAATTCCCTTTCTCCTCCTAGAAATGATGCAAAAGCTACAATCATAATAAAGACCCCTTTAACTGCATTTTCAGGGAAACCAGACAGCAGAATTGAAATGTATGTATTGAGGAGAAGCTACATAGAAGAAATCGTGGAGAATAATATGGGAGACATAGAATTGCTTAGTGACAGCACACATCAGAAGGCATCAGCAAAAGTATATTTCCTGAGGTGAGAGGCTCACTGTGAACTGTGAAAGTATAGCCCCTTTTGCAGTCACAGAAGTGGAAACAGGTCTAAGCAGCACCTATGGCAAACTTGTGCCCAACCCTAACCCGCAATGGTTTGGATGAAAGAAGCAGAAGAGGGAGAACTAACAAAAATTTCCCAGGAGAGAAATTTTAGCAAACAGTACTCTAGAAAGATATTTGTCAGCAAGAGGAGAGAGATCATCTGGATTTTGAAATTTCAAAGAATACTCTGGAATCTCTAACCCTATAGAAACTTTCTGAAAACATCTTGTCCAGAAAAAACTTCAACTCCTTCAGTGATGAGCAATACAAAAGGAACCAGAAGAGCAGCTATACAAAAATCATACACAAAATGAAGCGTAAAACCACCACAGAGTAACTTTATTGCCATGGTGTCTCTATGAAAATTGTGAACAAATATTTCAGCGTGATTGGAAAAAAAAAAAAAAACTTCATGAAACAAGAGGCTTTATAACACTAGACAGGGAACCTAAATAAAGAACTCAGCTAAAAGATGTCAAGAAAATTTGGATCTGAAATGAACCATCTTACTTCAGAAAAGAAGTAGAAACAGTCATCGCAGAAATAAAGAGAAATATGAAGGCCACAGAGGATGGTCACTAAAAAAGAAAAAATAGTTAAAAGTAAGGTAGAGAATAGAGAAGTGAAAAATTAAAGATGAAGAGTTAAAAATAACCTAAAATGTTAGCTATTTAAATTAGGTGGAGGTGTCTCCAATATGTTCATGACTAGAGTCCTTGATGAAGTCCCCAATAAAAGGAAAACAAAACAAAAAACAGAAAAATACATTCAGAAGGATAATTTTATAAAACTCATGAAATATCACAAAAGGAAAATACCATACGATTCCACTTAACGTGACGTGTCCAAGGTCGTCAAATTCATAGACAGAAAGTAGGGCAGTGGATATCCGGTGGTTGCCGGGGGTGGGGGAGGAGGCAATAATGGAATTTTTGTTTAATGGGGACAGAGTTCCAGTTTGGGAAGATGAAAAAAATTTCTGGAGATGGATGGTTGTGACAGTTGCACAACGATGTAAATATACTTACTCTTACTGAGCTATATACACTTTAAAATGGTTAAAATGATAAAATTAAAGTTATATATATTTTGTCACAGTAAAAAAAATCATGAAAGAGGTTTTGTCTTTTCATAACAAAAAGGAACACTGTGTGTTATTAAAAGTTGACCTAGAACAGGCTAAGAGATAGTCTGTGAAGAACACTGGACACTAAACGAACAGACACCAGCAAAAATATCAATACTTGTAAAGGGAAAAACAAATCAAGCTGGTCTCAAATTTCTCCACGGTAACTTTCCAAACTGGAAGTTACTGGAACAATACCTAAAATATACTTAAGGAGAGAAAGCATGAACCACTGATTTTATATTCAGAACAGCCATACTGAAGAATGAAAGTTACAGATACTTACTTTAAACATGCAAGAAACATGGAATTTTATTTCCAAGAGAACTTTTTATGAAAAGTGCCAGAAGAAGAGAGTAGCTAATTAAGGAATGACTGGTGAAAACATGACAAGATAACTGGAAGAAAACACTGTATATCTTTAACTGCAAAGATTAGGTTTAAAGTCAGAGCAGGCAAAGAAATATTCCCTGACAAGAAAAAAATAAAAATAATAAAAAATAGGAAAGAGGGGTGCCTGGGTGGCTCAGTCAGTTAAGCGTCCAACTTCGGTTCAGCTCATGATCTCACTACTAGTGTGTTTGAGCCCCACATCAAGCTCTGTGCTGATGGCTTGGAGCCTGGAGCCTGCTTCGGATTCTGTGTCTCCCTCTTTCTCTGACCCTTCCCCTCTCATGCTCTGTCTCTCTTTGTCTATCAAAAATAAATAAATGTTAAAAAATTTTTTTTAACTAGGAAAGAGAAGGTAGGGAAAGATTGGAAGAAGAGTTTCTTGATGACCTCTTCGGATATATCTGAAAGCCAAAGAATATCATTTATAGATGACAAAATATGAGTATGTAAAATTTAATATTTGTAATATCATTTTATATGTATATTTTTCCCATTACTGCAATCATGCAAAAAATCAGCGGTTAAGGCAATAATCTTTTAATTTTCAAGAATCTGCAGTTTGGCTGGGCAGTTCTGCTTCAGGAAGAAAGTCTGTGGATCCAAGCCTTCTCTATATGGTTATTATCTTTTGCAGGACAGCGGACTAGCTAGTCAGGCATGATTTTATGGTTATGGAAGAGGCTTCAGAAATACATGAAGCTTCTTATGTCTTTAGCTTGGAAAAAAGCCTTCCCAAAATGGGTGAAGGGTGTCAAAAGATACAAACTTCAGTTATAAAATAAGTGTCATGTGGATATAATGTACAGCATGGTGACTATAGGAACTTGACTATGACTATGTCAAATATGACATATTGCATATTTGAAAGTTCCTTTTTTAAAAACGATTAAATGGGAGGGGGGGAAGCTCTCACTTTACTAAGCTCATCTCTTTCTTGTAGTACCTTATCATATGTAACTAAAAGTAAACAAAATATGTTTCAGACATTCTGCCTGAAACCATCTTGCCCAACCTTCCATTCTGCCTGGGATCACAAGATCACTGAGTACACTGAAAGTTTTTTTGGTTTATAGTAAGTGACAGTTTTGCCACTTACTAACATAATTTAAGGTTAGGTTGAATAATATCCCCTCAAAGATATCCACATCATAATCCTGGGTCTTGTGAATATTTTACCTTATATAGCAAGTGTCTTTGTAGATGTAATTAAATTAGGGATCCTGAGATGGGGAGATTATCCCAGGTCACCTAGGTGTGCCCAAAAGTAAACACAAGGGTTCTTATAAAATGGAGGCAGAGTTAGAGAAGGTAGTGTGATGAGAAGCAGAGAGAGACATGAAGATACTACTCTTCTGGCTTTGAAAATGGAGAAGGGGGCCGTGGGCCCAGAAATGTAGGCAGGCTCGAGAAGCTGGACAAGGCAAGGGGACAGATTCTCCCATAGAGCTGCCCTTAGGAACCATCCCTACCCAAATCTTGACTTTAGACTCGTGAGACTGATTTTGGACTTCTGACCTCCAGAACCATAAAATGATAAATTTGGGTTGTTTTAAGTCACTAAGTTTGTGGTCATTTGTCACAGCAGCATTAGGAAATCAATACACAAGGGTTATTGATTTCCCAAATTTGTATAATTTGTTTCTCACCATTTTTTTCAACCTTTTGTAATATATATATGACACAAACATTCATTGGGAAATACAAAAAAATTAATTTCCCATACAGAAAGTTTTTCTTTGTTGGGGCACCTGGGTAGCTCAGTCAGTAAGTGTCCAACTCTTGGTATCAACTCAGGTCATGATCTCATGGTCACGAGATCCACACTGAGAACAGAGCCTGCTTGGGATTCTCTCTCTCCATCTCCCTTTGCCCCTTCCCTGCTCATGCTGTCTTTCAAAATCAATAAGTAAACTTAGAAAAAAAAAGTTTTTCTGATTATTTCACCTAAAACACCTAAAAGCTTAATACATCATTCTGTCAAGTCAAGTAATAGAAGTTTATGCAATTTAACAGGACAAAGGTAAAGAGTAAAAAAAGATAATCAAATGTTGGAAGAAAGAGAAAAATGTACTAATATTATTATTATAGGAAACTAATGGACACTGAATCAATAAAAAAGGGGTGTCAAAATTGTAATTATAGCAATAGGAGTAAAATCCAAATATTCCTAAATATTAAATACATATGCAAGCATACACACACCTACACACACACCTCATAAATATAACAAAATGAAAGAGACCACACAGTGACAAAAAACACTGTGGGGAAAAAACACTGGGGGGGGGGGAAACAGAAAACAAGATTATATGAAATAAATATGAAAACAAAAAGATGGGCAAGAGTGTACCATGCAAACACCAGTCAAAAGAAGCTGAGGCATGATTTTGTTACCAAATAAGATGGAACTCAGTGAAAACACCAAGTGGCACAAAAGAGGGAACTTTATAATCATATTAGGTACAGGTCACAATGAAGATGTGATAGTTATAAATATCCATGTACTAAGCAGCATACTGCCATTATTCAGAAGGCAGAAATTACAGAATATTCAAGCATAAATGTTCTAAACACACTAGCAGTTTGACATCCAGTTATTCAATTTAACTCAATCCGGCAAATACTGATTGAACTCCCACTAAACACTGGGGATATAATAGTTAAAGAAACACACAGACTCCTTCCTCTGTGTGTCTAATTTTCTAGTGTGAAAAGAGAAACAGCAAGTAGAAAAAGGAAAATATACAGTATGGTAGAATATGATTGGTTCCATAGAGAAATTAGAGCGCTGGGATACGGGTTTCAGTGTAGGTGGAGAAGGCAAAAGAGACCTCAGTGAGACTGTGATTTTGAGCAGTGTGTTGGAGGAGGTTACCTGTTTAAGGGAGTGTTGAGAGAGGGGTTGATGGGAAGTATGTAAAATAGGTAAAGAGTGAAAAACACCCTACTCTATGCCTTTTATAAATTTTGAACGATGCGGTTATACTACATTTTCAAAGAATTAAAATAAAATAAAAAAAAACTAGCATGATTTGGAAAAACAAACTGAACCATGAGATAGAAGATCTGGGTTTTGGTTCAGGTTCAGTTACTAACTTGCATGTAATTGTGGCTGAGTCACTTAATCCCCTGGGCTTACTTTCCGGATCTGTAAAAAACGTGGTACTGGATTAGGTGATCTTCAAATTCCTTCCTCCTTTAATATTCTGTGTGTCTATGATTTAATATAGTGTTCATCAAACTGTGGCCTAGGAAAATAGTTTTGGAGTCTAGCCATTAGTCAACCTGTTTATCAGTACCCTCTCCTTGGCTTCCCTGCAACACACAAATAATGAATGGCTGTTTTTCCTATTCTAGAATTGGAATTAATCGAGTCATGTAAAGAATAAATATTAGAAAACTCAAGAAATATCACTTCTTCAAAGGGATTCAAAACTAAATGACAACAGGAAAGTTCCCTAAACACACACACATACCAAATTATCCTTTTCGGCTTCACTATCATAATAAAATCATAATTATATTTTAGTATCTATATTTAAATTCACAGAAATTACTTTTCTATTCTTTTGTAGATTGCAATGTGGCCTTTGGGTAAGCCCCAGGAAATTTTCTGTTCATTGTAAAATTAAGCTCAATTAAAACTGTGAGTGAAATATTTCTTCCTCTAAGTTGTTTAGCAATTCATAATGTAGTATGATTTATGTTACTCCTATAGCTATGCACCTGAATTCTGCCTCCTGTCTCTGCATTCTATGGAAATAACTCCTTAGATTAAGATCTCATGTACTTCCTTCACAACTTCCAGAACACATGCTACAGAGCTATCCTATACAAATATGGGTTCAAATACAGTTCTATCTTGACTGACCTATGATAGGAGGAAAGATATGAGGTGGAAGGTCAGGTGTAGCCCTGTCAGTAAATGATCACCTCTAAACGCTCCTGTCTTGATGTAAATGAGCAATTAAAAAAAATAGGTGGGGCACCTGGGTGGTTCAGTCAGTAAGGCAGTTAAGCATCCCACTTCTGCTCAGGGCATGATCTCGTGGTTTGTGGGTTCGAGCCCCGCATCAAGTTCTGTGCTGACAGCTCAGAGCCTGGGGCTTGCTTTGGATTCTGTGTTTCCTCTTTCTCTGCCCCTCTCCTATTCAAGCTCTGTCTCTCTCTCAAAAATAAATAAACATTAAAAAAATTTTTTTAAAAGAATAGGCAAAGTATATAAAATCTCTCCTATCTACAAGATCAATAGCTCTTCCCCAAAAGAATGAATGTCCCAGGCATAAGATCACACCATTTATACAAGAAAATGTTCACATGGGAAAAAACTATTATAATGGTATTTTTGCTCTTCTATCCAAGGGGTATTTGATACCCAAGTATTTCCCTTACTAGCAAAAGAAGGATGACTGTGACTATTATAAATGGCTTTTGTCTCAAAATGCATATTGAACGAAGTTTCCTGAAAATTAGACTACAACACTCGGTACAATATACATCCTCTGGAAACATGGAATATGGCTGCTGGGCCATTTTGGTAATACCTTACTATATTTCTTTTTTTGTTAATCTAAATGTATTCTTTGTTTTCCATGGGGACTCTTCTGAAACTGTGGTCTTCTTGTCTAGGAAATGATAAAAACATTTCAAATCTGACACTGAAGTCAGAATCAGCATCCCCTAAATAAATCATCCCGCATATTGCCACTGTTACACAATTACAAGTTCATACACTATTTTTATTCCCCATACATGAAAGTATATACTTTGTGATTTTTTTTAAATCAGTATTGCCCATAAAACTGCATAACTTCCTAAAATCCAAGTGACAGAATTGAACTTTTTTTTTTTTTTTTTAGTCAGTGAGGAAGCATGTTAATCAAAACAAGATTCAAAACAAGGGCAATGAAACTGCATTTCACTTCTTTGTAGGTCGGACACAGCTGCTTTAGCACGTGAACCAACAGAAATTTGGGCTGCTCTCCTCACAGGAATTTTGTTCTAATTATCCTCAATTATCATGGATATCACCTGCTTTGAATTTCTTACTCTTACTCCTTGACTGGTTTTCCATTATACAACATATTTGTGTTTGTTTATAGCATGTAAAAGATACATAAAGTGTATCTAAATTTTTCTTTATATTTGTCCACCTTATTCTTTATTGTGTTAAATTACCATATTATTCCTGTGTAAAAACCTATTACAACTATATCCAAACTAGAATAATGTATCACGTTATTACAAACAATTCTAGAAAATGAAATGCTGCAATAATGATTTGGCAAATTATTTGTCCTCTTAAGTTTATATAAAATTTTCAGTAAAACCAAAAGAAAAAATTAAGCCTCAGTTTACTCAATTACTTTTTTTCTTTTTCTTGCTCCCAGTATTCAGTATTCCCAACATTCAGAAAATGTTTTATTTGGATAAGTAGCTTTGTAGAAAAAAATGCTTTAAACATCATAATTGAAATTAGTTGTTCTTGGGAAATTGAAACCCCACCAATTCAAAAATTAGTGTTTTCATTCCTGAGAAATAGTTAAAACTAAAATGTTATTTTACAGTGTTAGTAAAACTGGACAGCCATTGGCATAAGAAACAAAATCAGTCCTTTTCCAAAGTAGACCAGAATCAAAGAAAGTTGATCTGGGTTTTCAAATATTATATATGATAATTAGATTCATAAATGAATCGTGGTGTTAATCTGAGATACACACAAGCTGAAAAGAAAAACATACTGCACTGGATGTCCCCCTAATGCTTCCTTATTTTCCACTTCAATAAAAACTGTCCTGGTTTCATTGCTCAAAATATATTTATGCAGGAAATCTTTATGATGTATGTTTTCAAGGCATATTTAGATTTCATCTTGGATACTCTGGTATCTCCAGTGGTGATACAACCTTTGAGACATTGGTCCATCAATATTTTTACCACTTAAAATCACTCAGTACTTTCTGGTATCTTGGATCTAGAAATTGATGACCCAGTTTAGCAAAACCATAGCTGACCATCAACCAACTTATTTCACAGGACACGTGAAATTGCAAAAGTCTTTCAGGAATTCCACACTGTCTGGAAGAGATCACATTTTGCTTGGAGGAACTTTGTGCTAATCACTGAGTTCACCTAAAATCCTGGGACAGAAGGGAATAAATTCTTGAAACTTCTTTGCCTTTGAAGTTGCAGCAGTGGTCTATTGTGGAACAGAGGGGCCTAACAGGACAAATCAGAGCTGTTTCTGAGACCTCCATAACCCCTTCCAGGTCTACTGATTCCCAATTCAACTGTTACATTCAAGACACCGGATTATGTAAAGTGGAAAAGGATAGAAGAAAAAGCTACAGATCCTACCCTGAAGGATCGAATAGTCTATGAGCAGGGTTAATAATTCTACGTAAACACCTGGATACATAGTGAAAACTAAACTTCCCAATCTGGAACCATCCCCATTCTACGTGGACCAGACCTGTGCCTTCTCAAGCATTTCCTGTTTTAGTTATGGTACCTCTCAGGACAGATACCCAGAAACCTTCCTCATCCCTTCTTCTGTCTTTACCTCTATCCCTGGTACCTATGTTTTTGCTCAGAAACTAACCTAATTTTTCTCTCCAACTAACTGGTTTCCCTAATCCACAGCTTCTTCAAAATTACATTTCTAATATGCACATCTGATCTTCCTCCTCATTAACCTTCAAGCTGAGCTCCAAACTCTTATGCATAGAGGGTAAGCTTCTTTCATCTTACTCCTTACTGCCTGTCCTATCTTCTCACCACTTCCCTCCATGCAACTGAAGTTCTGGTCTTTCGGAATTATTTACTTGTACTCAGACACGTGATTAAACATGTGCCTTTGCACGTGTACATCTGTCTGCAATGCTCTGTGCCACCCTACTTTATAACCTGTGTGACTCACTGTGAACTTTTGTTCAGCCTTCATTCTCAGTCCAAGCATTTTTTCCCTTTATAACATATTTCATTATACCTCAGATAATAATGTAGCCATTTATTTATATAATAGCATCTGTTGTTCTACACATTCAGAGCCTTTTCAACATGCTATTGTATCTGTTCTCATGATTGTCTCACTACTAGATTATGAACATCTTGAGGGTAGAAACAATATGAGGGTTTTTTCCACCTTCATATCCCAAGATCTTGCTGCAATACTGGACACACAATAAATACTTGATAAATACTGAATTAAATATTCAATTATAAAGTAACAACTCAAAATAGCATGTGGAAAATACTGTAATAGTTATACCTGAGTTGATAGAGAGTATATCAACTGAGAAAATCAGGAAAGACTTCAAAAAGGTGTACTCGAGACAAACATAAAAGAATACATGAAATTTATGGGCCATCTGGATGGCTCAGTCAGTTGAGCATCTAACCCTTGATTTTGGCTCAGGTCATGATCTCACAGTTTGTTGAATCGAGCCCTGCATTGGGCTCTGTGCTAACAGTGTGGAGCTTGCTTGGGATTCTCTCTCTCTCTCTCTCTCTCTCTCTAAGTAAATAAATGAATAAACAAAAAAAAAAAAAGAATGCATAAATTTATAAACATGGAAATGGAAGGGAGAAAATGCTTAGGTTAGGGAGTTATATGATCGATACAAGAAGCTGAAAAAATATCTCCTGTATGTGAGGAACCGATCTGGATAGAATATGAACGTGATATAAATAACTATAATAAATAAGATAGAAAAGTTAGCTTGGAGAAGAGACTGGTAAAATTCATGAATATCTGGCTAAAGAGTACAAATTTATGGGTTTTTTCCCTAGGAAATAAAATATACATATATTTAAGGATTGTTGTCTTCACACACACATGAACACGTATATTCTGTCAGGAAAAAGAATTTTAATAAATTAACTAGAAAAGTTAGCTTAGTTAATATATTATGGAAATTCACACACAATTGTTTTCCTCTTGAAAATATGGAATTATATTTACATATTTGGTACATACATATTTGGATATATATATATAGAGAGAGAGAGAGACAGATAGATAAATAGATGATACTGCCATAGCTGTAGCTATAGATATAGATGCAGATATAGACATTGACATGGATACTCTCACAAATTTAAAGCCAAGAAATGAAACAGTAGGATGTTGACAAAATGTAGAAGGTTTTGACAACCTGAATTTGGACAACTGTAATTCAGAGTATATAAAATTCTAGGAGAGACAATCAGCATTCATAACTCAGTATCCGGCTAGAGAAAATGGAGGTAAGGGAAAGGGAAAATCAGAACAGAAAGAGATGAGTCAAAATACCCACTGATTAGGCATTGCTTACCTATTATCTTGTACTACTAATTTCCTTTGCATCAGCCAGACAAGCTTACTAAAGGTAGGGTCTTTCATTACTCTTTTGAAACCCCACCACTCAACAGAGAGTGTGGTCAATTTGGGGCAATCAACAAAATTGAACTGATCTGACCACAGATGGATAGTTAATATGACCTCTTGCCTACAGCTGCTGCCATCTACGGCATTTGACTGTTTTCTTTGAAATTTGGATCCCGTGGGTCATGGCAGGGGCGTGGCTGTGTTAGACTTACCTGCCTGTGGTTTCCTTGTGAGTGCTGGTCATAAATCAAATACATACACTATCCTTCCAAAGACCTGAAACCACGGCACTTAGCTTCAATGTTCTTACATAGTTCAATGGCCCCTGCTGTTTAAATTTACTGTACATGAAAAAAAAAAGTGTGCCAGCTTGAGGAAGCACTGTCTTATTGTAACAGTAAATCCACTGGTTTATGCTAAACTTAGTGAGATGCACCCTGTTTGCCAACAAATTATTCTTAACAGAAATAGCAACAATTGTGCATCCATGTAAAGCTCCAAAAAAAGTACTGTATTTATCTTTCAAATAGTGAAATGTAAATTTAGAAAACCAGGGGAATTAAGACACTGAATCTTTTATGCTGTCTTTATTATGTTTTCTCTTTGTGGAAAACAAGCTGTGTGGTATAAAGTATCACCTCGAGAAAAAAGGCATGCCAAAAATATGTGTGACTACCACTTTAAAAAATCCTATTAGCTGCTTCTATTTGCAAGTTTGTTCGCTTTTTTCCCCCCAAACTATTTATATTATAATTTAGACACACAGAGAAATTACCTGCTCAAATATACCAATCTTGAATACTGCCTGCGATGTCTAAAATAGCTATTACAAAGCTTTCTAAAAATCCTTGTAATTTCTAGGCAGATACAGAGACTGTCTTTTAAACCAATATTTTGGCTTTTCTCCCTCTCTTTCCTCTGCAAATTATAAAGCAATTGGAGTGCATTCAGCCAATAATGATCTAGTTTGAATTTTTAAGATATCAAAATTGTTAGGGAACTGTCTTTCAGCGATGCATTGAAAAGAAACTTGCGAATTACTACTGTTCTTTTCTGTGTCTATACATGACAGGTCTACTGTTCATATGGTTAATTCAGTCAAAGAAACCATTTGATCTGAATTTTTGACTGAATGACCAGCGGTTTGACGGAGTTCACAGCCACCGTGCCTGCTCTGGCCGCGCACGTCCACCCGGGCTTTGTTTGCGCGCTGGCAGGCCCTGCACTGAGAACACACAGCATATGCCAGGTGGCCATGTGTCTGAGGCAGAGGGAAGAGAGAACAAAGCAAAAAAGCTTCCATTGGGACAGAGATGCTGTAAGCCATCCGACTGCCAGTAACATATTAAAGAGAGAGGAAAACGCAGTGATGCCTGAATATACCCAACAGTAAACAACTTCAAGCCTGAGATTCAGATCGCAAATCTCTCTCTGCTGCTGCTGACAAGCTCAGCTTGAGCAAGGCTGCGGGAGACAAAGAAAGCTGCTTCAAGAGGAAAATAGGAGAGGAGATCCTCACACTAATTTTCATCTACCGCAAATACATGTTTTAGGAATCTATTATATCAAAATCATTGTGTTCTTATGTAGAAAACCTGTTCTGTTGAAGCTGGAAAAGGAGGAAGAAGGTTCTAGAAGGGCAAAACCAAGAACATCCTGTCCCTGCCTTTCCTCTTTAATTCTAACCTCCTCTTCGTCGTGCTCGCTTCGGCAGCACATATACTAACCTCCTCTTCGTAATTACCATACTGCTCACAACCATCTTCCCCACAAACTGAGGAATAGAGTGGGCAGACGCTAATGCTATCTCAGAAGTGCTGGGGGCTACAAGATATTATTTTAGAAAGAAGGTAGGATGGTGTGGGTTCCCTAAAGTTGGAATGGGTAATTTCTCATATAAGTACTATATTGCCCTCATTCTCTGAATCATGCTTTAGGATAAATAAAATGTTTAGACTGCATCATTCTCCTATCACTCATTTACTGAGCAGCTGCTGTGGGCTAGGAGGTATGCTGGAAGCGTTACCTTCAGGATTCCCTCTCCTCCCGACTGTGGCTACTAACTGTGCCCCATTGTATTCATCTTACAAGTAAGAACAGTGACATTCAGAGCAGTTACTTAATGTGCCCAAGCGCACTCAGCTAATTAGTGTGAGGGTGATTTAGTTCCAAGTCTATCCAATTCTAAAACCTGTACTAATCACACTACACTAAGCTGTAACTTCTTTCATTAATAAGTCAGTTTTGCAAGGGTCTCCCAGGTGCCCTGTCTTCTACAACCTGTGTCATTTACTCAACTGCAAATGACTCTTTTAGTGGAGTATTATCCTATTTCAGATATTAGAACACTAAAACTCATAGCAGCTGGCCGGCTTAAGCCTGGGTCAAAATTCAGACGTAGGTCTACCTCAATATATACCTCAACGCTAGTCTGCAAGCTCCATTGACCTGAATTCAAGAGAATGTAGAGCTGGTTCCATCCTTCTTGAAGGTGTCAGGTCATCTTGAAATTAACAAAATGGGTGCAAATTTGAATGGACTTGAACATCATAAGACTTCATGTATTTGAATATTCTGTTCTCTTTGCCAGGAATGCATTTCTCTATTACATCTGACAAATTCCTTTCATTTGAGCTTTCATAATCTGGTTCTGATGTATGTTTTTAGACACGTTTTATTTAATTCCAAAAGGGATAACTCGTTGCTCCCTTGCTAGTGCTCCAACAAGAACTGTATTTGCCCCTGTATTAGAGCACTTTGTCATGTTGTACTGGACTGTTATTTGTCTATGTGCATGGCTCCTCCGGGCAAGTTGGGATCTCACAGATGTGTATCCTGCTGACCTTTAAGCTTCCAGTATCCAGGTCAGTGTCCTGTCATGTAGGTCTTCAAAAACACTTGCAAAGAGAGTGTGTAGTCATGTGATACAAGAATGAGAAGCCATTAGAAAACTATAGGTGTATATGTGTTTGTGTGTTGAAAACGCAGTGTGGAAAAGGAAGAAATGCCATTTATATTGAAGAGACCAAGTTATATTACTTCTTGTCTGGCTTTTAAGGGGATTTTGCTAAGCAAAAAATCCCGTATTTGTAGAAAAGCCTTACCTGAGCTGCCAATACCATATAAGATTATTAAAAGAAGGATTTTAAAGATTTAATTTACTTTTTGTCATGCACTGCTTGCTATTTGCATTCCACTCGGGTTGAACATTGAAATGAGACAAGCCTTTATCACCTTTGTGTCTGGTCACGTCTGCTTTCTGGTCTCCCTTGCTAGCACGGCGCTGCAGGACCAGGCTGTAAACACAGCAGCAAAATGGTTCAAGGAATGAAAATGAAAAAAAGGAAAAGGAAAGCTGTTTTGGTTCATAATTGGATGGAAATATATTTAATGAAAACATTTCTATTGGTAGCAGGCTTTTTATAAATTCCTCTTTTCCTTATAATTAAATTTTCTAAAATGTAGACATTTGGCCTTAAGTATCTCATGGATGTAATACTGGCACCGGATCCATACAGCATGCTTGCCAAGCTTAAAAGGGAAAATACAATGGGAAAATACTATAATTTTATAGTTCTTGTAAAAATGAGGAAATCACAACCCGCACAAAAACCTCAAAGAGTACGTCCCTAAATCTGCCCACAGAGAGACCGAGATGTATGTTTCCAGTTTTGAGGATGACCCTGGAAACCTATTTGGGATGTATTTTCGTTTACCCTAACATAACTGTAGATCCATCTCAGCAAACAGATGTGCAGAACATGAACTTTATGTTCATTGGCTCAGGAAATGGAGCTGAGAATTTAAACTAATTTCCATTTTTATTATGCAGTATGACTTTTGCTTCTTTGTTCTCTCATAATCAACTTTAGTCCCCCTGAAAATACCTTAACTGATAGCTTCTAACAGGGTTAGATTGTGTGAGCTGAATGTAGACTTGTTTATGGATGCCTTATCCACATATGCACCTGACATTCTTTCTCTCAGTGGAACAACAAATTGGATTTTTTAGGAGCAGGAGAAAGGTACGAGCTCCTTTTAATAAAGTAAATATGACACCACTTGTGTGTGGCAGAATCTTTTGAACTGAGTTAAAAGTGCATTTCTGAGGCATCAAGCATAGGAAACTCAGCATCCAGAACGTTGCCACAGAATAAATCGCACTGAGTTCCCAGGTGGTGGTGAAGAAGACTGTGTCTGAGTACAAGCACAGGCTCTTCTTCCTTTGCCCACAGAACCCATTTCTCTCCCCTGTCTGACCTCATTGTGCTTGCGTTGGTTAATTTTATGCATCAACTTCACTGGGTTAAGGGATGTCCAAATAGCTGGTAAAACATTATTTCTGGATGTGTCTGTGAGGAGATTTCCAGAAGAGATTAGCATTTCAATCAGTAGACCGAGTAAAACAGGTGGACTGAGATGGAAGGTGGACATCATCAAATCCGTCGAGCACTCAGATAGAACAAAAAGGCAGAGGAAGGGTGAATTCACTCTCTCCCTAACTGAGCGGAGACATCTATCGTCTCCTGCCCTTGGTCATCTGTGCTCCTGGTTCTTGGGTATTTGGACTCAGACTAGGATTTATAGGCCTCCCACCTCATTCCAATCTCAGGCCTTCGGATGGGGATTGAATTATACCACCAGCTTTCCTGGGTCTCCAGCTTGCAGATGGGAGACCATAGGACCTCTCAGTCTCCATAGCCATTAGAATCAATTCCCATAATAAATCTCCTATCTCTATCTATCTATATAGCTAGATAGATGATATAGATATAGGTACAGATGATATATAGATTCTAATATATATATATATATATATATATATATATATATATAGGATATATATTAGATATATTAGATATATTCATATATATGTTCTGTTTGTCTGGAGAACCCTTACCAATACAGTGCTCCTACAAGTGATTGCTTATGTCCTGCAGGATAACCTTCAGTTAGGTTTGGCCACTGAGATCACCTGCAGTAGAAGAAGGTAGGAAAAGAGAAAAAAACTGCATTTACTCTCCCTCTTCTCCTTTCTTTGATGCCTGCCACAAGTGAGGCAGTGGCTGTATCCCTCTACAACTAATGTTTTCATCAGTCTTTCTCCATGGTGTTCACTCCTGTGGCCCACCATAACTGTGTCCTTCCAATGTCCTTCTGGCCCTTTGAATGGCCAGAGCTCCTTCATATTGCTAGTATTTGGTTACCTCACAAAATCTTGCTTGCTCTCTTATCCCTGCTACAACTCTATATGTTATTTCTTTGTTTAAAACTTTTCATATGAACCATCTAAGATGAATCCAGTGTCCTGTTAGCACCCTAAATGACAAACAATGTGACCATTTTTTAAACTTAAATTCAAGTGGCCTTGAATAAAATAATCCACTGGATAGCCATGGATTGATTAATTGTCTTCTGGTACATTGTAAACAAGATTGTCTAACTGCCTCCACCTTTGACACTCAAAGACCAAAAGAACATAAAGCAACTCAAGTCTGAATCTTTTAAAGAAATTAAAAAGGATATCAAAGCCTTCTAGATTCTTTAAGGAATCTACCAGATTGAATGTAAATTATTTCATATCACAAAAGGGGTGGACTCACGATTCTCCTGGCTGGGACATAACATCAAATCAAGACCCAAACAGAAACTAACCTCCTTTTTTGCAAAGTGGCAAGGACAGGCTGGATTCCAGGACATCTTAACAAAAGAGAAAGTTTCTTAGGACACCTTTGTGGCCAGAAAATGAGGAAGTACTCAAAAATGATCTAAATATATTAGAAAGACAAAGCATTTAAAGGGGCTCCCACCAGCCAAATATGGCCCCACTCTAAAATCAAAATACAAAATAACCAACATACTGAAGAAAATAAGAATACCTATTTTATACTGAAGTAGAAAGAGAAAAAGGAAAGGAAAAAGGAAAGGGAAAAGGAAAAGGAAAAGGAAAAGGAAAAGGAAAAGGAAAAGGAAAAGGAAAAGGAAGGAAAGGAAAGGAAAGGAAAGGAAAGGAAAGGAAAGGAAAGGAAAGGAAAGGAAAGGAAAGGAGACAGAAAGGAAAGAAAGAAAAAGAGAAGAGAAAGTGGGGGGGGAGGGTAGGAAGAAAAGGAGATTAGGAAGGAAGGAAAGAATATTTTCTTTACAGTAGATTACAAACTAATAAATATATAATGATGGAATTAATCGATGACTGCTAAAATAATGGGTGAAAATTTGATGAAGAAGACATTTCCGGAGTCTCAAAGAACCTCACCACAAATTACTTATTAGTTACTAACCTATATCTTTTGTAAATTATGGACCTAAAACTACCAAAATCACACATGATCATGTCAATTATTTTTCATTTTCTGTTCCAATATCTTAGCCTACTCCAAGAATTTGGCTAAAACTTGAATTTGCTAATCACCTCTTAAGAGACTAGGCTTCCATTTTGGAGAAGCTTGATTCTCTAGCAAATAATCCCATAAACTGACTAATGTATTTCATAATTTCACCAATTCTTAAACCAGTATTTAGAAGGCCCATTTGAAAGAAAAGATCTCCTATGTATTGGAATCCTTCTACGGACAGCTCTACCTACTTACTATATCCTCTATTTGATCCCACAATTCTCCAACTACTTCCTGTTGAGAGCACTGATCCCTTTGTTTTATTTCCATTTTCCATCAGATTCAATTTGAGGTAACTTTTCTTATACTCTATGGTGAACTTTGTCCCCTTACAGCAAATTAAACTAAAAAGACTGCAAATATTCCCCATAAATAACTATATATACTATTTGTGTAATGTACATCAACCAGCAATTAGTGATTACCATCTCTGAGGTGCCTAAGGCTAACAGCTATATCCTGATAGGGAACACTATCTATATAGGAGACTTGAGAACAAACTGAGGGTTGATGGGGGGTAGGAGGGAGGGCAGGGTGGGAGGGAGGGCAGGGTGGGTGATGGGTATTGAGGAGGGCACCTTTTGGGATGAGCACTGGGTGTTGTATGGAAACCAATTTGACAGTAAATTTCATATATTAAAAAATAAAAAAAAAAAAATTTAAAAAATAAATAAATAAATAAATAAATACATACTACTTGATTAGTAAAAAAAAAAAAGAAAAGGCTAAGATGCCTCCTCCATAATGCAACAAAATGAATTTCTGTAAGACTTTTCTTTCAGGCTATAATATTACCTCATTATTCATTAATTTTTCCATTAATTTCCATTAACTTAAAAAAATCACTCACTTGCAATACTTTAAACTTCTTTCCTTTCAGATTATAAAGGCCAAACAATTTCACATAACTGTGTACTTTTTCTACAGAATCCTATTATCTCATTCTCATTTCATTTCGCAAAGCTTCATGAAGTCTGTGTGCTAATTTTGCCAATGGTTTCCATCCAGATCTAATCAGACAGGGTCACTCAAATAATGGTCAAGGGATTTCCCTAACCCCTATTACAGTAGAGTTTCCAGCTCTTCTTTAAAATGTGTATGTACGTCTTCCAAAATTCTGCTTGCTTAACAGGTTCGTGTTTATTCTGTATGGCGAACCTAAGGAAGTAGAAAAGCCAGAATTATATTTCAGACTTTTCCAACTGTCAGTTTTGTACTCAAACAAACTAGTCATTGCTGTCCCTCAGAAGGAAAGCTGCCTCTCACTTATAAAGAACCTTCCTCTTGGAAGATTCTGTATCTTAAAAGGTTGTTTTGAAATGTTGATATACATATAAGTAAAAAAATTCTCCAGGCAGATTAAATGCATATATAAATTTATAATAGCCCACTGACTCCAGTTGGCAGAGTTATAGCTTTAGGATAAGTGGCAAAACACTTTCCAAAGAAGTTTGGAGACTCTTTTTTGTCTTTCTGCCAAGTCTTCTCCACTGAATCTCATGCACTGACTAATGCATATGCTTGTTTGTGTAAGGTTCCAGAGAATGGTCTTTATTAAGCCTAGTAGGTGAGAATACTTTCAGCTGAGGCCTATTGGAAGTCTTGACTTGGACAGGTTTTGGCTTCTGCGATATTTCTGGTGGCTGTCCTGCTGTATATACATCAACATTAGCAAAATGGGAGTCCTGCAGCTTTTAATTCATATTCAGTAAGCTCAAATATGAAATATGTTTTATAATTTTAAATGTTCCTTATGAAACAATACACACATACTTCTTACTGACCCTCCCACCCCTATCAAGCAATTTCTTTCTTCTATAGTATCGGTCGGTGTTCACTGTAATTATTATTCATTGCTGCTAAACATTTTATTTTATAAATACACCTTAATGTATTTATTTATTTTTCTGATTCTGCATAAATGAGTTGTTTCCTGTTTGGGATTTCTATAAATAAAGTTAGGGAATGTTACTGTACATGCTATTTGTTGCCATAAACATTCATTTCTATTGTGTATACAACTCAGAGAGGAATTGATTATGTGTGTATCTAGCTTTGGTAAATACTACCAAACAATTTTCCAACAAAGCAATTATCAATTGGGGTATTAATTTGTATAGTGTTTGAGAATTCTACTTGATTCATATCTTCCCTAACACTTGCTATTTTTAGCCTTTTAAAATGTTAGTCCTTCTCCCTGGGTGTAGTGTTATTGTATTGAGGCTATAAATATATTTAGTTGAGGACTAATGATTCTGAACTTTTTATATGCCTAGTGGCCATCTGGATATCCTCTCTGGCTAAGTGATTATTCAAGCATTTTGCTCATCAAAATCTTTTTCTCGGGGTGCGTGGGTGGCTCAGTCGGTTGAGTGTCCAACTCTTGATTTCAGCTTAGGTCATGATCCCACAGTTCATGAGTTCAAGCCTTGTATCCAGCTCTGAACTGACTGCAGAGCCTGGGATTCTTTCTCTGCCCCTCCCCTGCTTGTGCTCACTCTCAAAATAAATAAATAAACTAAAAAAAAATTTTTTTTCTGAGTTGTTGGCATTCTTTATATATCTTGTATAGAAGTCCTTTGATTTTACATATATACTGATAT
This sequence comes from Panthera pardus, assembly GCF_024362965.1. NCBI lineage: Eukaryota > Metazoa > Chordata > Mammalia > Carnivora > Felidae > Panthera > Panthera pardus. The sequence continues at coordinate 26,593,706 of NW_026526721.1, read as the reverse complement.
AATTATTTACATGTAGTTATACATTATAACTTATAAATTATAAAATATAAAGTATATATACATATAACTTATAAATTATAAAATATAAATAATATGTAATATAAATAATGTATAATATAAAAATATATAAAATATAAATTATATATAAAATATAAATTATAAAACTTATATAAGATATATATATATAATACATACAATCATCTTCTCTTATATGATAATATGATTTTTTATACTCTTACTACTATCATTTAATGAAGAGAATTAACTCATTTAAATGCATTTCAACTTATTAATCTTTTCTTTGATAGCCAATTATTTTTATCCCAGTTAAGAAATCTTCCTACCACAACCTCATGAAAGCATTCTCCTATAATTTCTTCTAGAAGTGTCTTTTTTTGGCCTTGCATATTTATGTCTAAATTCCATTGTTAATTCAATTTTGTGAATGGTGTGAAGTACAGACCAACTTATTTCTCAAATTGATATTCATTTGACTCAGTAATTTATTAAAACCACCATCTTTTCTGCATTGAACACTATGGCATCTTTCTGATAAATCAGGTGACCATATGTGTGAGTCGAGTCAGGTTTTGGATATCCTACTCTGTTCTATTGGCCTGTTTATTTCTACATCAATACCGTTCAATACCACATTGTTTTACTTCACTTTTATAATAAGACTGGATCTCTGTCAGTACAATGCAGACAGATCTGTTCTCCTTTAAAGATTGCCTTGCAGGGCACCTCAGTAGCTCAGTCTGTTAAGCCACCAACTCTTGATTTCGGCTCAGGTCACAATCTCACGGTTCATGGGTTCAAGCCCCATGGTAGGCTCTGTGCTGACAGCATGGAGCCTATTTGGGATTCTCTTCTCTCCCTCTCTCTCTGCTCCTCCCCTGCGTGCATGTGCTCTCTCTCATATTAAATATTAAAAAAAAAAAAAAAGATTTCCATGCTATTCTAGGTCCTCTGCATTTCCATACATATTTTAGAGTTAGCAGGACAATTACCCCTCCTCCACAAAAAACAAACAAACAAAACCAAGGGAAAAAAAATACCCTTCTGTTATTTTTATTGAGAGAACACTGAATATGTATATTAATTTTGGAAGAACTTACATTTTAATACTGAGCTCTTCCATGCAAGAACATGTTCTATCCATCTATTTATTGGATTTTAAAAAATTTTTCTTGGCACTCTTTTTTGTTGTTTATAATGCAGAGAACTTGAATGTTTTTCATTAGAACTCTAAGTATCTGGGGATTTTATTTGTGCTATTATAAATGGCATTTATTAATTTCTTTCTTAATATTTGCTGCTAATTTATAGAAATGCAATTATATTTTGTGTATTGATTTTATATCCAGTGAATTATTAAAGTGAAATCATTCTAATCATTTTTGTACATTCATTTGAACTCTTGAACTTTCTAAGTACATATCCATATCATTTTCAAATAATGACAGTTTAAAGTTTTCTTCAATCTCTATCACTTTAATTTGCTTTGTTACTTTATTTTTTTATTTTTACTTTCTTTTTGAGAGAGAGAGAGAGAGAGAGAGAGAGAGGAAGACTGTGTGCACACATGCGCATGAGTTGGGGAGGGACAAAGAAAGAATCTCAGGCTCCAGACCCAGCTTGAAGAGGGCAGGGCTCGATATCAAAACCCTGAGATCATGACCTGAGCCAAAATCAGGAGCCAGGATGTTTAACCAGCTGAGCCACCCAGGCACACCTGTTTTGTTGCTTTATTGCATTGGCTCTAGTACCATACTGAATAAAATTAGAAATGGCGACCGTTGTCACTTTCCACCCCTGGGGAAAAGACAATAATACTTACTACAAACTAACATGCTGACTATAAGTTCTTTTCTGGATATACTTTATTAGATTAATGAAATTCTGTTCTACTTCTAATTTGCTTAGGAGTTTTTTCATGACTGGGTATGGAATTTTATCAAATGCTTTTTGTATATGTATTGAGATGATCACATTCAGGGCACCTGGGAGGCTCAGTTGGTTAAGTGTCTGACTCTTGATTTCAGCTCAGGTCATGATCTTACAGTTTATGAGTTCGAGACTCGTGACCAGGTCTGCATTGACAGCATGGAGCCTGCTTGGGATTCTCTCTCTCTCTCTCAAAATAAATACATAAACTTATTTTTTTTTAAAAGTAAGATAAAAAAAAGGCCATATTGTTTTTCTCCTTTATAGGGTTAATATTGTGAAGTATACTATTGATTTTTGAGTGTTAAAAACCAACCTCGCAACCTTCTGGTAAGCCACGCTACATTATTATTTACTAGGTTTTTTAATATACATATATGGATTCAATTTACTAATATTTCACTTAGAATTCTTTGTGAACATGTTTATGAGAGAATTTGGCTAAAATTTTCTTTCCTGGTAATGTCCTAATCAGGATTTGCTATTAAAGATATGCTGGCTCCATTCTTCACAGAGCATGGTGACTAACAGCATAGTCTCTGAAGTCAGACTGCTGGGTTCTAATTTCAGCTCCATGATTTACTAGTTGTGTAATTTTGACCAAATAATTCCAGGTAATGGTGTCAGAAATCTCAGATCATAGTAGCTATGTAAGCCTAGAAACATTATTCATTATATTAAATTTTTAATTCACTATGTTAAAATTTACCTTTATATGTTAAATAAACATAATAATAGTACTTACTTTATAGGGTAGTTGTGAGAATTAAATGGGATAATCTATGTGATGTATTCAATACAGTGCCTGGCACAGTAAGCTTTCAGATATGAGCTGTTTATATAGATGATAGTAGACAGATAAGATATAACACAGACACACACAGACACATACAAACACAGTTGACTTTGTCAACTAGACTGCAAGCATAATTTTAATCTATCACTTTGATTATCAAATCTGGACTTTGGTGTCACTGCCCATTCTTGTTCTCTACCTGCCAACTCGATACTTAAACAAGTTCCTAACTTTAAAGGAAAAACAACTCTCATTGTCAATGTACCTAACACTGTGTGTTTAAGATGGCTATTAACTCTGCCTAATACAGTCCATTGTATTAGCCAAGTTTCTCCAGTTTAACAGAACCAACAGGATGTGTATATATAGAGAAAGAGATTTATTATAAGGAATTCATAATAAGCCAGCATGGAGGCTGGCAAATCCAAAATCTGCCCAGTGGGCCAGTAGGTGGAGATCCAGGAGACTCAATGTTCCAGTTTAAGTTGAAAGGTCCCTTGCTGTAGAATTATCTCTTGTGTTGGGGAGGCTGGTCTTTTTGTTCTATTTAGGCCTTCAACTGATTAGATAAAGCCCACAATAATGCAATCTGCATTATTCAGAATCCACCAATTTAAATGCTAATCTCATCCAAAAACACAAACACTCAGAATAACGTCTTACCAAATATCTGGGCACCTTGTGGCCCAGCCAAGTTGACACATACATTTAACTATCATATTCATAATATAAAACCACATAATTCTAATTTCAGAAAGAATCTAGTTCTGGGTTCTGATTTTTTATTTTCAGATTCTAAAATATATTTATGATTTTTGAATATTTATTTCTCATTTTATTGAGATTTAGGAATGTAGGGGAGTTAGATGTGTATACTGAGTCTGCCATTTTGAACTGGAAGCTTCTGTTTTATAACCTTGATTAGGGAGGGAAAGGTTTAAAAGCACAGCACTTGAATGATTATTACAAAGGTGAGGTGGTTGATAGATTCCAACGGGCAAAATATATTGGATATTTTTATTTAGATAAAAGAAATGAGGTTTTAACTACATGAAGCCAATTGCATATAGCTAGAGGTTCGGCTACAATCTCCAAGTCAGAAATGTGAGCTCCCACGTCCTGCAAGATTTCCTTCCGAGGATGATGGTAACTGAGCAAGATGAGAAAGGTGATGATCATTTTGGGTCATAGAAAGGCCAGCTGAGGTCCTGCTCAGGGTGAGAGTAGAGTGTTCTTTTTCCATCTGTCCTAGAATTAACCACCACACACCATTTCAAATGTATCAGGGTTCTAGTTTTTCTTATTCTTGTAATGATTACTTTTATCTCTTTTAGCAAACTGTGAACCAACATGGACCAGCTCAAGCATATTCATAAACAAACGTATCAGATTTACATGAATCAAATGTCAACTCCAGTCATGTCTGGAACCTCACCACCCCAAGTAAGATAGGAATACAGGACTGCCTAAAGTCTTATCTCCATGGCTCCTGATACTGTGAGGAGAATAAAACATAGGTAAGAATACTGTGTTGAGTTCTACTTAAACTTATGTAAAAATCGGGGGACAATAAACATATACACGTACATATCAGTGATTCCCTCTCGGGGTATATTTTTCTTTCATCAAATACCGTTTTACACATTTAACTTAAAATTTTTCACGTACACATACTGCTTTTCAGTTAAAAGTTCCAATGAACTTCAGCAAGTTATCTCATTATAGGGTTAATTTTTTTTTAAAGATATGGAGGTGGCTGTTCCTTCTGTGAATGAACAGCTGTAGCCTAATGAGATTATCGCTTTACCTTTCTACCAAGAGAAGCAAGAAATAGGAAAAGGAACATGTGTGAGGAGGGAACACAAGATCAGGATTTCCGATACGACCAGTTAGCCGCCAGCAAGTAACTTTTCCCTCAGTATGAAGGAGGCCTGTAGGGAGCTTTCATGACTCCTGCATAAAATTGAAATTAGAGAGTTCTTCATTCCTGGAAAGGATTCAGAACACATATGCTTCCCTAAGGCGAGTGAGCTTCTGAGGTTTCAGAGAGGAAAGTACCTACCGCAAGGCCGAACTCACACCCCCAGTAGACAATTTATTCATCTGGTTGGATCTGACTTAATTTATCGAGACGTTACCAAAGCTTAGTACTTTGCACTTCCAAGAAAGCACAGCTTTGCAACAGAATTCACTTCTAAGCTTTAGTAGATCTGCTTTATGAAAACAAGTTGTTTGTGTTTTAATATTACTTTATATATGTTCTTTATTTTTTTTCTGTCTAGCCTATCGGAACAAATGTCTCTTAAGATAACCAACGGCACTTCAAAGCTAGACCATTCGTCTAAGGAATTTCACTTAACAAAAACTGTCCCTAAAATTTCATTGAAATCTTTCCAGAACCAATAGAAACAGAGACTCCTCCTTTTGCCTCGGCTTCCAGGATTCCGGCATAAAACCGCTGCCATTTGCACGGTACGCTAATGACAAGCTGGATGTTGGCATGAAAGCCAATATGTTCTTACACTGCTTTTTGAGACAAGTAATAATCAGTCTGTCATCAATGTCATGCTGCAATCAGACTTTGACAAGGTTTGCAAATAACTTGAAAGGAATTGCTTATCCCTGAACACTGCAGATCAAAACCAGACCTGAACAAAAACTAAAAGTCTGCTGTGCGTCAGCTGCACAGTCTCTGGGAACGTGCTGTGCATAAGCAGAGGGAATAACCAACCCCTGATCTCCCCCCTCTCCCCCATTTTTAATTTTTTATTAAGAAGGACTTTCTCTGCTACCAATCCTGGAAACTCACTATTCAAAACTATGATGGAGCCACCTAGGATGCCCAGCCTGATTGGAAGTACTGGTTGTGTTATTCTTGAAAATGTTTAGAAAAGTAAATAACACTTCCATCCTTGGGGTGGTTTGTTTTCTTAACTCATGAGCTGCAGGCAGGATTTCTGATCAAACTCAGTAATGCGGTCAGTGAGGGGACTGTGTGTGTGTGGGACTGAGGAATCAGTTGCTTTCTTTTCCTCTCCTCCTCTCCTCAATCCTTCCCACCCCATAGAGGAGGTCAGATGTGTATTATTTTATTCACTTGTTAATTGGTAAGCTTTTGCAGTCATAGGAAACAAGTGTAATTTATACAGCTTTGAGAACACTTAAATAAGTTAAACTTCTAAAAGTTTGAGAACAGGATCCTTTGGGAGGAAAAAAAAAAAGATTTCTTAAGATGTGTGAGCTGGTCACAGGTCTGCTCAGAACTTTAAAACATGTTTGTACTTCATGTTTGCATAAGTCTCTGGATAGCCACAGGACATGTGGACTTAAGTATTCATGAATTATGCCCAAAACATGAGCATAGATTTGAAATATGAATTCATTGTTGATTTTATTTTAGCATAAGAGAAGAATTCAGTTCAGTTATCTTGTTGTTCTTTATAAGGAATCTTGAAATTCAAGTGTTACTGAGGGGGCCAGACACTCAGAGTTAAGTGAGGATGGTAATGAAAAAAAGCAAACCCATCGTAAGTGAAAAGATCACATTATCATAAGAACGGAGATGTAAAACATATTTAAGATCTTATTTCAGGTGATGAGAATCATTTGAGGCCATAGGCCATATAGTCCTAAAAAAGAACTGTCCAATAAAGTGTCATTCAATAAACATATGCTGAGCACCATACTATTGGTTATCATGTTCGGTACAATGAGAGATAAGCTTGATGTGTAAGAATTAATCCTTATTTTTTCAAGGAGTTTATAATCTGGTTAGGGAAAAAATACTAATGCACATGAACACGTAGCAGTAATTTTTTGAAAGTGTACAAAGTAAGCACTGAAATATGAGACAAGAACCACTCTTGAACTACACTGAGGACCTGTAACAAATATCAATAAGCAATGTCTTTAAACCACATTTGCATATACCCCAAAGTTCCCAGTCTTCTATGCTTATTTGTTACCATTTAACTATAATCCAAGTCCCATTCTCGTGAATACAGGAAGTTCAGACCCCATTTCTGTTGTTTCTGAGGTCCCCACAATGTGGGCTGCACTTATATATCTAGGCTGTTACTTGTCATCTCTCAATTCTGACCAGCTGGGATTCTTCAACAATTGCTTCTGTCCATCATTGTTTCTCTTGGCTGATCTTGTTCTGTTTGTACAATTTCACCCGAAGTCATGAATATATATCCACACTTTGGCTTCCCTATAGCAGTTTACCTGAGACTATATTAGTTTGAGAAATTGAACTGAAGTTTTAAGGATTCCATCAAGGAATTATAATGCAGGGGGGAAAAAGAAAAACCTTAAAACAGGTTATAAAGTAGCATGTCTCTTTGAGTATACCACCCATGCCTGCTTTTTTTTTTTTGCCCAAGACACATTACAAGGCCCTTCTGTCTTCTCCTAGAATCAGAAACCCGTCTTGCCCAACTACCTAGATCTCCAGTCTCCCTTTTCTGGGTTCTTCTGGGCAAATTCCAAAATCAGTTAACAAGACAACATCTCAGGGGTATGGCCCTGCTCAGAATGAAGTCAGACTTCTATATAACTGACAATGCCCTTTAAACACTTTGTACCAAGCAAGCTTTGGAACCCAGTATTTTAATTGACAATTAATTTTTAAAACAATCACATTCCTGAAAACTCTACAGTCTTATTCAATGACAAAGTTCCGTGTAGCAAACTTTGTGTGCTACTTCACAGAAAAGTTTTTCAGCTCCCAATATACAATATTGAGGTCTGTAAATAAACATATTTATTCTTTACCTATTTCCCATATTCATCTTTGTTTCCCTTTCCATGAAAGTATAAAAAAATTAAGTAACCTAAAATTCCCATTAGAGAACATTCTCCCTTATGGAAAACAAAAGTATGATTGCAATTTAGTTATTTTGAAGAAGCCATAAATAAGGAAGTTATATTCTAAAATATGAAGTAGGAATCTCTTTAAGTATTGTGCTTCTCAATTCTATTTCAAATAGCTCAGCAAACTTTCAAAATAATCATAAAGGACACTGTTTAGGAGACTCAGAGGTAACTGGGCATAGCATCAAGGACAGAGATCCGTGGCAACTTACTAGAGACCTTCTGGTGGGCTCACATTATTCCACTAAATCATTCGTCCGACAGTATTTCCAGAATGCCTGCTGGGAAAGGTGCTGAGCTGGAGCTGATGAGTCAGTGATGAACAAGAAAGTGAAGTACTGACCTTCAAGGAGCCTGTACAATAATCAAAAAGACGAATGATGACCAAGGACAGAAATAAATAAATAAGTACAATATTTACAGATTGCCTGAGTGCAAGAAAGGAGATAAACAGTGTTATGATAAACTGAAAATAAATTCAAATGTTTTTAAACATATGAAAACAGTATAACCTCCAAATACAGAAACATATAATTTAGGACTATAGTGACTGTTTTTTGTACCTACTTATTGGCAAAGACTGAAAATTTGATAGCACATTCTGTGAGTAAGAATAAAAGAAACGAGTATTTTGATTGTGAATATAAATTAAGTCAACCTGTATGGAAAACAATCTGGCAATATCTGTCAATATATAAAAACATGTAACTTTTGACCCTTGTTTCAGAAATAGAAATAGGGCTTATAGTATTTTTCTCATTTGTACAATATGTGTTGTCATGTACAAAGTTATTCATTGCAATGCAGTTTCAATAAGCAAGATTTGGAAAATGCCAAAATATCCATCAACAAAATACCTGTTTAATAAATTATACTACATATATAAATAAATTAGATGCAATGTAACCATAGCATAGAATGAAAACACAGTTTTTTGTTTGTTTGCATATATGAGGCAATTTACAAAAGTGTTAAAAAAATATTAAGACCGTACAGTTTATATACTAAGCTAAAGAGAATGTGTATATTTTTGTTTGCATATACCTAAAATAGCTCTGAAAAAAGTGGAGTGGAATTTTTTTCAGTGCACATATTTCCTTTTGTACTTTTTAAATTTTGAATTACATGAATATATTACCTACTTTTAAATATTTATATTTTTATAAAGATAAATATTTATATTTATAAATAGTGTCTACTATGGGATTCACAAGATCAGCCCTGTAAGTTATAGGGTCTAAGAGGAAAGTTCTTGAGAAATTCATTATTTAAGATCCAACTAAAAAGGAATACACATTAGATTCTATTAGGTTCAAGGTTCTGTGTTCTTGGGATATAAAATCCAAATATAGACTCTGTTCTTAGAAGCACACGTTTTGGTCGAGGAACTGGAATTTCTACAAAAGGTAAATGGTGTTAAATGTAATTAGAAGAAGTACAAAGACTTTTCAGTTTTACCATCCCTTTCAAAGGGTAGTTACCATGACTAGTTACCCAGAGTAACAGTTATCATGAAGTATTAGGTTCAAATAATTACCAAAAATTTCTAGTATATTTTTTATAAAATACTGTTTATTTGATGTACACCTAAAGCATCATGGGGCATACCCTTCAAATATTATTGGCATATATATGATGAAAACTGTTCATTCAAGGGATATGGGAAAAGAATTCAGAACAAACCTGCATTAAACACTTATTTAATTGTGTTTATCATTGACATTATACAGAAACTTCTTCCAGTCAGCAATCAGATGTTTGCCACAGAAAATTACATAGAATAGACCCTAAATAGCATGGTTAAGAGATAAATTAGCTTTTTAAAAATAACTAGATCATGGGGCGCCTGTGTGGCTCAGTCGGTTGAGCATCTGACTTTGGCTCAGGTCATGATCTCACTGTTCTTGAGTTCGAGCCCTGCGTTGGGCTCTGTGCTGCCAGCTCGGAGCCTGGAGCCTGCTTCGGATTCTGTGTCTCCCTCTCTCTCTTCTCTTCCCCTAGTCGCACTCTGTCTCTTTGTCTCTCTCAAAAATAAATAAACATTTAAATAAATAAATAAATAAATAAATAAATAAATAAATAAAACTAGATCTGTTTATTTGCTATCATTAAGCATTTCTTTCTCTACTCATAATTTTTATTTAATGGTTTTGAAGGTACAATGGTGTATGCACACTCCATGTTTTTTGCTACTTTTGTTTAAAAATGTGCAAGTTTGAGATTAATGGAAGATCTATAATATCTCCCAAAGCAAAAGATAAAACAGTAAAAGCAGACATGAGGATTCAAAACAAAGCCACAAGGTTGCAAATGTAAATATCAGAAAAAGTGATAAAAAGGCAAGATGTGATCAAATAAGTCACTTATATTTCCTCTTGTTTTGAGAGATGGATGCAGAATTTGTGGAGCTTAGAGTACATATAATCAAAGTGGCTTTTTAAGAATAATAGTAATGTATTTACAAATGCAAATTTACATACAGGGACTTGGAAGGGGCCTTTGCAAGTGAGAGACCCAGAAACTTAAGCTTCTTTTGCTTCACAGAAATCCACTCAGTTTCTCTAGCCAAATAGTATTTTCTTTAAACTTCATTCTTTATGTTTAATATGAGTATTTATTTGGGGGAGAGGATATACATATCAATAAAGTCATTAGTAACTAAACAAAGTTTTCCATTTCACTATCTAGATGACACTCCAATTGTTTTAGGTTTTCTTCATTTAAGAAAGTAACATGAAATCTGCCACATCAGATTCAGAACAGCCCAGAAATGTCTACTTGCAGGACATAGCAACTTGCAGTCCAATTTACATACTGTTCTTTTAGCCCACGTGTGGAAATTCAACAATGATTTTTTTTTCATTCCTCACAGGTAGTTTTCGGTAGCAGTTCTGACAATTCTCCTACCATCAAGCACTTATTAGGGTATGAGAGCACACAGCTCTTTTCCGTCTAGGAGTGTGTCTCCTTTCAATCTTGACTGCAGAGCAGAGGTATGCTCAATTTCCCCTGATAGTAAGAAAAAGGCAGACATCTCTGAGTTTTCTCTTTCATTATGCTGGGTGCAGGTGGGCTTGCGGGAAGAACCAGCTTCCACTAATTCTGGTAACCACGTTATCTAACTCTCAAAACAGGGAAAATGACTGGGAAGAGAGGAGACAGAAGTTCTGAGAAGCATCCCCTGGTTATTGTTGCTAGGGCAACTGCTACTTGGCATCCTCCAAATAGTCATCGTCTGTCACACTTGGGGTATAATTCACAGACATACAACACATCTGAGTGGATTTGGGAGGGGGGGGAGCGGGGGAGGGGACAAAAGTTCATGTAAATAAATGAGAGAATTTTAAATAGGCACATAAACAAAAGTGCATGCCTCATATTTAGAAAGAAGAGAGAGGAGACAGGCGTAAGAGGAATACAGTTTTTAAGATGAGCACCGCTGCTAAATATTAGTGTTTTTCTTATTGCACAAATTAGTTAGCCTTTACACATTCCCAGTAATTTGTCTACCCATCTGCCTCCTTCCTTTTATAAAAATCCCTTCTTCCCCCAAATACTAGTCTTCTGTAATATGACTTCAAAGTAAACATATGCAAAGACATAGATGTCATTTTCTCTTTTACAACCCTTAAGAGAGCAAAGAATTAAAAATACTTGCTCATTGTTTAGCCGAACGTCTGACTCAGAAGCAGGCCTGGGTTTGTCAGGAGAGAAGATAAAGCATTTATTACCCAAATAATCATTGACAAAAACAGACATGAGCCCTGAAACACCCTTAGTCAAATCTAAGTTGTACCCTTCATTTTTCTTACGCCTTCATTTCTTAGAGCCAGGGTGTCTGCTTATTCTTTCGAATTACTGTTTCTTCTTCTTAACATTATAGAAATGTTATCTTTCACATTTTGAAAAAAGAGGTACCATTGCTCAAACCATAAAGCAGAAAAGAAAGCCTTAACGATATCTGTCATCAAAGTCACATAAAACCCCAACAGTTTCAACCTCCTCTTAGTATTCACTGGTGTCAGCATCATAAAAATGTGCAGAAAACTCATATCAGTGTATCACATTTACAAAATGAGTTTAATAGCAAATGCATTTTTGGAAGCAAGTGGGAAGAAAGAGAAAGATTTTAACCAAATACACTGAATGAATTAAAAAACCCATAATGGATTAAAGAGGATGAAATAAAAATCAGGAAAAGGAACCGTTGTAATGGCTTCACCAAAAGCTTTTCTTTTCCCTTTAGAGAGAATTGCTAAAGTTCTATGAAAACCAAATAATGTACTTCCATATAATCAAAATGATGAAACCAGACATCAAGCAAATAAAGAAAAATAATTACTTAATTACTAGGCTTAACATTGCACATTGGTTCCACCAAATCAGTCAGGCTTCAGTATTATTTCACATGTTTATTTTTAATGGAGTCACCCAAATTTTGTGACCCAAGACACTCACTGTTTAGAACTCTAGGGAAAGGATAATCACACAATGATAGCCATAATAAAAATGATAGTTCACTTTTGCTATGCACTTAGTATCTGTCAGACGCCATCATATAATCTTTATAGGGATTCCTTCACTTAATGCTCACATGACAATTACGAGATAGACACTAATTAAATTATTCTTATTGTACAGATTAAGGAATTAAAGAAACTAGGTAACGGGCTCAAATTTAAATAACAAGGAAATGGCAGTACCAAGATAGAACCCATTTTTTACGTTAGTGTCATATACTGTAGGAACTTGGTTGGCTGCCCACTGTCTACTTGGGCCCATGATCTCTTTTCACCTGGAGTATTTCTGTGCATTTGGGCTACAGCTTCCCTATCTAACCCCCACCTTTTATACGGCAGATGTTCCTGACTGTTCTTCTTTCTGGAACTCTAGTTCCCACCCCAGATCTCTTACTACACTTATATTTGCATTGAACCCTAATATTGCAGGTTGAAGCAACTAATTCTTCCCTTTCTCTATTGGCTTCATTTCACCTAGGTAGACATCTAATCCTTGGTAATACCTTCTACCAATTTCTGCCTTTTTTTTTGTATCATTTGAATTTGCATTTCCTCTGCTTTGCACTTAGGGACTTGTTTGCTACATCTCCTCCCCCTCCACCACACACACACACACACACACACACAAAAACTACACTACCCCTTGATAATTCTTATGCTTATTTTCCAACATACATAATAGAATTACGCAGCATAACATAACCTGTATTCTGCTATTAAGGGTCAAACTCTCCAGAGAATAAAGTCCGAGCATCTTAAAGGCAATGACTTGAGTTTTACTGATTTCTATATCTGCATCTCAAATGAATACCTAGTGCTGTTCCTTATGCACAGATTTCAATAAGTGATTGTAAATTAAATGGGATCATATGCCAAGAAACTAGCTTTTTAATTTACATTAATGAGTATACTAATCAGGATAAGCTAGGCTGTGCACTAACAAGCACACCCAAATCTCAGTGGCTTTTCATAAGCAAAGTTTATGTTTTACTCACCTAGTCCATGCCTTGCAGGGTAGCATGGAGACTGCTCATCATAGTCACCCACATTACAGACTGATAGAACCTCCATCTCAACACATGATCCCATGTGACTGAGACAGGGGAAAAAGGGCAATATGGCAAAACACATAGCTTCCTTAAATTTCTGCCCAGAAATGACAAACATAATCTCCCCTCACATATTATTCATCAGGGTAAAACAATATGGTCACCCCAAACACCCAGAAGCATAGGGAAGTGCAACCTGTCAATACTACCACATTGGGGATTAGATTTCAACATACAAACTGACACAAATATCTAGTCCATAACACTTGGATATTGCCCTTGTTTCATAGCATAAGACATGGAAAGAGGCTATCAGTCAAGTAATCAGGAAGAAATGCATCCTACCTAACATGTCCCTTAGTGAGATAAGAATATATTATCTAAATTCATTTCCTTTGTGAACTTTATGAAGTCAGGTGTCCTCTTTGTGTCTAGCCTAGCCTAATATTTCTTGATGTTTATGTCTAAAAAGGCCAACAGTGTATCTGAAAAGAAAATCATATACAGATTATGTATATAATGTGTGTGTGCGCATGCATATGTGTGTGTGTGTGGATAAAAGGATACACACATACACAAAGAGAAAGAGGGAGAGAGAGAATGCATGAGCAAGTGCTGGATAAATCCAAACTATAATGCCACTCATAAAATCTCCCAGTAATGAACACAAATTTTACTTGCTTTAAAAAAGGTGTTATCAAGATATCGTATGTTCAGATTTTCTAGTAGGAAGATCATTTAATCAAAGATCAGATTCCTACTTAGTGCCATGATTCACACTTGGTGTAGGGAGTCAGCAGTTCCAAGATTATCTGCCCCCAAATGAGCATATTACAAGGGTAGGAGACAGGGTAGGAAATGGATCCTTCTTTACCCAATCAGTACTAGTTTTTTTTTAGAAAGTAATGAGAAAACACTGCAGATACTCTGGAAAAAAGAAAAAACTAAGGTCAGCCTATAATTATTTTTATAGTCAGTCATAGTTATTTGATTTTTCCATGACATGAAATCTCTTTCCTTTGAGCTTCATGTATGCTTTATAGAGTATTTCTAAATGTACACCAGGAAATTCAAGTAGTCTAGTAATGGTTTCTGAACATCAGAGATTCTTCTGAAATGTTACTGTATCCTATATCCTGCCTTACAGTGTATATCTATATTGTGTTTACTCTTGGACATCTAGACATAACTGAGCATTTGGGGGATTATAAATGGGACAGAGGCGCCTGGGTGGCTCAGTCAGCTAAGCATCTGACTCTTGATTCTGACTCAGGTCTCCATCTGTTGTGACATTGAGCCCCACAATGGGCTCTGCGCTAACAATGTGTGTAGCCTACTTGGGATTCTCTCTCTGCACCCCCCCCCCCATTGCTCTGTCTCTGTCTCAAAATAAATAAATAAACACAGATAGATAGATAGATAGATAGATGATAGATAGATAGGACAAAATTAAGAAGCATGTATTTACATGGAGGGTAAGAATTCTCCTAGAGGAAAAATCTACTCTTAGGGTAACATGGATCATGTAACCATGACTTTGACTTAGTCATAAGACCCTAATAGTTAACAGGGAATAGAGATTCTCAGGACAGTTTGAGAGCTGTTGTTGAAACCTGCTGCTGGCCCACGTCCTTGAATGTATATCCATATGCAAAGGAGGAAGAAATTTTAGGGTATACTAAAAGGGTGGATTTACTGAGCTCTGTCACATACCTGGGCCCAAGAAACACTGTGTTTGAACCTCACAAACAGGAGGGAACTTTTCCCTATAATCTCCTCCATGGTCTCCACACTGCTTTGGGGTCCCATAGGGCTGAAGGAACCACTAACAGATGATATCTCTTCCCAGAAAAGCCACAGAGAGATTACCACACTCTGAAGTGGAAAACAAGTCAGCCAGTGCACGCGACACCACACTGGCAGAGTGGAAGCACCTTCGGAAAGGAGATGCTGGATCTAGGTAGTACAGAGCAATAAAGGTGCTCACCGCACCTATGAAACAGTAAGTACACTGTCTATGGAGGAACTGGAGCACTTGTCAGGAGATAAACCCAACATAGAGGCAAGGAGAAGTGGCAGAACATTCCAGATCTGAGGACCCCTAGCTTGGACAGTGGCCATCACAGCAGGGAATGGCTACACCATGCAGGGCAGGTTTTGAAATTGTCCAGTTGCATATCTACATGTGTATTTACTTTTAAACATTTTCAGACCCTGGAAGACTAACATATATGAATCCAAAGTCTTTGCAAGAAGCTAAAGTATATGTCTTATTACTAGATAGGACAATCATCTCTCTTATTAAATTTTTAATTTTTTTTTTTTTGAGAGAGGAGAGCATGCACAAGGGAAGAGCAGAGGGAGAGGGAGGGGGAGAACCTTAAGCAGGCTCCACACCTAGCACCGAGCCTGACATGGGGCTTGATCCCTTGACCATGAGATCATGACCTAAGCCAAAATCAAGAGTTGGGCACTTAACCGATTGAGCCACCCAGACAACTTTCTTATTAATTTAGATATGTATATGACTTCATGTATACTTATAAGCTGTTGAGGTTGAGAAAGTTCAAATTTCTTAGTGTCGGCATTTTCGAACTGAGAGGTAATATGCTGTATATTTGTTAATGGCAGTTCAAGAGGCAGTTTGGGTCCTCTGTAAATTTTCGCAAAGCAAACCAGAGAATGGAAAACTTTCAGAAAGGGTATAATTTAAAAACTGAGCTTAAACATGTTACATAGATTGTTCTCAGATTACGTCACAGGGAACAATCCTTCCTTACCGAAGTGTTTCGTGCTTTCCACGATCTCTGTTTCGATGATCTTTTGTCCTAATAGTTTATTTTCTAAATCTTGACAATCCTTTGAAAATATAATTACTCTAATTTTTGGCAAAGAACATGCCAAGTCAACAGCTGTTCTGGAACTTTCTTTGTTCTTTTTTTCTCCCCCTCTGTGTATGTGTGCACGTGTGTGTATGTGCAGGTGTGTGTGTACATGTGCTTGCATGCATCACACACTTCTGGTAGTAACACCTCTCACAGGAAGCCACAATTCCAAATAAGGGTATAGGAAAAGAATTTCACAATCTCCTCTGAAGTGAGAGTTTGAAAATAAGCACTCTCTATAGTATAAAGTTTTTTCCTATTTTGCACATATTGGGGTTTGCACATACTGGGAGCTCAATAAACATTTGTTGAGTGATGAAATCACATTTTTACACACTTAATTAGGGATTAAATATAAAGCTCACCTGATCTGTTTTCCAAGATGATGAAAAAATTGCTTCTATGATGCCCAATAGGCAAATTCAGTTTCTAGAACTAAGAAACCTCATAGGTCCCACTATATCCTTAAGGCCTTTTATTCAAATTGTCTATCTTTATCTGGAGAGTCCCTACCTACACTGAGTTGAAAATTTGCCTCTCTGAAACATCACCCACTAGGCCTAATGATTTTTATACGAAGCATCACAGAGAATGTCTACCATACCTCCCAACCTATTTAGGATGATTTCAAATCTTTTAAAGCGGTCATCAATATGCATTCCATATATACATAAAGCATGCATTATATGCACAAACATTTTAAATCAGTCATTATATTCACATTAATACATTATACAATGCACTATATAATAAAGTAGCATTATATAAAGTTTGTTAGACTTTAAGCTTAATATCTTCAATTTCAACCATTCTTTCTTTAACCTTGACCATCCAGGCCACTCTTCCCTCTATTTCATCCATTTTGTCATGACCTTGTTAAACTGCGATCCTTAGAATTGAATGCAAAGCTCCAGATATGAACTAATCAGTATTCATGATTCACTCTTTCAATAAATACTTAATGAGCATCTATTATAAGCCATTTATTATAACAAGGACTCGTGGTTAAACAAGACGTATAGTCTTTACTTGCCTTTGGAGGCTTAAAGTCAAACATAGTGCTGGGATTGAGATAAAGATAATCATATTAATATTAAATTACAACTGTGGTGACTTTATATTAAGAATAGGATGGAAAATGGGGAAAGTGGGTGATGGGCATGGGGGAGGGCACTTGTTGGGATGAGCACTGGGTGTTGTATGGAAACCAATTGGACAATAAATTATATTTAAAAAATAATAAGTAAAATAAAATAAAAATAGAAAGAAAAAAGAATAGGATGGATGCAATGTCTTCCTTTGGACAGTATAATTCTATCACAAAAACGTAAATTATGTCAGTATTTTTAACATCCACATCAAAAGTGTAATTAAAATGAAACTAGTGGTCATTCATGTTTTCATATAATTTGCTAACAAGGTCAGTCATACAAATAGACACATCTAACATTGAATTTCTTAGAATGTGTGAAAGAAGCAAAACCAGGAAAGGAAAGACCTAAGGAAAAAAATGGTTAAACATCTCCAGATTTCTGATAAATTGTAACTTGTAAAGGGAAAGCATATGCTTAAACAAATAGAATAAATAAAATAAAAACCTAGAAGTTATTATACTTAAAAGTAAAGAATTTTGGTTTTCCTTGAGACAGCATTGCACAGTGGACAGAGTACTGAAATAAAACTTAGAAAAATCAAGACCAATCCAGATGGTTTAAGCTAAAATCACTTATTCTCCTTGAGGCTAGTATCCTCATAAAAAATATGGAATTTAACTTTCCTTCTTCCCTGGTTATCATCATGAGTGCTAATTCATTTGATAACACTGTGAGAACATATTAAATAATACATGGAAGGGCTTTGAAAAGAATAAGCCACAATGCAAAGGTAGCTATTTGTTTTTACAGAGGAAGGAGAGAAATCGTGATTATAGCCATTAGGGAATAACAGGTGCTGACTTACTCTCCAACCATAAACATCTATGAAATGGTGCTATCAATGCACAGACAGTGCCGAGATATGATCCTTAAAAAAAGGAACACATGTTAAGTAAACTCCACATTAACCTTAGCTTCCTATCTAGGGATACCTTCCAAACTGGATGGTTGAGAAGTGGAGACAAATATAGACCAGGAGAACTGCTGGACAAACAAAACTTTTCATGATGACTTGGGGCTGCTGCTTGAGACGGACATTTATGAGACAGAATGCTGGGGAGAAGACATACACAGAGAAGGAAATCCAGAAATCTGCGGGGGGCTGTTTATTTTATTTATTTAAAAAAATTTTTAACATCTATTTGTTTATTGTTATTATTATTGGTGTTTATTTTTGAGAAAGAGAGAGACAGCATGAGCGGGGGAGGGGCAGAGAGAGAGGGAGGCACAGAATCTGAAGCAGACTCCAGGCTCTGAGCTGTCAGCACAGAGCCCAACGTGGGACTCAAATTCACAAACCGCCAGATCATGACTTGAGTGAAGTCCGACGCTTAACCGACTGAGCCATCCAGGCACCCAAAATTTATTTATTTTTGAGAGACAGAGATAGAGCATGAGCAGCAGAGGGGCAGAGAGAGAGGGAGACACAGAATCCAAAGCAGGCTCCAGGCTCTGAGATGTCAGCACAGAGCCTGGTGCAGGGCTTGAACTCAGGAACCATGAGATCATGACCTGAGCCGAAGTCAGGCATCAGACGCTTAATCGACTGAGCCACCCAGCACCCTGCAGGGGCTGTTTAGACTCTTTTACGAAACACTAAGTTGCATTTGTTCAAGGTGTGATATCTTGGGATCTGAAAGAGATCTGAACGAGAGCTGAATGAAAATTCTAGATGTTTCTCAGTGCTGAGAATACTAGAGTTCTAAGCAGAGTAGATAAACCTCACTAAACACTAGAAAACTTTTATTTCAGACCAAATTTAGGAATAGGGCTATTCCAGATATGCCCAAGCCTTACAGGATCAAGCTGATCTGTGAATAAATTAATCACTTGCCAGAAGAATACTTAATATTCCTTAAAAGAGGTCACATAATTTGGGTTTCAGCAATATAATATCCACAGTACCCAGTATACCAACAAAAATATGAAGCATGTGAATAAATCAGGAAAAATGAAGAACAGTCAGTAGACACAGATACAGATATGACACAGAGAGCAGAATTATGAGAAAGACACTGATACCTATGATTAGCATGTTCAAATATTTAAAGGACAAAATGGATATAATAAATAAACATCTGAGGAAATCTTGGTAGAGAAAGGACAACTATCCAAAAGATGTTCTAAAACTAAAAAATACAATGTCTGAAATGAAAAAAAAAAAAAAAGCACAGAATGAATTGAAGACAGTCCATAAAAATGATGCAAACTGAAGCACAAACTTTAAAAGAATAAAAACAAACAAACAAACAAAGCCTCAGTTATCTACAGGTCAATATCAAGCACTGGTAAATATGTGTAAAAATGTTTTTAAAAATATCAGCCCACGTATCCAGCAGTATGAAAGAACCACAATTCACATAAATGCAAAGAAAGCACACTTAGGTATATCATTGTCAAATGGCTAAAACTCAATGATAAACAGAAAAATCTTAAAAAGTGCCAAATAAAAAAGACACATTATAGACACACAGCAAAAACTGACAAGAGAAACCACTGACTTTTTAAATAGGAAATTATACATTTCAGAAGACAGTGAAACAACATTTTAAAATGCTCAAATTTAAAAAAAAACATGTCAATCTGGAATTCAATATATTGCACCAAAAAATATTCAAAAATAAAGAGAAAATTAAAACATTTTTGTCAAAAAAATGCTGAATTTGTTAGCAGCAGACTAAAATTCAATGTTCAAGAGAATTCTTTTGAAGGAACAGATAGCCTATAGAAACTCAATTTATGTGAAGGAATAAAGAGTAGGAATGCTTAATACATAGCTAATTTGAAATTTGCTTTTACACTTTCTTAATTTTAAAAAGACCACTGTTTAAAGTAAATAGTAATAACATCATATTTTGACGTTTATAATATATTTAAAAGCAAATAGTATGAAACAACAGCCCAGAAATAGAAAAGCGGTAAGGAAAGGTATATTGTCAATATGTTTTACATTAAGTAAGAGGTGATAGAGCATTACTTTGAAGCAGAGGGTGATAAGTTAAAGATGTACCTTGTTTTTAAAATAAAGATAAATGAAGGAAGTGTAGTTAGTAATATAATATAGGAGATTGGATTTCTAAAGGTACTTGAATAATGCAACAGAAGCCAATTTACTTAATGAAGCAGCAAACTCCTGATACCAAGCAATGGGGAAAAAACCAAAGACCAAATGGTAACATAGAAAACCAATAACAAGATGAAAACTTAACCCAACCATAATCATAATTATATTATTGGGGGCGTCATCTGAGTGCATATTTATGACATAAAATAATTTCAATTTTCTGTCTTTATAAGGGAAAATCTCAAGGGTTTGTATTTGAGGTTCACATTAATTGGTATTTTATTTTCTTAAAACCTAAACGTTGTCAGTTAAGAAGAAATCCACTCTGGGGTACAGATCCTGCCATTTAAATTCTAGGTTTTGGGTTTTTTCTGATCCTTGGTAAAGTTTTACCCAAGAAACAGAATACATACATATATATTCAAAAACATGAACCATTATAAAGTGAAATAGGAAATTGAGTGATTTAAGTTTCGGCAGACCTCACCTTTTTTTTTTCCTTTTTTTTTTCAAGTCCCTGAAAGACTGTAGCTGGACTGGTTCCAGTTCTCTTTGGGATAACAAGTGACTTGAAATTAAAAACAAAAAAACAAAAAACAAAAGCAAAAACCCACAGTCTCAAACAAGGTCAGGTAATACCATTCTCTGCCCTGCTCCCAAGGCAAAAAATATGAACACTTTTAGTAACAATTCAGGATTCAGCTTTATCTCCTAACTGCCCAGTCAGTGGAAGTTCAACATCCTGATTATTTTTAGACATCTATACTTGTGTATATTGATATATAATCTTATATTAGATGACAACTTATTTTTTCTAAGTCCAGCAATCATTTTTAACTAAAATCCTTCTACGTGTTTTGACTGCTGTTCAACTTGCTACCGTTCAGAAAAAGCAAAATTTCTATAGCGTTCATCTCAAATCTTATTGCTTTACAACTGTGGTATACCTTCCATTAAAAATAAAAAGACGAAGCAGTCAATCCAGTGATTACTCTGACATGGCTTTCATTGGGAAGGAATAGAAAAAGGGGTGATGGCAAAGAGAAAACCAATAGACAAAAAGATAATGAAACATACAATGATTTTCTTTAAGAGGGAGGGAGAGAGAGAGAGAATGTTATATTCAAGAAAAGGAAAAAACAAAACAAAACAAAACATTGAAAGCATGAAGCCATAGCCAAAAACATGTTGTATGGTAAGTAGGTTTTCTTTCTTTTTCCCTCTTTTTTCTTTTTTCTTTTTTCTTTTGTTTAAATAAAATCTCCTCCCAAACCATCATCACTTTTTTAATCCTCCCCAGACCAGGCTTCATCTTCAGACCCTTTGTCCCCAGATTTCTCCAGTGGAGGGCCTTCAGAGGATTTCTTTTCTGGAAGGCTTTCTGGTTCCTTGACTTCTTCTTTAAGAGAAGGAATCTTTTCCCTTGAAGCCTTTGAAGCTATGGGGCCACCTGCTTTTCCTTTTGTCTTTCACAGGGCTTGGCATCACTGTAGCCTTTGGCCTGGGTCTGGGAATTTTCTTTTCTTTTCTCTCAGCTTTGGACTTCTTAACCATCATTTTCTTTTTCTTTTTTGAGCTGCCATAGTCACTATCATCAACATCTTCCACTAGGAAATCATCATTGCTGCCTGAATCTTTCTCCTGGAATGGTGCCTCTGACTCCTCTTCTTGCTCTTCTCCACTGCTCACATCTTCCATGAGCATCTCTCTGTGACTGGAAGCTGCTTAAGAGGCTGCCTGCTGTTGCTGGTGCACATTTTTAGGATCTCTTTCATCTTCACTGTCCTCTGCAGAGTGAGAATCATCCTTCTTGGTCTTCACATATTTTTCTTCTGAGTCCTCCCTGTATTCTTGTGAATTCTTTCCAGACTGCCTGTTACTTTTAGCTTCTTGGAGAGATGGTCAAATTTTCTTAGCTGGAAGAGCCTGAATCTCTTCCATAATCTTCATCAGCATCATCAGACTCCTGACACTGAAGAATCAATGACCTTTTGCTTTCTGACAGGCTGAGACGTGTTTGTTGCCAAAACAGGTCCGAATCCAGAAGCCAAAGACCAGGACCCACCCACCCCACCCCACCCCACGCACATGGTGCCACGCACCTTCAACTTTGGCATTTGGGGCCGTGGCTGCAGAACCCCAAGCTGCTGGCTTGTCAGACCCCCCCTTGATTCAGCACCCCTTAATCTGATGATTAATCACCCCACTGCCCCCACTCCCCCGTCTCTTCAAAATGGATGAATCAAACCAGTCCTGATAACTATATTAAATGCCAGTAGACTAGACATTCCAATTAACAAAAACATATATGCAATCTGTCAGAAACACAGAACAATGTTCAACTCCCAATATGGCACCATTTGAGGAAAACACCAAAGAGCCACTTAGTGTCAATTTGACATTAGACCCCCTTCACCCTGGGGGTGATTCATCTTGACTAGCATTGACATATGTTCTGTATATTTTCTGCTTCATAAAACCTCAACTAGCTCCAAAACCCAAATGTCTACAGAGCATTGTATCTTCAAGCATAAACAATGGACAAGCAAAACCAAAGGACTAATTTTACAGTAAGAAGTATGGCAGTGGGCACACAACAATGGAATCCACTGATCTTAATGCATATACCACCACCAGAAGCTGCTGGACTGACCTTTTAATAGAGTGGCTTATTGAAGTTGTGACTGAGGCACAAGCTCAGATATGTTATTATGTGAGGATGAGCACCGCCTTCAAGGATGCAATATATACTCTTAATTTGCAACCAGTGTATGATGCTATGTCTTCAATTAATAGAAATCATGGGTCTAGAAATCAAGAT
Organism: Panthera pardus; assembly: GCF_024362965.1. NCBI lineage: Eukaryota > Metazoa > Chordata > Mammalia > Carnivora > Felidae > Panthera > Panthera pardus. Next base: position 26,570,595 of record NW_026526721.1, on the reverse strand, counting down.
GTAAAAGTGAAAGTGTTTACCTGCTTATCATCACTTTGCTTAACTCCTGCATCAAGTCTTTGCAACACTGACCTCAGTAAAGGTCTTTGTAGATCCTGATTTTCCGAATGGTTAGCTGTTCTAATTGGTACCAGCAAGAGTTTCAATAGATTTTATTCTCTGGCAATTACCTGAGACTCTGAACTCATGCCCAGAAAAAAAAAAAAGCAGAAACACAGAGGAATCATAGACCTGAGGGGTAGTGTCCTTGATTATCACAAGGAGCTAGAGCTACTGTTACACAACAGAGGAACAAGTTTAGTGCTCAGAGGACGCACTTGAACATGTTTTGGTGCCCAATTTGCACAATCTTACCAGTTAGTGAATAAGTGTAGCAGCCACATGCAAAGAATGGCATCGTGACCAGGCTCTCAGTACCTTCAGATATGAGGTTCTTCATCATTCCCCTAAGTAAAGTTTCTAAATGAGTTTATTTTCTAGCCAAAGGTGAGGAAAATCTTGAATGGCTAGAATAAGATGGAGATGATGAGTATCAGTTGTGGCCAAGAGGTTGGCTTCAGCACAAAACTTCCTAGAACATATTTCCTCTGGGAAATAAGGCCCATAGGAGTCCTAATAGATCTTTTCCCAGAAATTTCATGAAGCAAGTGAATTTAAGTGGCACGAATGATGAAATATAGTGAAATATAGATGCAGTCCTGTGCAACCCAGCATACCAGCCCTGTAGTACTGAAGGAATGAATTATTCTCCTAGCTGCTGGAAGTGTTGGTAGCAGATAGCTGTCATATGTGAGTCCTCTCTGCACACTGCTCTTAGCTAGAGAGAGCAAATTCATCCAAGGCTACATCTCCTCCTGGTGCAACCTGAGACCAACTGATTGATTCAGGGCCATAAACATCTGACCACTTTGCTCCAGTTCAGGACAACTTTGAAGGTCTGTCCCAGACTTTGATATTCCCATCAGATGAGCTGATGCCTTTTCACCCAACTTCTCTTAATAATCAATCTCACTTACACTACTTTCACCATAGGTAGGTATTTACTGCAAGAGAACACTCTGCACTAAGCTTTCTGCAAGTTAATCTGTCTCAGAGTTGGATCTGTACCTCCTATACACAGAAAACTGCAAAGTCACTGATGAAAAGAAATTAAGAACTATCTAAATAAGTGAAAAATATATTTAATATATTGCAAGGGTCAATATTGCTAAGATGTCCCATAGTGTCCTTCGGATTCAGTGTGCTTCCATGAAATTTTTTTGCAATTTTTTGGTAGAATCTGGGAAAGTGATTCTAAATTGTATATGTAAACATGTGTATCCAAATGGTCTAAAACAATCTTGACAAAGACGACGTTGGAGGATTTATATTATGTGACTTTAAGATTTAGCATAAGGTGCATTAATCAAGACAATGTAGATTGGTGTAAGGATGAAAAAAATAAATTCAATAAAACTAAAAAGACTTAGAAATAGACCTAATATATACTCAATTAATGAATTTTCTACAAAGACTTTAAATGCAATATAGTGGAGAATAAAAATCTTCCTAACAAAAAATGCTAAAATAGGCAACATTCCTAAGGAAAAGAGGACATTGACCCCCATACCACTATTTTACTACATTCAAAAAAGATAATTTGAGATGGGTTGTAGATCTAAAAATACACACTAAAATTATAAAACTTAGAGAAAAAATTGTTGGAAAATTTCTCTAAGCCCTTTAAGTTTCTTAGCTAGAACATAAAATGCATGAAACACCAAAAGAAAACAAAAAGATAAATTGGATTCCATCAAAATCGAAACAGTTGCTCATCTAAAAACACCTGGTAAAAGAAGAAAAGGCAAGCCACAGCCTGGGAAAGATATTCAGAACACTTGTAAAGAAATTGTATCCAGGATATATAAAGATCTCTTATAATTAATTAACAACAATAAAAGAACCAAAAAATTTTAAATGGGCATAAGACTTGAATAAACACCATACAAAGGAAAATAAGGAAGATATACAAAAGGCAAATAAATACATTATAAAGTGCTCTGAATCATAAGTCATCAAGGAAATGAAAATTCAAAATACAATGAGATGTCATTTCACAACTAGAATGGTTAAAATGTTTAAAATGTTTGATAACCTGAAATACTGACATTTTGGAGCAACCAAAATTCTCAGACATTGCTGGTGGAAAAATGGCTAGTTCTTACAAAGTTAAACCTAGATTTGTCCTTTAATTTAGCAATCCCATTCATTGGTATTTGACCAAGTAAACTGAAATGTATGTCAAACAAAATATTTCTTTAAAAATATTCATAATGGTTTTATTCATAATAGCTCAAAGCTAGAAACAATACAGATATCCATCATTAGCAAAATAAATAAATAGCATATTCATACAATGGAATACTACTCAGTAATAAAAAGAATGACCTAGGAACTTGGATGATTCCAAAACCTATTCCCATTTAATGAATTTTTATAACAGACAAAACTAATGTCACGATAAAAATTAGACTATAGTTGCCTCTGAGGGTTTAATTGACTCAGAAAGAAAAGGAAGACAGTTCCTAGGATGCTGAAAACATCCCATCTTGATAGGGATGAGGATAATACAAGCATATGCATTTGTCATTTACTCTACATTTAAGATGAGTGTATTTCCCTGAATAAAAATTATACTTCAGGGGCGCCTGGGCGGCTCAGTTGGTTAAGCATCCCATTTTGGCTCAGATCACGATCTCACAGTTCATGCGTTCCAGCCCCGCATTGGGTTCTGTGCTGACAGCTCAGAGCCTGGAGCTTGCTTCGAGTTCTGTGTCTCCCTCTCTCCCTTGGCCCCTCCCCCACTCATGCTTGGTCTCTTTCAAAAACGAATAAACATTTAAAAAATTATAAAAAATTATACTTTAAAAAATGTAATAGGAGGTAGAATTATACGTCATGAAGCTACTAAGAGGCAACACATTGAAATATTTCTGGGAAGGTCAAAGCCAAATTATAAGTGGTTTGTTTTTAGTGACCACATAACTCAATTTCATCTCTTCCTCCTTATAAAATGTTTCTCTTCTTGGGGCACCTGGGTGGCTCAGTCGGTTAAGCCTCTGACTTCGGCTCAGGTCATGATCTCACAGTCCGTGGGTTCGAGCCCTGCGTCGGGCTCTGTGCTGACAGCTCAGAGCCTGGAGCCTGTTTCGGATTCTGTGTCTCCTTCTCTCTGTGACCCTCCCCCATTCATGCTCTGTCTCTCTCTGTCTCAAAAATAAATAAACGTTTAAAAAAAAATTAAAATGTTTCTCTTCTTGTCAGTCAGCAGATAACTATTTGGTGAGCTTTCACTATTTTCTAAGCGTTGTAATCTCAGATGTCCTATGCCCCATATGTCATGGCAGATAGCTAACTTTAAGTTAGCTATCTAACTTAAATTACATACTGGGTAATTAAGTTACATACTGGGTTTTTTTTATATTATATGAAATTTATTGTCAAATTAGTTTCCATACATTACCCAGTGCTCATCCCAAAAGATGCCCTCTTCAATGCCCATCACCTACCCTTCCCTCCCTCCCACCCCCCATCAACCCTCAGTTTGTTCTCAGTTTTTAAAAGTCTCTTAAGCTTTGCCTCTCTCTCCCACTCTAACCTCTTTTTTTTCTTTTTTTTCCTTCCCCTCCCCCATGGGTTTCTGTTAAGTTTCTCAGGATCCACATAAGAGTGAAACCATATGGTATCTGTCTTTCTCTGTATGGCTTATTTCACTTAGCATAACACTCTCCAGTTCCATCCACGTTGCTACAAAGGTTCCTCAAAAAATTAAAAATAGACCTACCCTATGACCCAGCAGTAGCGCTGCTAGGAATTTACCCAAGGGATACAGGAGTGCTGATGTATAGGGGCACTTGCACCCCAATGTTTATAGCAGCACTCTCAACAGCCAAATTGTGGAAAAAGCCTAAATGTCCATCAACTGATGAACGGATAAAGAAATTGTGGTTTATATACACAATGGAGTACTACATGGCAATGAGAAAGAATGAAATATGGCCGTTTGTAGCAACATGGAAGTTACATACTGCTTGAACTTAGTATGGTCCCTTTTCTTTATCATCTGGAAGAACATTAGGAAAATTAATATGGAAGAAAAAAATCAACTGTTGAAAACTGTTCATCGGTGATATAACAGTTGGGGGGATTTTTTCGTTTGGGAAATTCCTAGCCCTCATGAAATAACTGAAGTCATGTTCTTCAAGTTGAATCCTTTTCAATTCTCAGATAGTTTAATGAAAGCACAAAAACAAAATAGGACTTGTTCAGAGTTTTACTTCACTGTCATGTAGAGTGTGCCTTGCTGGAAGTTTAAGCATCATGGGAAGAGCTTGATAAATATGTAGATTTTGCTTCCTATCTTGAAAACTATTTTAGTAAGATTATGCAGCCAGGTTCTTAAAATAGTATTACAAAAAGCTAGATTTTAGAAATAAACACAGAAAAATTCTGTGGAATAAAAAAGAAAAGTCTACATGGAAGATTGCTATAGACTGTGTCCCCCAAAACTTTGTATGTTGAAACCTAACACACAATGTGATTTGAAGGTGGGGCCTCTGGGAGGTGATTAGATCATGAGGGTGGAGTTCTCATGAATGGAATTACTGTTTTATTAAAAAGAGACCCCAGAGAGATCCCTTGCCACCACGCATGGACACAGACATTGAAAAGACAACCATATATAGGAGCGACTGGGTGGATCAGTCAGTTAAGCATCCGACTTTGGCTCAGGTCATCATCTCACAGTTCACGGGTTTGAGCCCCATGTCACGCTCCGCACTGACAGGTGGAAGCCTGGAGCCTACTTCAGATGCTGTCTCCCCTCTCTCTGCCCCTGCCCCACTTGTGCGCATTCTCTCTCTCTCTCTATTTCTCTCTCTCTCTCTCTCTCTCTCTCAAAAATAAATAAATAAACATATAAACATTAAAAAAAGAAGAAGAAAAAAATGAACCATATATGAACCAGGAAGCAGAACCTCACCAGCAAATTTTCCGGTGCCTTCATCTTGGACTTCCCAGCCTCCAGAACTTTGAGATATGAGAAATAAGTTTCTATTGTTTATAAGGCACCCAGTATATGCTATTCTTTTATAGCAGCCAGAGTAGATTAAGACAGAGATCATCACAGACAAAAACCATGGCTGTGTGGATGATTTTTCTCTTCCCAGGATTTACACCTCCCTCTTGGTTCTCTTTTGGCTTTATTTCAGCCTCAAGGGACACCAGGGTGTCTACTTGCTGCAAGACCCAAAAATGGACAAAAAACTCACTTCCCATCTTGCTCCTTGCTTAACAAAGCTAAAATCTGAAAATAACTTTACTAAGAACTAAGGAGAAAGTAAAGGAAAATAAAGAAAATGCAAAATTAGAAAAGGCCTGGACTAATAAAATACAGATTTCTGATTCAAACATAGTTAAATTGAAGCCACAAGTTAACTGGTCCAATTTACCAACATTCAGGCCAGGGTTTTGCTCACTTCCTCCAACACATTCTGCTGATTAGACAGTCATCTGGGTTTGGAAAACAAAACAAAACACAAAAATCCTTTTTTAAGCTTACAAATTATTACTTATGGAGGCTGTCTATTATACATTTTAATTAGACATTCCTTGTTTCCCCCCCCCCTCCCCAATACAAAGCTGAGATAAGTGGGGAGGATCAGGGTTGAGCAGACAGTTTTGGAGCAAAAAAACACAGTAGGGAAACAGGTCAGAGTCTAAGCTTTTAGCAACTCCTTACATGCACATGCTGTAGGCCTGAAGTGCCCTTTAAAAAGCAACTAGTCCTTTTTACACTCAGAGTCTTTCTTTAGTCCCCCACGTTTAAAGACTCTCCCTCTCTTCTCCTGGCTTTTTAATTCTCTTTGTATGGCTTCTTCTGAACAGTGACTGAGTTGGCCAGTCTGTGACTTGGCTGTAAATTACTCCCCTGTAAGTTTCCTCTCATTTGATTGGCTTCAATCTCTATAGCCTGGCCTCTTCCCTGATCTTGGCCTAGACTCCAAAACACTGCACTGTAGCCTAGTCTGTGCTGAGGGGCTCCTCCTTGTCTGAAAGTTGACTCAGATGCATGAGGAGATGAAATACAGACCTCCGTATGAGCGAATCACTATCAGGGCATGGAGGATGTGAGTAAGGGTTGTGTGTGGGGATTCTAAGTTGAAAAGGAATAAAGAAAGGGAAGTGGAAGACTTAGAATTTTGTTTGACCCTGGGAATTACATCTGCTTACAACACATATCAAATCATTTTTGTTTTCCCTGATGACGAGAACGCCAGAGGTTTCTGACCTCATGGGTATTTAAGCTCTTAGTTGCCCACACACCTCACTGTTTTTCCTCTATCACCTTGAAGGGACCTTCGTATTCCCCATCCCAGGATTTAATCCTTGGCTTTCTGCTCTTCTCTCTGAGCGCTATTTAAATCACCCTTCCATTTATGTATTTTCAAATTCTGTCCCTATGCTTTCAATTTCTAACTCTGTAGTTTATGTTCAGCACTATTCCTCCCACTCTCTATTTTCCTTGAAAACAAATGTCACTTGACCTATGGCTCCCAATAGCTACCTTCCCCCTGCTGATAGAATTATTTGCTGACAAATTTATTGGAAAGACAAGAATTATTTGCTGACAAAATTATTTGAAAGATTTTATGTCCAAAGCGTATGTTTTCTTTTTGTAGTTTCTTACATACTGCCATCTGGTTTCTGTTCCTGCTTTATCTCCCTCTACATTCTCTCTTAGACCTCTTTGTTGCATTAAAAACTAGGAAAGCTGCTTCACTGAAGACCATGAAAAACTTTTAGTAAATTTCCCTTCTTCCTGTGTTGCTTAAGCCAAGTAGAGCAGGGATATATTATGAAGAAAAGTAGTACTATTAATGCTAGGTATGAATCAGAAAGCTGCCTCCCTCCCAGTTCAAGTTAACATGCCTTGACTGAGGTCTTACTATTTCCCAGACACTTTATTTAAATGCTAGAGAAGTAAAGGTGAGGGGGGAAAAGATGGATTGTTGAATTCCTGGATGATAACTAAATTCTTGAAAAGAATTCAAAAATTATTTTGAGCATTTTATCAGGGTGAACTTGAGTTCTAAAACTCTATTTGCAAAGGCATAATAGAAATATCTTTGCCAGGGGCACCTGGGACGCTCAGTCAGTTGAGCGTCCAGCTTCAGTTCAGATCATGATCTCATGGTTCATGGGTTCAAGCCCCACATTGGGCTCTGTACTGATAGCTCAGAGCCTGGAGCCTGCTTCAGATTCTGTGTCCCCCCCTCTCTCTTCTTCTCTTCTCTCTCTTCTGCTTGCATTCTGTTTCTCTGTCTCTCAAAAATAAATAAAACATTAAAAAATTTTTTAAAGAAATATCTTTGCCACAATCTTAATATCAACAAAACAAAACTCATTAGCCTCCCTTTGCTTGTTCCTGAAAATATCATTTTATTTTTTACTAATGCAACTCCTTATCATATTTTTATCTCTTTTTTTTTTTTTTTTACATCCCTTCATGTATAATCAGTCATCAGCTACATTTTCTGAAGTCTAAGTACTATACTGGTAATGCCTCTCATGGAATTGATTCACTGAGTGGAGTTTTGCTTTTTAAATATACATAAAATAATGTAGTATCATTAATGTCAGAAAACTAAAATTTAAGGTTAGGATCAACAGAAAATACAAAGTGGGATATTTCATGCTGGAAAAGAAATGATCCGCCCAAGAAAATGATTTAAAAACTGTGAAACTTTTTGAACCTAACAAAAGGAGAAATTAACATTCTTACAACCATCATGGGAAATTTAGCGTACTTTTTTCCAGAAACTAGTAGATAAAATAGACCAATATTGGGGCGCCTGGGTGGCTCAGTTGGTTAAGCGGCCAACTTCGGCTCAGGTCATGATCTCGCAGTCCGTGAGTTCGAGCCCCGCGTCGGGCTCTGTGCTGACAGCTCAGAGCCTGGAGCCTGTTTCAGATTCTGTGTCTCCCTCTCTCTGACCCTCCCCTGTTCATGCTCTGTCTCTCTCTGTCTCAAAAATAAATAAACGTTAAAAAAAATAAAAAATAAATAATAAATAAAATAGACCAATATTTACAAGACAAAAGGGCGATTTAAGTAACATAAAAAGTAAACACTACTGCATTCAAAATGCAATACACATTAAATTGAAATGCACATACAGTATTTACAAAGAATGACCATATATCAAGTCAAGGAAGAAAGCCCCAAAAGTAAAAATTAAGAAAAGTATTTTATGCATACAAGTTATAATCACTATTAACGCAAAAAGCAAGTATAAAACTCAATAACCATTCAAGTAAAACAAATCAAAAAACAGATTAAAAATCTGGCAAACTAGGAAGATAATAAAATTCTCTTATTCTAACACTGCATGTTTATTGGAAGTCCAAGATGTATATAATGCTTGAAACCGCTAATGGAAAACATTCTACACTTTCCTACTAAAGTCAGAAACAGAACTGTAATTTCTGCTATTGCTATTAATATCTATCACTATACTTGAGGTTTTAGGCAATGCAATAAAATAAGAATAAGAAATAAATAAAATAAATAAGAAAAGAAGTGAAACTGGAAAGATAATTTTGTATATATTATTACTATATGTGAGAGGGGAAAGCCACTATATTTATAATAAAACTAATAAAGTGGGTTTAGCACTTTAGGATTAAAGTACAATGTATAAAATATCAATAGTTTTTCTAAATCCTGCCAATAGAAGACAGAAAATCACTTCCACAGTGATAACAACAAATGTAAAGCGCTTAGGGATACACTTCATTAGAAAGATGAGTATTCAACTTATGATAGTAGAAAATTTTCAGAGTAAATTCTCAGAAAACAAAATGTAAAAATATACTAAAATTTATAAAATTAAAAATTCAAACATGACCAACAAAACTAAAACTGAATTACATGAAAATATTTAGGATAATAACAAAAAATGTTAGATAAGAGTGACTCAGGGAAAATAAGTAAGAGAAGGATTAAATAAAATATCAGAATGAAAAAGAAATATATTTAGAGATAGAATAGAATAGAAATTTAAAAACTGAAAAAAAAGTATTTTGATTTCTAAAGAGAAAATTATAAAAATATACGGAATGGCACAAGAATTCCTGAATAAATAGGTGTAACATCTTCATTGATGGTAAGTCTCAGCATAGTTTTTCTTAATTAATACAAAAAGTCGATGCAATGTAAAATAGTAAAATCAATATCCATTAGGATTTAATAGAATTTTGTCGACTGATTCTACATTTCATATAAAAGATAAATCTGTAGGAATTTGAAGATGAACAATAAGGAGAATCTGTCTTACCTACCAAATGTCAAATATACTTTAAAAGTACTATGGTATTTATGTAAGAATAGACAATGAAACCCATAAAACTAAATACAACATTCAGAAAGAGGCCCATGATTAAGTATTTGGAAAAGATGGCACTTAATATCAGGGAAGAAAAGAAACATTATTCATAAATGGTATTGGAAAATTAGTTGAATATTTGGACAAATAAGTTAGCTCTCACCTCAGACTTCTCACAAATATAAATTTTAGGTGCATTCAAGAAAAATATAAAATTAAATATTATAGTGTTATAGGAAAATATAAGGTAATGCTTTCTTGAGTGTAGGCTAGGGTAGAAGACAAAAAAAGGAAAAGTTATAAATAAATAAAAATTCATGGACTAAACTAAAATTAATCACATGAATTCCACTGACACAGCATCAATAAAGTTAATGAACCAGTATTTCCAGCTATTGACCTTATGCTGATACTTGCTAATGATGTGTCTATCTTTAAAAAATGAACATGAGCACCTGATCGTATAACATGCCACAGATACAAACTTCTGGTTAAATCAGTAAATCGATAAGCAAATAATTCCACTAAATGTTTTAAATGGGCATATTGAAAAGTACACAAAATCCATTTCCTGGATTTTGGTAACAAAGTACCCATTTAAGGTATCATACTTGTAGAATTATTTCCTAGGTAAAATAGATAAATCTCAAGCAAGCAATTTATTATTGTTTAAAAGTAAGAACATAGGTCCATCTCAGAATTACAGTTGCCAAATTAGTAAACTTTCATAGCAACTAAGCCAGTATTTTTCTAGCTTCATTGAGGTACAATTGACAAAAGTTATATATACTTATGGTGTAAAACATGTTTGATATATGTATATGTTGTGAAATGATTATTACAATCAAGCTAATTAACATATCCATAATTTCTCTTGTTTTTTTTTGTAACTACATGAGTTCTTTGGGGGATTCCTTTTTTTATTTTTTTTCATTTTTAATCTTTTTTTTTCATTTTATTTTTTTAATTTACATCCAAATTAGTTAGCATATAGTGCAACAATGATTTCAGAAGTAGATTCCTTAATGCTCATTACCCATTTAGCCCATCCCCTCTCCCACAGCCCCTCCAGTAACCCTCTGTTTGTTCTCCATATTTAAGAGTCTCTTATGTTTTGCCCCCCTCCCTGTTTTTATATTATTTTTGCTTCCCTTCCCTTATGTTCATCTGTTTTGTGTCTTAAAGTCCTCATGAGTGAAGTCATATGATATTTGTCTTTCTCTAATTTCACTTAGCATAATACCCTCTAGTTCTATCCACGTAGTTGCAAATGACAAGATTTCATTCTTTCTGATTGCTGAGTAATACTCCATTGTATATATATACCACATCTTCTTTATCTATTCATCCGTCGATGGACATTTGGGCTCTTTCCATACTTTGGCTATTGTTGATAGCGCTGCTATCAACATTGGGGTGCATGTGTCCCTTCAAAACAGCACACCTGTATCCCTTGGATAAATACCTAGTAGTGCAATTGTTGAGTCATAGGGTAGTTGTATTTTTAATTTTTTGAGGACCCTCCATACTGTTTTCCAGAGTGACTGCACCAGCTTGCATTCCCACCAGCAATGCAAAAGAGATCCTCTTTCTCTGCATCCTTGCCAACATCTATTGTTGTCTGAGGTGTTAATGTTACCCATTCTGACAGGTATAAAGTGGTATCTCATCGTGGTTTTAATTTGTATTTCCCTGATGATGAGTGATGTTGAGCATTTTTTCATGTGTCAGTTGGCCATCTGGATGTCTTCTTTGGAGAAGTGTCTATTCACGTCTTTTGCCCATTTCTTCACTGGATTATTTGTTTTTTGGGTGCTGAGTTGGATAAGTTCTGTATAGATTTTGGATACTAACCCTTTATCTGATATGTCGTTTGCAAATATCTTCTCCCATTTTGTCGGTTGCCTTTTAGTTTTGCTGACGGTTTCCTTCACTGTGCAGAAGCTTTTTTATTTTGATGAGGTCCCAATAGTTCATTTTTGCTTTTGTTTCCCTTGCCTCCGGTGACATGTTGAGTAAGAAGTTGCTGCAGCCAAGGTCAAAGAGGTTTTTGCTTGCTTTCTCCTCGAGGATTTTGATGGCTTCCTGTCTTACATTTAGGTCTTTCATCCATTTTGAGTTTATTTTTGTGTATGGTGTGAGAAAGTGGTCCAGGTTCATTCTTCTGCATGTTGCTGTCCAGTTTTCCCAGCACCACTTGCTGAAGAGACTGTCTTTATTCCATTGGATATTCTTTCCTGCTTTGTCACAGATTAGTTGACCATATATTTCGGGGTCCATTTCTGGGTTCTCTATTCTGTTCCATTGATCTGAGTGTCCGTTTTTGTGCCATGGGGGATTCCTTTATATAACATTCCATAGCTGTTTTTGAAACCAATTTTCATGAAATATGTTATTTTAATCATTAACATATATTGATCAAGAGATCTGGGAGAGAAAAAAATGAAGTGATAGTGTAGAGAAATGGTAAAACAGATGAGAAAAATTCATGATCAAATGCCATAATGTTTCAAAAAATAAATAATTCATAAGTAAGCAGCAGACAAGATCTTATTTTGTTTTAAATAGGAAAAATAAAAACGTAAACAAGATGAAAGTAATTCTAATCATGTAATAAACAGAAAACATGGATAAGAACAAAGTACAGGAAAATGTAACATTAAATTGGTAACCAACTTAATAAGTAATTTGAGTAAATGTACAGTGTAGTAAATAATTAAGAAAAGATATAAGAAATTCCTAAAGGAATAATTGTGGAATAAGACTAACTCATTAAGGTACTCAGAAATTCATTCAGGCACACTCCTGGAAAACACATAATTGGAAGAATCCACAATAGACCAACTGCAAAGTTGGAAGATTATACTGAAGATGTCATCCTAACTTCAGCTAGCACAAGAGACATTTTACATATTTATTAGTTCAATTCCATTCAACAAATAGAAATATTAATAATATTAATATAAGGCACCATGTATTACTGTTTCCCATATGCCTGGCCTGTAATAAATAGTTCAAATACTCATTTAATTCTCATAAAATATAAAGGTAGAAATTAATATCCTATAATCATACAGCTAGTAAGCAATAGAGGTATGAATAATTCAGGCATTTTTTTTAACCCAAAGCTTATTTTTAATTGCCTTTTTGATACCTTCTAGCTTTTTTAATATGAAATTTATTGTCAAATTGGTTTCCATACAACACCCAGTGCTCATCTGATACCTTCTAGTTTTATTAATGTTTGTACAATACTACACAGCATTATTGTCTTTAAAATTATTTCCATTACATACTATGTGTCCAGCCCTGAATGAGTGTACTTACGAATTCTGAGAATACATAGCCTTATACTTCAATGGTATAAACACACTTATATTAAAAGTTTATGATTAAGGGAACTTGAATACAGAGCTCTGCTTTAGTGGTCTTTGTCTCTCCCCAGTCTCTATCACAAGATGGGATGATAATAATTTTTCATCAAATCAAGAGTGCCAAAAAGAGCAGGGCAAGTACAAGGGGTTAGTGGAAATCATAAAGGGGAAAGTGAAAATAAGCTTCACATGTTTTGTGAAGGTTTCACAAAAAAAAGGAAACTTTCAGAAACTATTCACGGACCAAAAGTCAGTTGTATTTTGAGAATGCATCATGCTTCTTTCTCCCTCAACAATATTAGTTTCCTAGGACTTCTATAACAAAGTACCACAAGCTGGGGGGCTTAAGCAACATAAATTTATCTTTTGGCCATGCTGGGGGTCAGAAATCTCTAAAATCCAGGTGCCAGCAGGGCTGCTTCCTTCTGAAACCTGTAGGAGGGAATCCTTCCTTGTCTCTTCAGGCTTCTGGGGTTTGCCAGCCATCCTTGGTGTTCCTTGTCCTGTGCCAGGGAAATTCCTGTTTCTGCCTCCATCGTCACGTGGTCTTCTCCTCTGTGTGTTGGTATCTCTGTCCAAATTTCCCTCTTGTTATAAGAACACCAGCTGTATTGGATTCAGAGTCCACCCTAATGATATTAACTAGGGCACATCTGCAAAGACCCTCTTTCCAAAACAAGGTCACATTATGAGGTAGTGGGAGTTAGGACTTTGACACGTCTTTTGGGGGGACACAATTCAACCCATAATACTCACCCCATTCTATCTAATCCTCCTCCCAACCCTATTGATTCTAGCTCCGAAGAGCTCTTTCATCCATCGTCCCTACTTGAGCTCTACTGCTTTCTCCTGGTCCACCTGAGCTACTGGGATAACCCTTAACCAGGCTGCCTCTTTCCCCTCTTCCACCATCCAGTCCATTCTTACACATTAACTCGTCATCTTTCAACATGTCCATATGGGGTCTCACATACACACACCCACAAAAACCCCTTCATTTGTTTCCTTTTACACTTACACTAAAATCCAAACACTTTGCTGGATCTACATCTCCTCGCATCTCTGGGCCTCCACCTGCCTCTTTAACATGATCTTTAAGGCATTCTTTTCCTCACTGACTTTTTAGTATTGCTCTAAAAATCCTGTTGCAATTAACCTGCATTTAAGACTGTTCATATATATGTAACAATGCATATATAAATTATATCTACAACTAGATATATATAGTTATACACATAAAATCACATCTAGAACTAGGACTATAAATTACATCGAGGAACTGCAGTTTGCTGTATATTTTTGTTGGTTTCATATGCTAAAAGTGGGCTGGGGATTGGAATGCCCGTTGAGCAAGCTCATTCACAGCAGTCATCACACAGCATATGCACCTGCTCTTTTCTACCAGTGAAGAGAGATTACATATGTGACTTTAGACAATAACAAACAAGATATGGACATTCTAGCAGATATTTGATACATATCTGTTTTAGTTTCAACAAAGTATAGATATTATTTTAGATACTCAAGTTGATACTTTGCCATTTATAAATAGTTATTAAATTGCATTATTGATTGAAACATCAATTTATTGGCTTTTTAAAAAAATGTTTATTTTTGAGAGAGCAGGGGTGGAGCAGAGAGAGACAGAGAGTGCAGGACAGAGGGTGGAGCAGAGAGAGAGACCACAGGAGAGAGGATCCAAAGCAGGCTCTGCACTGACAGCCGCAAGCCTGATGCGGGGCTCCAACTCATGAACAGTAAGATCATGACTTGAGCTGAAGTCGGAGCTTAACCGACTGAGCCACCCAGGTGTCCTAATTTTTTGGCTTTTTAAAGATAATATGAAGCTTTTAACAAGTTAATTTAAAACAACTAAGACTTGGGGCCAGCCTGGGTGGCTCAGTCAGTTATGCATCCAACTCTTGATTTAGGCTCAGGTCATATCTCACAGTTTATGAGTTAAAGCCCTGCATCGGACTCTGTACTGGCAGCCCAAAGCTTGTTTGAGGTTCTCCTTCTCTCTCTGCCCCTCCCCTACTCAAGCTCGCTCTCTCTCTCTCTCCCTCTCAAAATAAATAAATGAACATTAAAAAAAAGAAATTTTAAAAAAGCAAAACAATTAAGCCTCATGCTATTGACACTTTGGGCCAGATCTTTTTCTCTCTTGGCGAGACTGCTCATATTATGGGATATTTAGCGGCACATGTGGCTTTGACCTACGAAATGCCAGTTGCTCTGTTTTCCCTCAGTGTGACAGTCAAAACTGTCTTCAGATATTGCCAAATGTCTCCTGGGGAGAACACAAAATTGCACCCAGTTTTGAACTGCTGATATAGACAGGATAACACAAGAGGGAGAAGTCCAAATCTTGCTTTTAAAAAATAGAAACAGAAAGTAATACCAAAAATACATAATTTTCATTTCTTGATCATTTTCTGTATTAAATTTTAGGAATATATTTTCAAATTTTATGTTTTTAGAAAATATTTATAAGGATGAGTCTCATCTAAGCAATCTATTTCAACAGTAATTGGCACCTATTTGTACATTTGCTCCTTTAAACAAAGTAGTTTCTCTACATTATGAGACCTCATAATATAAAGAGGTAAATTTTAAATAATCTTATTTTCATATGTAACTATAAATTTTAATGTTTCGATTTCCAATTTTATATAAATTTAAAAATAGCTTCCCTGTCTCTTTAAATTCTTTACAATTTTTCATTTATATCACTTAATGTCAATAGTGATGTTAGCCTCAAGAAACTAAAATTTTCACTTGTAAAGATACCACTTTCCCACAAAAATAAATCTAGCTATTAAAATAAAATGGCAAGATACTTATCTTGTTTCTAACAAATGTGAGAGAAATAATTAGTCATTAATAGTGCTCTGCAATAATAGTGATTATGAGGTAAATTATATTTTTAATTCCATCATCGTATTAGCTTCAAATCAGGCTCTTGCCCCATCCTTAACAAAACAGTGAGAGTGATGGTCCTCAGACATTTTTTCTGCTTCAACTTTCTTCAATTAGTAACCATGTCTCAAAATCACTGGGATTTTCAATGGGATAGCAGGGGCATTAGACACATGTTGTTCCAGGAAAGGGTTCTCAAATTCTCAACTGTGGTTACACATGAGAATCTCTTTGATATTAAATACTGATGTCTAGAGCTCATCCTGAGGGCATCCGATTTAATTCGGCTGGGGTAGGGCCTGGCCATAGGTGTTATTTTAGAACTCTCTGTCTCAGTCTAAAACACAGCCAGGGTTGAGAAACATTATTGGAGGCTCAACTATGAGCAAATTACATGTAGTCTGACAAAGTCCTTTGGATAATTTTCACGTACCTTCTTTATGGGAATATCCTGAGAATGAGCTGCCCATGAACCAAGGGTCTCTTTTTTCCTTCTTCTTCTCTTTCTCTCTCTGCTCCACCCCTACCCCAAAGATGGAACCCTGAATAAAAACAAGTACTTTCTAATGAAGACTCGGAAGAATTTTGTGTGGCATAGGATGTTTTCTTTAATGTTAGGATTAAGTCTGGGAGGATAGGGCCTAATGTCATTATCGATCATGAAGTTCCAGAAGTGTGGACAGACAAGCCTGTGTCCCTAAAGATGGACTTAAAAGAGTTTTCTGACCTATAGATCCATCCAGGATACTGGAGAGCCTCTGACTCAGTGGCCTATGTATCTTAGGCACCAAAAGTCACTCTGAGAGCCTGACCTTACAGCTTCTATGCCAGCCTTCAATTCTATTTTACGTATGCTCCAGATCACAGAACTTTTTACTTGTAGGATTGCGTGGCCATAAGAAATGTGGTTAATATTTCTACATTTCTTTTCTCATCTGTGATGTGAATAGACTAGACAGTTACCAACATCAATTCCTGATTCAATAATTTACAATCCTTCTTTGTAAGATTTTTTGCAAAGTGATTAATTATTCTGATCTTTGAAACCCCAATGACACACATTAAGTTAAATTCAGAGGCCTGGGATACTTCTCTGCCATCGAAGTTGATCATGTTCTCCTTCTCCAGCTCTGGTTTGCCTTGGCATTCCCTCTTCTGAGACAGTTGGGGTGACAGAGTGTTACCTTTCTACAGAGGGAAAAATTAATGGGCTTAGTGAAGCACAGAAGACAGGAAGCAACAATTTAAGTAACAGAGAAAAAAGGGAGGAGGAAGTGAGATCATAGACATCATATGCACATAATTTTGAAAGATGGGATCCTGTGATTATGAGGTGTCAGCAAGGTCAAGTAGATAAGTAGTAAACTGAAAAGATCTGGTTTGTTTTAGTTTGTAACTGGCGGGCACACTCTCAGCTAGCCCGCAACTACAGAGAGCTGTCACCTGCTCTCCTACTGCTTCGACAACTCCCCTTAGTCCTCCTGAAGAGAGTCAGGAGTAATAAGCCCAAAGCCCCTTCAAAGAAGTCCCTCACCCCCACTGTGGGCAGGTGCAGTCATTCAAAATATACACAAATTCCATGGAGAAAAAGACATCATGATGGCACTGCAACCGATCTCCTCACTGCTAAAGAAGTTAAATCCATATGACCTATATCCATGTACAGATTAGTTCACGTGGAAAAATGAAAACTACTGACAGTGAATCATGCCATAAATACAGGAGGTCATAAATAAATAAAATCTCTGCAGGTAGAAAACTCAGAGTTGAAATAAGAATGTCTGATAAAATGTAAAAAAAAAAAAAAGGAGAGAGAGAGAAAGAGATTTTAGAATCAAAATATAAAACTTTGGGGGAACTGGTATAAAAATTTTTCCAATGTCTGAAATATATCTGCCCTGGATGAACTAAGTGAGGGAGGTTGTGCCAGTAGCCAAGTGACAGATACAATCTAAATTTGAGTTGAATAATTCTGTTTTGATTGACTCTTTAAAAAAAAAAAAAGACTAATTATTCCTAAAGTTTAAAGATTAATAAGTAAAAAGAAATCTTTTATTTTAGCCCTCCAGTCTTGGTCTCTAATAGTAACCACTGTTATAAACTGGTGTTCCAAAAAATATATATTCCAAAGATATATATCTTTCCGCTACAGACACCTTTTTGCCCAGAGTCCACTCAGTACCAGCAATCTTTTATGTCACCTTGTAAATGGGTTGAAACAGTATTCCAAATTGTTAAATTTGCTGCCTTCAGAATACAAAGGGGCTTGTCAATTACTGTGTTGCTTTCCAGCAGCAGGGGTTTTGAGAAGCAATCTTTTATCTTTTACCCTGCGGAAAATGTCTCTAAGTCCTCTAGAACTCAAAAAACTTACTGTTAACTACCCTGAAAGGGAAAGGAAATCATTTTGCCTGGTACTGATAAATATTCTTTGTAATATATATTTGCCTTTACCCCTAAGAAAACCACGACTAACATTTTTGAGCACTTGCGGCATATTTGATCCGCCAACATGAAATATTATATAATATTGTTTCAGAATAAAGAAACTACTTTAAGCTAAAAGTGGTGTGTAAATGGACACAGCTGTGAGATCCACTTATTATATCATGTATTGCACCACCCAGAATTTGTCAGCCTGATATCTTGGCACGTTGGCTCCTTAAAAGCACAGCTTAGCACTATTCACAACAGCTAAGATCTGGAAACAACCTAAGTGTCCAGTGATGAATAAATGGAAAAAGAAAATGTGGCCTATAGATATACACACAAACACATAAATTTTCCTTGACTTGTGATGGGAATTATATCCTGATCAACTCATCATCAACTGAAAATATTGTAAGTCAAAAATACATCTAAACTACCAAACAAATAGCTTAAGCTAGCCTATCTTAAATGTGCTCAGAACACTTACAGTTTGGCAAAATCATCTAACACAAAAGCCCACTTTATAATAAACTATTCAATATCTTGTGTAATTTATTGAATACTGTAATGAGAGCAAAACACAGAATGGTTGTCAGTGGATCCGTTGTTTCCCCTCATGATCCTGTGACTGACCGGGAGCTGCAGCTCGCTGCGACTGCCCAGATTCATGAGATAGGAAAGTACCACATGCCGTTAGCTCAAAAGATCAAAATTCAAGATCTGAAGTACAGTTTCTACCATATGTGTATTGCTTTCACACCATCATAAAGGTAAAAAAGTAAGCCAGGGACTTACAACAGAATATGATTCAGCCATAAAAAAGAGAAGAAAATCCTGCCATGTGCAACAACATGGATGGAATTTGAGGCCATTTTGATACATAAAATAAGTGTATCATTTACATATGGAGTCTAAGCACATCGAACTCATAGAAACAAAGAGTAGAATGGCGGTTTTCAGGGGCTAAGGAGTGAGGGGAATGGAACGATATTGGTCAAAGGGTACAAACTTTCAGTTACAAGACAATTGAGTTCTGGGGATCTAGTGTAGTGCATGGTAAATATAGCTAACAATAGTAGTGGTATACTTGCAATTTGCTGTGAGCATGGAGTTTTAATGTTCTCACCAAAACAAAAGCAACAGAACAGTAATTATGTGAGCAACAAAACAGAGGATATGTTAACTAACCTTATTGTGATAAGCATTTTGCAATATATACATGTATCAAATCATCACACTGTATACCTTAAACTTAGATATGTTATGTGTCAATAAACTGGGAAATACACACACACATGTAAGGATCTAGCATAAGATGATAACCTGAGAAGATGTGGGTACAGCTTAAATCAATGACCACAATATGGTGCTGTCTCTCTAGTAGGTGAAATATGTAAGTACAGAAGCAGAAGTGGCACTGTTTAGCATCAGCATTCCCAACGACCCACTGGGGAAATTGTTCCCGTTATGCAAACGGAAACTCTGCACTTCCAGAGGTCCTCATACATGGGAGGCAATAAGAGTATCATCCAACCTGATACTATGACTGCCACCCAGTTACTTTGTGCTCCATGCTCTAAGAAACTAGCAGACAAAAAGAGGAGTCACCATGCTCATGGGAGTAATTAATTCTAACAGTAAGGAGGAGGTAGGTCTTCTGAGTGCTTCCAGGACTGGTTTAAAAAAAAATTAATATTTTTTTTTAATTTTTTTTTTAACATTTATTTTTGAGACAGAGAGAGACAGAGCATGAATGGGGCGGGGGGGGGGGGGGCAGAGAGAGAGGGAGACACAGAATCCGAAGCAGGCTCCAGGCTCTGAGCCATCAGCCCAGAGCCCGATGCAGGGCTCGAACTCACGGACCGCGAGATCGTGACCTGAGTTGAAGTCAGACGCTTAACCAACTGAGCCACCCAGGCGCCCCTAATATTTATTTTTGAGAGGGGGGAGGAGGGAGGGAGGGGGAGGGGGAGGAGCAGAGAGAGAGAGAGAGAGAGAGACCTAGAATCGGAAGCAGGCTCCAGGTTCTGAGCCGTCAGCACAGAGCCTGACAAGGCGCTCAAACCCATGGACTGCAAGATCATGACCTGAGCTGAAGTCAGACACTTAACTGACTGAGCCACCCAGGGGCCCCTCCAGGTCTGGTTTTAATGCTAAAGGCACAAGTAAAGAATCACAGTGCAAAAAGCATTTGTTAATAGTGGCTCATGAGTATAGGTCTGGGCCATCCCTCCAGGTAAGACACCTCTATAGCAGAGATGCTTGCCAAGAGTGAAGGCAATATAGAACGGATTCTCGAAATGGGTGTGATGATTTCAGTTATGACATATAGATCCATAGCTTCATTGAGGGCTTGTAACCCATCCAACTAACTCTCCTTTTCTAACTTTTCCTAGGAAATTTGACCGGCCATAGTCTTGAAGAAGCATTTCCCAAATGGGGTGAACTAAAAAGGAAGCCAATCTGAGAAATGCAATGTGACTGTGGTAAATAGTATGGTACATCAGGGCTAAATGAGTCACTTATGGAAGTTGGGGATGACAGCTGCTGACAGTTTTAGCTCTACTTCAAACTAGGAGCTACCCTCGGCCACAGGGATTTCCCTTACCTGAAGTCTGTGTTCCCTTTCAAGGAAGGTCATGACCAATGACTGAGAAATGCGGAAACACAATCCTCATCCTTGCTTTGCCACATTTTGGTGTAACTCTTGAAGGACCATCTCAGGTCAAATTTTTCTGTCGTATCAATTAAGGTGTCAGTTATAATCCCATTACAGGTCAGATTCTCCTTCTCCCCTCCTTTCTCACTTCCTCACTCCCCAGTAAACATTCTGCACACGTCTCTCCTTCTCCCAGAGTGTGTTTCCTGGGAACCTCCCTTAAGACATCATATCATGAGCATCTTTCTAGTCAGTATGTAAATACCTGCCTCATTAAAATGCCTGTATAGTTTTGCACTGTATTCATAATTTATAACAGCATAATTTACCTACCCACTGAGTTAGGTAATTCTGGAGGCAACCTAAACTAGACCTCATGATGATAGCAAGTGTAGATTATAAAAGCAACCAGTGAGCCAAAAGTTTAGCCTCTCTGCTAAGCACTTAAGATGCCTTACTGTCATTTACAATGGTCATGGTCTGTTTAGAAAAACTGACTCTAAAAAGAAACTGACTTTATTTTTTTGCTGACAGGCTTGCAACAGAAAATCACTGATCCCATGTGGTAATGTATATATTTGATGTTACTTTATTATATTGATTGATAGATGATGGTAAGTGTGTGTGAGTGAATGGGTAAGAATACAGCAGAACTTGTGGTCTAAAAAAGAAAATGTAAAATGATAAAGCCATTCTAAAGAACCAGGTTAAGATTTTTTAAATGCAGTTTTTAAGCAGTAAGAATTTTTCTTATAGTTTTTATTTAAAATCTGTACTTTATTATTTTACCACTCCTTAAAGCTCAGTGACATCTGACTTTTAATTAAAATCATTAGAGGGGTACCAGGGTGACTCAGTTGGTAAAGCGTCTGACTTTGGCTCAGGTGATGATCTCATGGTTTGTGAGTTCAAGCCCCACATCAGGCTCTCAGCTTTCAGTGCAGAGCCTGCTTCGGATCTTCTGTTCCCCTGTCTCTCTGCCCCTCTCCTGCTTGTGCTCTCTCTCCCAAAAATAAATAAACATTGAAAAAAAAAAGCATTAGAGAGACACAGTCCATCTTTGGAGGTCTTTATTGCTGTTCAAAACTTTCTTTGTCCATAGACAAAGTTGTTTTCTGTTCCCTTTCCTTCCACATGAGGGGTTGAGGTACATTTTTTTTAATGTTTATTTATTTTGAGAGAGAGAGAGAGAGAGTGCATGAGGGAGGGATAGAGAAAGAAGGAGAGAGAGAATCCCAAGCAGACTACATGCTGTCAGTGAAGAGCCCCACCTACGGTTCGAACCCACAAACCGTGAGATCATCACCTGAGCCAAGATCATCACCTGAGCTGAAATCAAGAGTCAGATACTCAGGTGACTGAGCCACCCAGGTGCCACGAAGTACATTTTTAAATTTTTTTTTTTAACATTTATTTATTTTTGAGACAGAGAGAGACAGAGCATGAATGGGGGAGGGTCAGAAAGAGGGAGACACCGAATCTGAAACAGGTTCCAGGCTCTGAGCTTTCAGCACAGAGCCTGATGCGGGGCTCGAACCCACGGACCGTGAGATCATGACCTGAGCCGAAGTTGGCCGCTTAACCGACTGAGCCACCCAGGCGCCCCAGGACATTTTTAAAAGGACAGTAAGAAAAGCAAGGGGAGATGCTTTTAGTTGCTGCAGACCATATTTTTTATCTAGCCACATGCAAATGCAATGTTGCAAATGTCACATAGGAAGTATTTGTAAGTCTTTAGTAGATAACACGAATGTGGAATTCTCAGGCCTACTTGATAGGTAGGTACTAGACTGTCGGTAGATACTAAAGCTGGTGGGTACTAGACGAAATGTGAAATGATAGACTTCATGCCCCTGGGACCTTGTGACTGTGAAGCTTGCTCATTTCTCGCAAAGAGGTCAGGCAGAGCACATTTGTGGTGCTTGTCTGCTCTGTTCCTCAGTCTTGATGCTCATCTTCACATGAGTTCTCACTAGATCTTTGAACTCAGTAGATCTTGGCTGAGTCTTGATTTCCTAAAGGCACTCTCCCTTTATATATACCCCTTACAAGTAAAGGCTATATATTCTTTCACAAGCGAGGTGTTTCAAGGCCCAAAAGTGAGGCCATTCCCTCGATATCCCACACTGTGACTCCCAGACGATTAGCCCCCCACCCTTTTGTTACCCCTGTCATTCTTTCAGCCTCAGGCCCTGTCATCTCTATCATCTACCGACCTTCCAAATCACTTCTCATTCACTGAAGACTTCTGCCCCTGGTTTACATGATGCCTCTGCCCCAGTTCTTCCATCTTGGGTGACTTCAAAATTCCATGTGGCTGATCATCTAACCAATAACAAGGCCTCTTGCTTCCCTGTGTTCTTCATATGACTCCCCAGCTCTCCCTTTGCCACGCATTCCCATGGTCATGACCTAGAACTTTTCATATCCGAAATGTTCCACCTCCAAGATTGTAGATTCAAGTGCCAGCTCTTTCACAAACGCCTCTCCTCTAGGCGCTTACTTTTCAAACTATTTCTACTATGATTATGTTCTTATGTTTATATTTGTCCTTTTCATTATCTCTCAGTCTTCTCTGCTTTTACTTTAGTCTCCTTCATTTTCTCCTTAAATATTCTTGCCAATCACCTCAATTCTCTGTACCTCTATCGCTTTATTACATCTACCTGCCCAAACCCTCATCCTGGATCAACCCTGCTCTTTTCTTATTCAATGTCTGCATATAAGCTGTGGAATAACACAGGAGAAAGGGACAATTTGGTTTTATTATATCTCCACAATCACCAATAGAAATGTAACTCTTAAAAGAGCACAGAAATTTCTGGTCAAGTTTACCTCTTAAGAATTTCTCTTCATTCATCCTTCTCTAAGAAATTTTATCTTACTCTGTATATTTATATAGCTATAAAATTACTTTTTTTAACGTTTATTTATTTTTGAGACAGAGACAGAGCATGAACGGGGGAGGGTCAGAGAGAGAGAGGGAGACACAGAATCTGAAACAGGCTCCAGGCTCTGAGCTGTCAGCACAGAGCCCAACGTGGGGCTTGAACTCACGAACCGCGAGATCATGACCTGAGCCGAAGTCGGATGCTTAACCGACTGAGCCACCCAGGGGCCCCTAAAATTACTTTTATTGAGATGACTGCTACCTCCAGTATTTTTCAGGAATGAGAGGCTATAAAGTGAAGACCTCATGAAAAGAGTTCGGTCAAAAATGCACATGAAATCATAGACACAATGATCTCTAAGGAATCCCAAATTAAAGGTAAAAGTGTGAGTGGCAGAGTTGGCACCAGTTTTGACGTTTGTAATAATAATGACAACAAAGGCTGGAAAAATATTTCCTTCTGACACTGTCAAAATTCAATTTTTAGGAGCTTTTCGCCTTCATGTTTTAAATTTTGAATGACTTCCATTGCTGATTTACGGGATAGTTTTGCGATATATAATTGATTGTACACTAAATCACATGTGACACAGATTTAAGTCATTGCCTTACATTTTTTCTTTCTAATTTAAGAAAAGAAAAAAACAATCGCTGGATTTAATCCCTGCTTCAACATCTTCATGATATACAACCTTGGAAATGTAGACAGTGTCTTGCACCTTTCTGAGTCTTGGTTTCCAATTCTACAGTTAAAATAACGCTAATACCTATCTCAAACTGGTAATTATGAGGGGAAAATATAAAAGTCCTTATCACTGAGGCACTCAATAAACAATAGTTCCTAACAGATTAATACTGAGTTTCTATTTTTGAGCCTTTACTATAATCACAAGTAAAATTACCCTGTTTAATTTTGCAAGGCCAACTACATATGATTTATAAAGACAAAATGAGATACAGAATAAGGTAATTTTATCATCATCATCATCATCATCATCCATAGAAGATGGTGGTTTCTAAGGTCATGATGGTATTTTACCAGAGAGAGGTAATTTAGACATGAATTCTAATCTGTTGCACTGAAGTAGTGAGAATTCAAATGCAAGAGACATAAATGGTTGGCTATGGTTGCAAACCTCTTGGAGTAACTTATATGTCGGTTAAATTTCTGGTATAAAACTTCTCATTTAACTGTACCCACTTATTCTCTAGGTACCTGGGAGGAAACAGGTAAGCCTCATCCAGCAGGCTGTTTTGTAATATAGATTCTGTTCTTATGGTTGGTGTGAAAGTTTATGTGACCATAAACTTTGCCCTCTAAGAGCACATGGTCTAATGAGAAGGTAATTTATAAATAGATCAATGCAATTGAAATAAGGAAGGTGCTGAGATAGGGGTACAAATAAGATGCTGTGAGAATATACAGCAGCAGTATTTATCTGTAGTCAAATTATCACATATCACATAGACCTTCGGGTCAAGAAATTAATAAAAAAAATAGGCAGGTATCTATGTAGATAACACCAAAACTACCATCACCTTAACTTGTTTCTAACAGGAAAACAAAAAAAAAAAAGGCTATTGGGACATAATACTCTGTTCTCAGAAAAAGGCAACAGGGTAAAAAATCTGTTTTCTAAACTTCCAGCTAATATGATTTATATCTCTATTTTCAGAAAACACACATAGCTTCAACCAAATAGCTTATTTTGCACACTTTCCCTCTTTGAAATATGAAAAGAAATTCCATGCAAGAACAAAATAAAAAGTCAGGCAGTCGTTTGGGCTATTAATAAATAATTAGAAGGCTCATCACTATTTTTTCCTTTTAATGTTAATTTAAAATATACTAGTCACTGTAAAGTGTACTGGTAAATACAACATTTTAAGGAAACTTTGGGCTGAAATCCATACTATTTTATTTGAAATAAACAAAAGGAGAAAAAACAGATGCCACAACATAATTTCCTTTTGTTTTGGAAGGAAGAAGCAGTCTGTTATTCTGGGGTAGAAACAACAGTGAATGGGATGTTCTAGAGCCATACTGAATCAGTTTATCTCATAAAATCACTACAGTAAATAAATGTAATTATATTTTCCCATGCCAACATTTTGGCCTTCTTGTAGAGTTTCATGCTCTTTATGAGTCTCTACTTTTATTATGAAAAAAATAACAGTTACTTCACCACATAATAGCTAACAATATTGTTATATCCCCTTATGACTCCCTTAGGTCAATGAAATGTAAAAACACATTAACATTCTTTCAAATCAAAAGAGATTTTATATGAGAATTTAAAAAAACCTTTTTTTTTTTTTTTGGTTTGGTATTTTATCTTAAGTGAAACTTTTTAGAATCCACCAAAATATTAGAAAAACTACACCAGGCGCTATGTATATGTTATTTTTGATAGCGTAATCTGAAAAGGCCTTTCTAAGCAGATACTTGACTCAAGTAAGGGAATGAAGTTTGTTATTTTATGGGGCAAATGGAGTTATGAGCTTCTTCTTATGAGAACCAAAAAAATACAGTAGTATATATGTAATCATTTTCAAATTAGGGAGCAAATACAAAAAAGGAACAGGTAAAAGGAAATTTCAGTATTTGTTAAGAAATGGGAATATTCATAGATCTAAATAGAGATTTAAAGATTAGTTTGTGGATAAAAATTACATTGTGGATAAAACAAATTTTTATAGAAGTAATAGTAGAATTAAAGTATACATAAATACAAAAAATGTAATATCAAAGTTAAGTAAAATTTCTATATATATATATAAATGTATGTATATACATTTATTTGTCTAAATAAAAATAAGGAATATAACACATATATTTATTATACATAAATAGACATAAGGAGCATATTTTTGTGCTTTCAGAACCAATAACAACCTTCCTAATAAGGGTATGAGATTAATTCTTGAAGGGTATGTGTGTTGATTTGTTTTTAGACCAATTTTCTCTTATCTTCTTGACAAATTTTAAAATATATGTTATTTTTTCATCTTTAAAAAAACATGCAGTGTGAGGTTGAAAGACAGAATCATGTTCTCAGCAGCTGTGCAATGCTAGCATGTTGTGAATATTCAACAAATATTAAGTGACACTGAAATATGAATTGATGGATAATGAATCACTTTAGGGAATTATCCTGCCAAAATGTTTTGGAAGATCCATGAAATGTTTGACAAATCCAAAGAATCCCAAGATTTGCTTTTGCTGAAATTTATTTATTTATTTGAGGGGATGGGGAGACAGCTTCTGATTTTTCATCCGGCTCATTATGTCCTTCTGTTAGAGAGTAATTCATGTTCAAATCATATTACTTTAACTTTTGTTAAGCAATTGATTTCTTAGTGGTTATATAATTGGAAAAACAGGACATCTAGAAAAATCGCCTCTTTTTATTAAGTACAGAAATAAAATTGATTAAAGAGAAACTTAATTACAGTAATGGGATTGACCCAGAAGAAGGGAATGAGCACCAGGACAGGACACAAACATTGCATTTACAGAGTTTGTAACTAACAACATTATCCTATTTAGCATTTACTTCAATAAGGGGGGAAAATCCACAGTGTGTGTGTGTGTGTGTGTGTGTGTGTGTGTATTTTTGGCCCCTATTTTCTTTTGGTTACATTCAAATGAACAAGATCTTTGTCCTAGGACTTACTTTATAATTTTAACATAATGATTTAAAAATTATTTCACTTTAAATACTAAGAAATATTAGCTTGTTTCTTTCCACTTTAATATCCTCGACACATTTTTCTGTGTATACTCATCATTATAGTTATGTAAACCTTCTCATAAGGAAAGTGTGTGGATTAGTCAAGATTCTTAAAGTTGCAAATTACAAAGGCCAGCTTAAGGAAAAAGGGAGGACTTATTAGGATGCAGGGACCTTTAATAGTAATTTAAAAAATAATGTAGCCAGATGTCAGGTAGAACTGGAAGGAGCACTAGATGCTTAGTGGCTACTGGGATCATCCTCTGACCATCTCTTCATTCTGCTTCTCTCTGTGCATTTTTATCTCTCTTTTTTGGCAGACTTTGTTTTTTCTCCAGTTCAAGTCACATGATAGTGGGAGAGCAGCACAGACACAACTATACATGGTAGAATTCAAGGCATATCAGAAAGACGGACTCCCTTGATCCTAATTCCTAATTCCCAAGAACATGTCTTGGTCCCAGACCAAGTGGGATATCCAATCATTTTCAATTAATTCCGGCCAGAGACTCAAAGTGCCATTATATAAATATGGCTGCCACATGCTAACAGTATGAGTATGAAGAGGTCTGAAGTAGGCGAGAGTAATTAAGTGATTTATTATGAGTTGGGCAATACCCAAAGGAATTTACTGTATTATAGAAGTGAAGTTTTATCTGAGAGTCTCCTTCTCAATTACTTTGCTCTTTATATTCACTATAATTTTTAGGACACCTTTTTACCATTCAAAATCTAGTTTCCAAACCATCTCTTAAGTCTTCATGTTAATGGAGAAATGACCATCTAACAAAGCAATCCTAGAAACAATACGGATAAGCTGAAAAAAATTACAAACCTAACTACCTGAGCATTCTGGAGACCAAAGATTCTGAAGGAGAGCCAAACCTTGGGGAAAGCAATCAAACAGATTGAGCTCCTTCATTTTTTGCAGTTTTGCTCTGAGAGAAGCCTCAGTCACAGTGGCAATAGTGTGTACAGGGATGGTTCAAATATGGATAGAAATCCCACTGGCTTACTGGCTGAAGGAAATAAGGTAAGAAGCACAGGGCAACTGGAGTTACCAGGGAGTAAGAGGAGAATTGAAAGGAGAGAGCCAGAGAAGGCAGATCCCAATCTCTGTGCTTAAACTCAACCCAAGTCTCTGGCTGACCACTAAACCACTTATTGAATGGGACAAATGGAAAGCAGCTCACAGCTATGGTTTAAGGAACTGATCTGAGATCTAAGCTGCTGCCCACCACAGACATGCCTGTTTGCACTTTGAGTCTTACCAAGTTAATTACCTGCTAAAACAAAAGCATCAACACTTCTTGGAGCAATATAACAGAATCCAGATTCTCCACAACCTAATATTCTGAAAGTTCAGGATAAAGTCCAATATTACTCACATAAAAATAACCAGCAAAATGTGATGGAGTCTCAAGGGAAAAGGCTTTAAACAGATGCCAACCCTGAGGTTAGCAGATGTTGGGATTATTAAGACAAGTTCTTTAAGGAAACATAATTACACTCCATGACATAAAGAAAACTAAACTTGTAATGAATGAAACCATAAGGTATCTCTAAAAATATTGAAAGTTAGAAGTTTTAGAACTGAAATTTTCAGTACTTGACATAAAAAATCCACTGGATAGGCTTAAGAGAAATAGAGCTAAAAAGGTCAGTAAATTTGAAAACATATTATTAGAATGCATCCAATTTCAAGAAATAATATCCTGTATAACATACTTATTAATTTATAAGAAAAGAAAAAATCACTTTATGGTGGAGAAAATGGTAGACACCACTTCAACCAAGTGATAGAGTGACACTGTCATTAATAAGACACAGTGAAACATCTACCTCTTACCACGATACACTGAGAAGAGTGTAGCACCACTTCTATGGTTTTCCTTCTGGAAATGAATACCCTGAATTTAATCATGAGGAAATATCAGACAAACCAAAACTGGCAGTTAGTCTACAAAATAACAGTACCCTTCAAAGGTGAAAAGGGCATGAATGACAAAGACTGAAGGCTGTTCCAGAAGGAGAGACACTGAAGAGACATGACAACTGACTGCAATGTGTGACCCTGCATTTCATTGTGGTCCAGAAAGAGGACATTAGTAGAATAGTTGATAAAATTTGAATAAGTTCTATAAATTAGCTGATAGCATCTTACCAATGCTAATATTATGATTTTGCTAATTATATGTGGTTATGCATGTATTGTTAAGAAATGTGTTTTCACTAAGTTTGTAATTTCAATGCAATCCCAATCAAAATCCCTGCGTGTTTTCACAGAAGTTGACAAGCTGATTCTAAATTTTTTATGGAAATGCAAATGAACAAGAATAGCCAAAGCAATTTTTGAAGCAGCAGAAAAAGTTGGAAAACTTAAATGTTCTGATTTCATGACTTACTATAAATATTCAGTAATTGAGAGAATGTAGTAGGGCAGGAAAAAGAGATGTATAGATAAATGGAAGAGTAGAGTCCAGAAATAGATTCAAACAAAATGGGCAGAATGATTTTTTTCAAGTAAAAAGGGCCTTTCAGGGAGGAAAAGAAATGTCTTTTTCCAAAATAATGTTGCAAAAACTGGATATTAATTTGGGAAAACAAGTAAACATTGATCTTTACCTAAAACCATATACGACACTTACTTAACCTGAAAGGATTTCTAGACCTAAGTATGAAAACTAGAAAACTTCTAAAAGAAACATGGGAAGAACGTCTTTGTATCTTTGAGATAGGTAAACATATCTTTGATAGAATGCAAAATGCTTGAACCATTTTTTTATAAGTTAAACTTTATCAAAATTAAAACATAAAGCCCCAGAATGGGCATCAAGAACCTGTCTGTATAACCGTGGAGCTGCCCTACCCCAGGCTTTTTTTGTAATTCTTTCTTTGAGGTCCAGTTTTCCAAAACCCCAATTTGATAGATGCTTCCAAAGTGTTTTGCTTGTTACTGACAAGAAGTAATGTTTCTTGATCTAGGTTTGCCTGTACATTTTATTTTATATTGACAACTTCTTTCTAAGATTGATGTTTAGAAATGACACTTTACGTGCAATACACAGAACATCCTGACTAAGGTGAAACCATATGGGAATCATTTGCACTGAACATACAGAGACTGGAAGGACACAAGAAAGGAGAGATTTCCTAGTTCCCTTTATTTGACTACTTAGCATGACCAATGTGCCTACCTTGCGGTACAGATGAAAGCTCAAAAGTGAGGGCTAGAAAACATTTTCCAAAAAGGGGAGAAGGTTGTTCTCCTCACTGGAAAACCTAGGAATGTATCACTAAATGATCTCAGGATGGTCTAAGTTAATATTAGGAGAGTGACAATGTGAGTTAGGTCTTACACAGCTAGCACGTACTCGAGAGAAGATTTCTGGCAAATGGCAACATATTGAACAGAATCCCCCATTATACCTCTGACACTCTCAAGATATTTTTCAGTTATTTGGCTCAATAGCAACTCACAAAGCCTTTTGCACAAGCAATTTTTTAATGCCTTGTAATTCTTATAGACGTGTGTATAATTCCCATTTTTGATTCTCTTTATGTTAAGACACCAGAATACAGGAGTTTCTGTTTTTAAATAAACATAATTTGAATGTCACAGAATCCTGCTGAGTATTTCTCAAAGATTTCTTCCCCCCCTTGCTTAAAAGCTTTACACTGTTTTCCTAAGAGCAAACCTATTCCAACATTAAAAGGTTCCAATTAGATATGAAACTCCAAACCCATGAATTTTGAGAGGGTTCTGAACTTGCCAAAACAATTTCTCGTTAGACTTGATACTTGGATTACACACTCCCACTGCATATTTTAAAAGCCTTTACTATAAAGGTTTCCTATAACAAAAGAGAGATGAAAAGATACTGTAATTATTCGCGGAACATATTCAAGCCATCACTGGTGATGAAATATGATACCTATGACATTCTTCCACTGTAAATAAGGCAGTGATTCAGAGGAGTGTTATTAGCTACAGAAAACCCACTCTTATCCTTATTAACACATAAAACAATAGCTTTCATCTCAGAGTACTCTGTCTCTCAGTATAAAACATACTAAACCTAAACTCTTTGGGAATAAAATTTAAATTGCAGGTCGGCTTCAGCTGTTCATACTTTCAACTCAAGTGGGAACTTTGGGAGTCTTTCCTCTAATGACACGGCCAACACAATACCTTCCCACCTGGACATAAGCCAATACTTGAGGGTGTTCAGTAGGTTGTTCAATACCTGGGCTGCGGAGGCAGAATTGAGGGAGGCTGCTAGATTCTTCACTGAGGGCCAACTTCGTCGGCCTGGAAATTGTCTTGTGAGGACTATAAGGCATAAATGGCTCTAATCTTGCAGTGTTGTGGAAAGCCACGTCAACTCTGAACTGGATACTGAACATGGAAATTAGAGGGCAGCACACTTGATACCCAAACGCAGCTTGTAGCCTGCAAAGTGAGTGTTACCCTCGCATTCATTCAGAGAAGCCATCCTTGAGATTGCATGTAAACATATTCTGGTAACGAGAGCAACGCTGGTAAATGGACAAACACTTGATTAGAGGAGTTTCACCGCTCTCTGTGTGATGCTTTCCAGAGTGTCTGCCTTTGCCACTGGCAATCCTTTAGAAAGGGAGTCATGCACGCATTACATCTCTTGGTTTAATAAGGGCTCTGAGCTGCCAGTACAATTATTAAGGCTTTCAAAAGTGGCACGAGTAGCTTCAGCACCCTGAGATCTTCTCCTTGATTTTATTACAATGAAACTAATGTAAAAAAAAAAAAAGTGGCGGGAAAATGGCAAGTTGACCCACATGCCATTTCTCGTATGCCATCAGAACCTGCTGTTACATGAGTTTTCTTGCAACTGACAGTGTTATTACTCATGACCTTGTCGGACTTAGAAAACCTGCATCCATTTTAGCCACTTGCTGAAAGCACACAGAACTGCTGAAGATAAAATTTCCAGGAATATATTAAAACAAAACTGCTAACTCAGCCAAATTTCCTGCACACTTGGAAAGCCTGTTAAAACAGCAGGCCAACGTTAATACACAGAGAGAGGAGAAGATAGTATAACTAAGTGAAGCTGCTGTTTTAATGTCAAGGTTTTGAAAATTTAAGGGAATGTTTCCATGAGTACCAATTATCTTTTAGTGGCCACAGTGAGTTCTTTCAACTTACCTTCAGGTTATTTTTAACACTGAAAATTAAGATTGCAATTTGCTGAATGCATCAATTTTACTTTTTTTTTTTTTTTTTTTTACTTAATTGAATAAATAATTTGGTAAATAAGGTTAGGGTTTCTGAGAAACTGCCATGTGTTCCAGTTTTAGAAAAAAATCCAAACATTCCCCCAAACTGAGAAATACTGTATGTACACGTAAAATAGTAGCCAATGTGCAACTATTACTGATATCAACAAGTAATTTGTGGCTTGTTTGATAACTCTGTCTTGATCTAGGCACTGAATTTATGTTAACTCATTTCTATCTACTCCTCACTCATTTCCAAATATCCTCATAGCCCCAAAATACCTTCCTCAATTATCCCCACACAATATGAGTGACTCAGCTCTTAGTTTTTCACCCTATCACAGTTAAAACTGTAGGTTGTAGGTTCCTTGCACAAACTCATTGTTTTATTCAACTAATACCATTCATGGCTAATCGTGGTCCCAGAAAAAGTGTTTTTTTAACAGAACCAGAAGCTACATTCCTCACACAATTTATTTTGATATTTAGAATGAAAAAAAAATTAACGCAAAACATACCGAGTTATTCAACAGATAAGACTATATTAATCAGTTTAATATCTACTGTTACTGGCACCGCACACTTAACCCCTTTTATTTCTATCTTGTACCTTTCTTGAATGTTATGGCAGGTTTTGTGTATGTGCATGAACGGCTCAACTAATTTGAGATGAGTAACACTACCATACGTGGTTGGTTTTTTTCCCCCCTAAAAGTCCAGACCAGGGCCGGATACTAATTCTGTTGAG
This sequence comes from Panthera pardus, assembly GCF_024362965.1. Taxonomy (NCBI): domain Eukaryota; kingdom Metazoa; phylum Chordata; class Mammalia; order Carnivora; family Felidae; genus Panthera; species Panthera pardus. The sequence goes on along the minus strand of NW_026526721.1, from coordinate 26,537,157 downwards.
CTGAACTAAAATCAAACTGAGGAGTTTTGGGTTTCATTCATAAGCTATGGTCTTTGCCATTTAAATAAGCATTAACAGAAAATATTGATCACTCGACTTGATACTCCATTTTTAAAAAGAAGAATTATTTTAATGAGATACTGAGCCTGAACCAAAGGAAAATTGCCTATTAATTACCTAGCTATCATTTGTGAGTTAAGGACTTAATATCTTCACCTACCTAAATAGTATTTCTATGTGATTGATAAGCTTTCAAAAAAGGTTCTCCATACTGGGGAGAAAATCCTGGAGAATAACAAAAGAATCTTTCTGGGGGTTAGTTAACAAACAACATAGATTAGGAAAAATTATTAAAGTTGTGAATTCAAATTGTAAAGAATATTTGTACCACCGTATCAAGGTTCTTAATGTTTAAGGAGTTAATTAATGAAAGTTAGGATATTTTAGGAAGCAAGGAATCAGATTTTTGAACTTTGGGTTTTCTGCAAATAAACAAATAAATAAATAATAAAAACTGTACTAATCATGAATGGATTTACTCATCTCGATGTCAGAGTGTGTCAAATCGGTAACATTTCAACCAGGAATACTGAAATGACAAACAGCATCATACAGAATGAGCATTCTGAAGATCTGTTTTACAACCCTGCTCCCATCAACTAACCAGTTGTTCAGTTTGTGGTCTTTAATCTCTGGTCCATAATCTGTTGCTGTTACTGACTTATCTCATCACTTGATCCATCAGGTCCCTTTTAGCCTTAAAACTCTGATCTTTCAGAAGACTTCAATTCGGCTTGGTAACCAAGGACTCTTTTTAATTATGGTGAGAGGTTATGGTAAGGATAGTGTTTTCCTTTCTTTATGACTATTACATTAGCTCAGAGAGCAAAAATGTTTTTCGGAGAATTTTGTCTGAAAGTAGATAACAGAAAAAGAAGATACGAGAAATAGATTTGTTTTGGGGTCACCCATCACCCACACTTATGTACATGAGTATGTGTGTTTTGTGTGTGCATTTCATGTGTTTTTTGTTTGTTTGCTTTGTTTCTTCCCTTTTCTGCTTTTTAGCATTTCTTGCTTTCAGAAACTTTCAAGTGCCAAAAGAACCACATTTATATAAAAAGATTTTTTTGGAGCATTATTGCCAACCTTGATTTGAAGCTGGAGTTTACAAAATCTTCACAGAGCCTATTTTAATGAGGTTTCCAGCTTTAATAAAAAGAGTGTGGTTGCTTAACTGAAATGACCTGCCAAAACTTTCTTAGGTTCATCCATGGCTACACTGAATATTAAAAATATTGAATAATAGATTGAAGCAAGAGCATAAGCTTTCATCTAAAAGGCAGAGTGGCTGCTCCAATCCTTTATATTAAGAACAAATCGTCTCAGGGCATATGTAGAAACAACCAATAATTCTTAATAAGTAACATTATTTACTACAGGTATAATTTGTGGTGGTTAGCGTTTTGCAAAATTGAACTTGCTTCAGTTTTGATTAAAAGTATTTATTCAGGCTCTGTGAATAAAAGAGCTCCAGTAAAAATGAGGAAGATTTTGTAAGTTGCTAAAACAAACTAGCTTTTGTTCTTGATTCTTAAAAAATATGAAAGCATATTTGTTTCCAGATGGAAGATAATTAACACAAAAAAAATGCTTTATCCATAAATATGGTTGCTTCTTAGGTTTCAGCAAGTTCACCAAAATATATAAATTCCCTTGAAGCAAATTAAAGTAAAACTCGTCTTGGAGAAAAAGTAAATAAGTAAGAACTGGTTATTTCCCTTCTTTTTATTCAAATCGTGGGAGAGATGGGCATTGTAAGTTGAGAAATTGTATCTTTGTTATTCTCATTATTTCCTTGTGCAAGATATTTGTTAGGATGAGGATCAGGCTGTCTATTGATAAAATTATGTGACAATCTGCATAATTATGTTGCATATATGTGAGACTAGTTATGAATGATTAGATTGTTGTTCAAAGTTAGAACGTCTTTATTTTAGAAAAGCCAATGACTACAGAATGAATGGGATTGTCTGTGGCGGCAAAAATATGTCCAAATTGCAGAATCAGACCGCCTGTTTAGAAAGGACGTAGGCCGAGAAGCGTTATTTACCTCTATCCATTAATGACAGGAGCTAAATAAAAGAATCTGCATAAACACAACAGTATAAGTCACCGCTAAGTATGGTGTAACTTAAATTATTTCTGTTCCAGTGCATTTAAAGTGTCAATTAATTGCCTCCATTTCAAATGCACACCTTTTCCCCAATTATCAAATTAAAATTTGAGCTGAATCAATGAGCACAATGATAGTTTAATTATATTAAACCACATGAAATAAACAGTGAGGAAGTGTTTGTGCAGATGGGCACCTGAGTCTGTCACCTCCAGGCAGAGCCAATGACAAGTGTCATTCTCTTGGTAAATAAAATCGCTTTATTTTCCTGTCACTGTAGCATCCCTACTTATAAAGACAGGAGAATGGGTTGAGATAGAGAGATTTGAGGGAATTACAGAAGGAGAAATTGCAGACGCAGATGTATTTTTTTTCTAAGGGCACCAGGTGTTTTAAATGCCACCAGAAGGGTGCTCCAGGCAATTCCGTGCTGTCCAAGATAGCTTGGCATAGATTATCTGAAAGCTTTTGTGTCTTTTCAGCTTTTGATTAAAGGCCAGTGTCAGGACTCCTCTGGGCTTTTGCTTGGTACAGTAAAGCCGAGGGATTTTTTTTTAAGCTGCTGCCAAAAAGATGCCAGTTAGGATAATTACATTTCAATTTAAATTGGTAATTTTCTGAAAATTTAAACCAGAATATGTGTCACCCAAATCTCCTCACTTTCATTCCTCCCAAACATGCATACACACACCCCTCTTGTTTTGGGGGAGACAATGACAGGAGCCCACCAGAACCTTCCCATGACCCAGAGATATGTGCCAGGAATTAAGCAGATGAGAGAAAATTGAACAGAGCCTGTTTTCTCTGTCCAAATTTATTTTCGAGCTTGGATTTATCACTAGTCTACGCTGGAACCATCCCAGGGCACCCCAGCTTCCAGTATCTTTGTCCTGTGGACCCCGGCAAAAGAAGCTTCAGACCATAACTGTAGTATTTAAGACATTGTTTTCCCTTCACAGTCGAGCTTTGTATTTGTTAACAGGATGCAGAAAAGGAATCCAACTACTTAGAGTCTCTCACCCTCTTGGTGAAAGGAGTGGGGACCCAAGTGGCTAGATGAACCCTGAATTTTCTGTCTGCCACTTTCTTTTTCCAGGACACATACGCAAGCTTGGCAGCACCAACAAAGTGGAAGTAATGTTCCTTTGTTTAGAATGCAGTGTGTACGAACATTTACATAATAAAATACACACACAAATAACAGATGGTGAAGAGCCACTCATTTCACCACATGTTGTAAGCACGATACCGTTCCTTGATGATCTCATTTCTCTTACTTCTGCCTACAGATGTCTACCAGCGATTTAACCTCAGGGGTTACTCAGATGGTTGAAAGGTTTGAAGACAGGCACAGATCTGTCTACAGAATTCTCCTCTTCCATCAGGTGTAAATGCCCTTTCTGGGTAGCGTTATCAATCCACAAAAATGCTTTCCTCTTGTCTAAAGGACTGAATAACAAACCCCTTTCTCATGACATTTGTTGGGCAGATATTGTCTACAAAAGAGAACAATAAATACTGTTGATACGCTGACTCTGAAAGAGGTCTTTTCCCTCTAACCTTTTGTTCCGAACAGAAAGTGGCTTATTAATAATCTTGGCTATTAAATGAATAGCCTTCTTTTATAGAGGTGAAGAAGGACCTTCTGAAATGAGTGGAAGTCTCCCAGATGCTGTTTGCTCACATGTCCTATCTGTAATTAGAGTTAAGCCTCAAATGTGTGGTAATAGACATGTTGTATAGATTTAACTGCCACTTCCCTCCCTAATTTACACTTCGATAACACTTTTCTTCCCAAAAGCACAAATTACATTCCTTTTAATTAGTTCCCAATGTCCTTTATTAAAGTACATTGAGAATGCACATTATTAACCTAATAATATATGAATGCACATTATGCAAAAGCATATAATCATTAATTAAAAATTGTAACATGTAAGGAAACAGCATTAGCATACCCATTTTACAGAAATGAAGGCATGTTAAATTACTTGGACAATGACTGACCCAGAATAAGAATCTGTGTTGATCCATCTAGAATTCATTACTTCCAAGAGAACATGTCTTTGACTACATTCTCTTATTACTTCTTACATAAAGTGAATTGTAATTTTTAAGCAACAGTTGTTTTAAAAAAACAGGTGATGGCTTTCAATTAACAGTTTAATTTAAAGAAGTCTCATGTTTTGACAAATATATATATATATATATATATATATATATATATCACTTTTTACACCAATCTAAGCCAACAAATATGGATATTAAAAGTAGTCTGATATCTTAAGGAAAGAACAATGAACTTTATTCAAAATGGCTGAAAACAAACACTCTTATCCCTCAGAGAATTTTAGAAAATAACATTTGGAAATTGGCTTAGGGACTGGCTGGAATGTGAATGAAAACAATTAAAAAGATGAGAATAATTTTTGGAAAGGGAAAACAAATAAAAAAGAATTCATTTAGACATATTCCTGAGCACCAGCTAAAGGATACTTGATGACTGATTAAACACAAGCATATTCCAGAATTAGCAAATGATCCATTACCAACTGGAAGAAAAAAGAGTGGTTACAGAATAAGAAAATACAGGACAGTAGAGGATAGCAGGAAAGAACAGACTGTAAGACGGTTGGACAAGGTGATAAAAGGGCTTTCTACCTGACAAGAAACTTTAAGCAAGGGAAAGAAAATGAAAGAGCAACAAAGAACCTGTCAGAGAAGAAAGGAAAAACAAAAATTGATAATTTGACAGAATTTATTAGTAAGCACTAGATCTGAGAAGCATTATAATTCCCAAGAATAAACTGTGCCCCATATACAGTTGCAGCCCTTACAGGAAAAACAAAACAATAACAAAAACAAAAACATGATTATATTTCTGAGGATGGGTACTCCAGTTAAATGACTTCACTTGCTTATTTTATGCTCTATATTGGTGGCCCTCTTTTCTTATACTGTAATTAGCAGAAGACCCTCACACCTTAATCTGGGTCTTTTCCCATCTTCTTCATTTCCCTTGTTTAGTACAGTTCCACATGCTTCTGTCACCAGTTACCCTGTGTCCCGTCCTTCTCTCTTTTAGCTGGTGTAGCCAACAATTGAGATAAAACAGTCATGGTGGACTGTTCCTTTTAGTTTACACCTAAGTCAAACCATCATAAGCCATTGACACAAGAGAGGAAAGAAATTCTGGGCTGTGACAGCGATGTGCCAAATGCTAGATAAAGTTTCAGTTCTCAGTTTCTGGATTGTCCTATGGCACCTTCCTAGAAAACAAGCAAGGAAAAGTAGACTGCTAAGGGATGTATATAAAATGCAGCAGGGATTAAGCAAATTCCAAATCACAGATTAGGTTCCTCCATTAAATTTGGAGCCTTTCCAAATTAAAAATGAAGCCAATTATCTTCTTCCTTTCTGTGGGGTTTACAGAGATTCCTAGCAGGAGCAGCAATTTGTCCATTAGTATCTTCACAAAAATTTTACTGCCAGTATCCGTTGTCCAAGTCTGGAACTTCTCTTTTGCTGCCTTCCTTTGTCATTGTCTGCTCTATCTTCCTGATCTCAGTCTCAAAGAAAAGAAGTTCCATAACTAATGTTTGCTGGTTGAGATCCAAGCATTATGCTAATTGCTTGCATGTGTGTTAATTTATTTACTCTTTTCAACAATGTCCTAGAACAGGCCTTCTTATTTCCAATTAGGAGGGAATGGTAATAATATGTAAAAGTCTGAGTTCAAGGAAAAGCCTAGGAACAATCCTATAAACCTTCACCTTCCTTCTGCTGACCACCCTTTCTACACAAGCACTTTTAGCATAGACATCCCCCATGGAAAATCCTCAGTAATGCATCGGTTTCCTGGAAATTGCTATATTGAGAGCATTCTTCCTGGAATGCCTTAAAATTCTAGATAGCCACACTTATCACACTCCAAACCTTCACACAACTTGACATCTGGGGCATGATCTGCTGCCCTTCTAACTCCTTCCCCAGGCTCTTCTGTTCACTCTAATCTTCCCTGCTTCTTCTGAATTCCAAAAGCTTTTATTATATTTTGTGTACCATTTACTTTGGCTCCTTAGTCATAATCAAGAACTTCAAGCTCTATTTGTAGCTTCAAGATAGACTCCTTTATTTTTTTTTCTTAGAGATTCCCAAAACCTAAACCTGAATTTTTTTTTTTTTTTTTTTGGTTTATCACAGTTGTTATTTCTTGCCAGTAAGATACAGTGTCTGGATTATAAAACGAGGGTGTGAAATTTTCACAGGTGCTTGACTGAATTTGATATTTTCACATTGCATTGGTCTGTATGAAGGTAAAAAGTTTTACTTAAATGACACAAACCAATGGCTAGTTATTGCTTGATGAAAGGAACTATTCTGTGTTCTAGATATAGTTACACACACCAATGTGTGTGCGTGCACACACGAACACAAAAATACACAACTCAAAATGTCAGGGATTCCTTGAACAGAAATGAAAATAATAGCAACAGAAATGGGTTGATTCTTTATATTGACATTTTATTTGAAGTTGATTTGAATCAAAGATTGCTTTATGTTCAGACTCTCCTTGAAATATTTACCTCGTAAAATATTTTCCTAATTTCTTTCCTTGACTTCTTTTCTTGATGGTATTCCTTTTCCATCAACTTTTTTCTAATGAAGCTAATCTCCAGATACTACTTGCTCTAAATTTCTGAAGCCCTGTTGGCAATTACACTAAAAAAGTAATGTTTGATATTGACTTATGGCTCTGCTGCCCATTTGTTTCTTAACAGAGCATTAACCCATGGTGACCACTCCGCTTTATTTCCATTTTTTATGAAGTAATAATTATCTATGGGAAACTGTATCTCTCTTCAATGTAGAGCCAAAGATAACACTTTGAAACTCTGGCCCAATTTAAAAACGTATTCATTCCTTACTGCTTGCCTTACTACAAATACTGGTGGTCATCTCCATTCTGAGACATATCCTCATGCAAAGACTTTAACTCTAGCAGATGTTATCAGAACCATAGAGTCCCTTTTCTTCTAAGCAGGCATCTTGTGCTGTACAATTTGATCTATCCCCTCTAGTTCAATTTTCTATAGTTTTCCAGCTTTTGTTTTTACCTTATTCTATGCCCAGATGATCTCTATAGATTACATCATTCTGGTTCCTTTACTTTGCACTTCCAGTTGGTTCAGCTATGGGAGACAAGGGAAGTGAAAGGAGAGAAAAGTAGAAGTATTTATTCTTCTAGCTCCCTCCATGCATGGCTGAGAGTTATCAGAGGCTGTGTTCCTCTAATTAAAAGACATTTCTTGGCAGATGTACCTTGCCTAGAATTATCACTCTCATAGGCTTTTAATAACTGCTCCCTCTTCTTCCCGTTAGTCTCAGAAGTGGTGATAAAGCCTTCCCAATATTGCCTCATTTATATTATCCCATTTTTAGCATGTGATCTGCTTCCTTCTGGAACACTGATACTGACTTTTCCTTAATACTCAACTTTATGTCTCACAGCTCTAACTCAATAATTGAACATTTATGGAGCTAATTAGTACTCAAAAAATTAAAAATAGGAAGAATTATAATTAAAAAAACACTCAACCTAGCCACAAGATCTATAACTATTATTCCCTCATTTCATCCTTCTGAAACTCTACTAAGAATCTTTCAATATGGTGTTCTCTTATTTCATACAAATAAATTGAGTTTTGCTTAATCAAAAAAAAGTAAGAACCATCTTTAAAGTTGGGGTTCCTGGGTGGCTCAGTTGGTTAAGTGTCTGACTCTTGATTTCGGCTCAGGTCATGATCTCACAGTTCTTAAGACTGAGCCCCATGTTGGGCTCTGTGCTGCCAGTATAGAGCCTGCTTGGGATTCTCTCCCTCTCTCTCTGATCCTCCCCCACTAGCAACTCTCTCTCCCAATATAAATAAACTTAAAAAAAAGAACAATCTTTAATGCTTGAAAATGTAAGCTGAAATTTTAAGCTATATTTTATATTCAGTTAAATAATCAAGTATTATGCTTTTTTCCATAAACTTCTATTAAAAATGGTCCCCCCACACATAGCTAAAAGTATGTGAAAGCAACAAAGAATTTCATAATTGCTATGAAGTTATCTTCAGCATTTCTTATACTAATATCTTTAAAACTAAGTACCTTTTTTAAGATTTGATACCTGAAATTTAGCTTTCTCAAAAATACCTCATCTACATTCCCACCTTTTTGTTCAAAACAATCAAACACAAAATATTCCTCCTCTAGAGAGAAGAGCGACCCGCTCCCTTCATCATATGAACAACTCTATACAACTACTCTTAAACTTTGAAGGGAGAATGCCTAAACATAATTTGGTTTCCAAGCAAATCTCTGCATGCTTCAGTGGTAAACCAGGTACAACTATGGTGCCTTATGATAGGGGTGGAGAGGACATCAGCAGAGAGTCCCCAAGGGCATTTCTCTCCCCATTCCCTTCATGCTTCACTCCCAAGGTTTAGCCATAGTCCCTCTTATGACTGCAATCTGGTTAGGCCGTGCTTCTCCCTCTCTTCACCTTCAACCACTTCAGTAACAGTTTCCTCTGCTTGCTTTTTCAGGCCTAGGCAGTAATGACCTCCCACTGTGTTAGTCCCTGAGTACCTGAATATCTCTTGCTGTCCCCTTTAACCCTGCTCTGTAAATAGCTTCCAGAATTTTACCAGAGTGAGCCTCATTTCAATTCAGAATGCTGACTTTAACTTTGAATTCAGAATGCTAATACATCACCTTTCTTTTAAATTGGTAACAGGGGCATCTGGGTGGCTCAGTCGGTTAAGCGTCTGACTTTGGCTTAGGTCATGATCTCGGAGTTTGTGGGTTCCAGCACCAAGTTGGGCTCTGTGCTGAAAGCTCAAAGCCAGGAGCCTGCTTCAGATTCTGTCTCATTCTTTCTCTGCACTCTGTCTCTCTTTCTCTCAAAAATGAATAAATGTTAATAAAAATTTAATTGTGGTAATAACATCACATAAGAGTTTCCTCTTGACAAAATTTTAAGTGCACATTACAGTGTTGTTAACTGTAAGTACAGTGTTGTATAGTGATCTCTAGAATTTATTCATTCTGCACAACTAAAACTTTTTATACCCATTGGACAGCAATTTCCCCATTTCCCCCTACCTCTAATCCCTGGCAAACACCATTCTATCTGTCTCTAGGAGTTTGGCTATTTTAGATACTTCACATAATTGGAATCATACAGTATTTATCCTTCTATATCTGACTTATTCCAGTTAGCATAATACCCTCTAGGTTCATCCATGTTGTCAATTATGGCAGGATTTCCTTTTTTAAAGCTAAGTAATATTCCATTGTACGTGCATACCACATTTGCTTTATCCATTCATTTGGTGCTGGGTATTTAGCTTGTTTCTATCTCTTGGCTATTGCACATAATGCTGTAATGAACAATGGATTTCAGATATCTCTTCAATATCCTGTTTTCAATTATTTTGACTATATACCCAGAAATGGGATTGTTTGATTATATACGGCAGTTCTAGTTTTTTATTTTTTTGAAGATTTTCCATCCCATTTTCTAGAGTGGCTATAATATTTTACATTCCTACCAACAGAGTACAAGAGCTCCAATTTCTCCACATCTTCACTAATATTTATTATCTTTTGTTTTTTAATAATAGCCATCCTAACAGGTGTGAAGTGATGTTTCACTGAAATTTTGATTTGCATTTCCATGATGATTAATTTTAAAATCAAGTTATTTTTCTTATTATTAAGTTGTAGGAGTTCCCTATATATTTTGAATATTAACCCCTTATCAGACATATGGTTTTCAAATACTTTCTCACATTCCACAAATTGCCTTTTCATTTTTTTGATTATTTATTTTTGCTGTGCAGAAGCTTTTTGGTTTGATGTAGTCCCCCTTGTCTATTTTGCTTTTGTTGCTTGTGCTTTTGGTATAATATCCAAGAAACTACTGCCAAGACCAGTGTCATGAGTCTTTTCTCCCATGATTTCTTATAGAAGTTTTACAGTTTCAATGATATATCTTCTTTCAACCACTTTGCCTTACCTGTTCCAGATACTACTAAGTTCATAGTCCCTGCCACTATTCACAGTATGCTTTACGAGACCTAATGTGCTTTTTCTGCCTAGGAGTATTTCCAACTGAAAGTGGAAATGTGGTGGATGATCAACTACTTGGTAGCTGCACGAAGTAGATTACTTTCAGGCAAAATGGATCTCCTGATGTTCTTAAATTTCCCCTCTATGTTACCACCAATGCACTTGCCCATCAGGTTCCCTTGCTCTTATTGCCTTGATTTATTGCTGTGCTTAAGGATTTACAAGGATGAATTGCTTTATACAGCCAGCACAATATCTAATAGCTGCCAAAATGATTTGGGCAGCACTACAATAAAACCATAATGGTTTATGAATAGAGCAGAATTTCAGCATAGAACTTCAAAGTATATGGAGTTTGTCTTCTGCCTCCTTTTCTGTTCCTTTCTCATTGCCCTCACCTCTATTTCTAAGGAGTCTGTATGCGAGATGTAAGAAGGTAAACAATCTGCATTTAGAAAGAAAATATATTGATGAGAAAATATGGCAAAGTCATGTTTTGGGAGGAGGAAGAATGGAACAACAGGGGGGCGCCTGGGTGGCTCAGTCGGTTAAATGTCCAACTTTGGCTCAGGTCATGACCTCACGGTTTGTGGGTTTGAACCCCGCCTCGGGCTCTGTGCTGACAGCTCAGAGCCTGGGGCCTGCTTTGGATTCTGTGTCTCCCTCTCTCTCTGCCCTTCCCCTACTCATGCTCTGTCTCTCTCTCTCTCTCTCTCAAAACTAAATAAACATTAAAAAAAATTTTTTTTTAAAGAATAGAACAACATGGAGACAGTGATTACATCCTAAGTTAGTCTGTATTAGCTGTTTTCAATCACACCTTCTCCTTTTAAAAGAAATGTATCTGACAGAAAAATGAAAGACTAGAGTCATACAAATCTTTCTGGTCTCCTTTTTATCTCTAAATGCAATGAGGTCAAGGGAGCCCACATGGCTTCATATTATAGTTAATAATCCACTGTAGACTTGCCATATACCCCATTAGACCTTTGCTAGTGAGCAAGCTCCCTTCCTCTGCAGCTGGGCTCAGAGCTCCTAGACAGACAGCAAAGACAAGACCCAAACTGAGGACACCTGGAACCAGCAGATTAGTGAATCAAGATACTGCTCAGTCCATTGGATACTGCAAGAAAAAGGGTAAAGGCAGATCCTTAATATGAATTTTCTAGAAAATAAAATTACTCTCCATATTATCCACCTGCAATACCCTCTTTTTTGTTCATATCCTGTACAATGTACCAGAAGCCCCTAAGCTCTTTTCTTTAATACTTCCCCACACACCGATGCTTGCATTATCAATTACAGTTTGTTCTATTTTCTATAGAGCATCTACAACACTACTGACCTGTTAATTTTGGAAACACAATAATACAATTTTCATTTCACAGATTCACATTAACACTAACTATGTCATCCAAAGTACAAGAAGACCATACACTGAAAATATGGTATGTCAGTATCCAATATTAGAGGAGGTAACATGTGAGGTTTAAAAGCCCAGGTTCTGGTATCTTGTTGCCTTTGTTTGAATCCTGGCTCAACCACATATTACGTTTATGACCTTGAACAAATTACTTAACTTTCCTGAGCGTCAGTTTCAACATGTATAAAATTAAGATAATGGTAATACCTGCTTTGGTGTGTTATTTTAAGTATTAAATTGGTTAGGACAGCTCCTGATAATAATAAGACAGAGGAAAAAATGCTACAGAAAGCCTTGGACCAATTCCCAAAGGACCAACCCATTTTGATAGGCTCCCTCACAATAAAGACTGCAGCTTTAGCCTGATTTTGTCTGATGGCACCCCACCTCCACCTTTAGGGAAAACGTTAGGATAAAATTTTGAATATGTTTGTTCTACCTGCATATACCTGCCAGTGCAACCCTAGATTAAGGAAGCATAAAAAGAATAAAGCTGGAGAGCTCATGGTCATGAAGTATGTCCTGGTATCTTTCCTGATTTCCTGTACCCATCTTCAAGGCCCTTATAAAAATATTTACAAGTATTCATAAATATCTATAAAATATATTGTATATTTATATACTATATATATTTACAAATATACTTAAATATTTATAAAATATTTATGCTCTACAGGGACTTGTCCACTGAACAATTAAGGTTGGTATTTCCCAGTGTGGCATGCTTACTCCCAAGAGAATCAAGAAACAGCAGGCCCAAGGTAAGGACACATTATGCAAGTTGAGGTGGTGCTTCTCACTTTCCTCCCTTTTTCCTCTAGGCCCACAAAGTTAGAAAAGGAAGAATTGAGGCCATTGTGAACTATTCATATTCAAACACTGCCTGATCTTAAGAAGGGATCAATTGCAAAGGATTGTATGAATTGAACTTGGAATAGTGAGGTGAGATGGAAGAATCTGTCTTGGGAAGGATTCAATTTCACAGGTCCTGTTGATTTGCTTAGGAGATATAAAACATGGTGAACCTACGAATGGCTAGAAAATACATAGGAGCAGATCCAAAATGGGAGAAATAATTTTTCCTAAGGGAAAATGTCTTAAAAATTGAGAAGCTGGAGATCATTAAGATTGAAAGTGAGTTCCATAGCCTTAACAAGGACATTTAAAGAGCAATACAGAGATTACTCTGTCTATATTAGCTCAGAGTGTAGTTTAGTTTCATTGTGTTTTTCTGGAAGACTTTACACAAAAGGTTTAATATTATTAGATTTGCAGACTAGCCTGCATCACAGAAAACTAGGTAAATGAGAGAGATAAGATCCATGTTGGATGGAATTAAAATGCATGAGATGATACCCAACTTTAAATTGAGATAAACTGGAGGCTTTACATCCATGTGAGTGTGTGTGTGTGCGTGTGTGTGTGTGTGGTGATTTACTTTGCATTGAGTATATAATGCCTTTACAATAATAACTTTAAAAAGTATCTAATAAAACATAAGATCATTTTCCAAACCAAGTGGGAATAACTGCAGAAGTAAAGTATAAAGTAAATATATGAATCTTGGAGTTGACTAAACTTCACTGGGTTTGTAGTAAACACTAAAATCCCTACAATAATCACCAACTGAATATAATTTGGATCATTTACACTTGGATTTAATGTCAAACTAAGATAGCATATGAGCAAAATGCAACCATTTTTCTAAAATATGAGTAAGTATATTGAACCTTGAAAGTTGTGAAAGATGCTTTGTGGAGATATGGCTACATATCCTTCCAACCCATATAAAATAGCAAACCAAATGTCTGATCAAAATATAGGACTTTTGAAGTTTCATCATGCAAAGAAAGAGCCTCTATTCCTTTGGTCTACATATTTCCTTTCTCTTTGTACATAGCTACATAAATTGCTAGTGTGACCCTGACATCACTTCTCAAACTCCTATTGCAAGTCTGAATTCCCCTGTTGTGCCCTTTGTGTTATACTACTAATAGGCCTAACTACAAGAATGAAAGTGGGTTAGGTTTCTTTACAATTGGTACTCATCTACAGATTCCATCATTGTCCCAGCTGTAGAGCCAAGTGAAGGACTAGGCCAACCCTATCTAAAGGCATAGAAATTTTATCAAAAGTAGCATGGCAGCTGAGGTCAGTGAAGAATAAAGTTGTAGTGGAAACTGTGTGGGCTTTGAAGTACAACTGCAAATTAGGCAATGAAAACTGTGTTGTTGATTCCTTAGAAGGCAAAAGAAGGAGAAAAGAAGGAAAGGGAAGGGGAAGGGGAAGGGGAAGGGGAAGGGGAAGGGGAAGGGAGGGGAGGGGAGGGAAGGGGAGGGGAAGGGAAGGGAAGACACTTCAGCTGTTATCATTGAGATATAAAAATTCTACACTAGGATTTCTACATAAGATAATGATTTGCTTGGAATTCAAAAACAGTCAGAAAAACCTAGACTCTAGGTTATATTTGGCCACATTAGCTTTGTGACCTCTTTGATTGTTATTTTTGTAGGGAAGATGATACACTTTATGGAGATTTTGTGTAACTTAAATAAGTAAAATTTGAATAATGAGTCCTGCTTATAGTAGGCACTCCATGAGCACTAGTTCTGTTGCCTGTTATAAAAGACTGGTTGGATGCATTTTATTTATGTCCACTTCTTTAGATCACTGGATAATGAAAGGAAATTTATAACGCCTAGCTGGGAATCCATACAAATTTTAAACAGAAAATGGATATAGGTAGTGTGATAAAGATCTTATGTTTAAAAATGAATAGAGTACTAATGCACATATATTAAATTTATGCTATTAAAACCTAAACTTCTCTCTTATTTTCTAACAACAATGTTTGTATCTGACATTAGAAAATCTTCATCCTATGTACAAAGAAACTAGGAGTTTTCATTTAAGCACAGGCATTTATTTCCTACGTAAAATAAAGTGAACATTTTACAGGAGAGGAGGAAAAAGGTGTTATTTTTCTAAAGGAAACATGTCAGTCTAAGAAAATATTATTATCAGGACCATCCTCAGAACATATAAAAGTAAAGAGATTAGTGCTGGCTCCATTCTTCAGCAGTCCTTTGCTAGTGCTAGGCGGTAACTCAGAGGATAAAAGTGGAGAAGGAAAGAGTAGCATCACCAAATGTGCAAAAAGAATGAAGAAGCTCTCATAGACATCCGCATAGGCCATAGTCTCCTAGACTAGAACATTTTTTAAAAATCTCTCAGAAAAGCACCAATGAGAAACAATTGAAAACTAGTAAGTGACAGTACAGCAGGAAACAAATTAGATAAGAAATTATGTTATTATAATTGAAATTTCTAAATTTTATGGAGAAGAACAAAATAGTGGGAGCCTCCGTCCGTGAGTCATATATACTCAGTGAGTCTCTAAGCTACTCTGACATTCCTTCCTCATATGTAGGAGATACAGATATCTATTGTTTTACTAGGTGACAATTCTCTGAGTTTCAAAGGAGATAATATGTGCAAGTACTTGATAAATCATAATATTGTTTGTTTTCACATTGTTTCTGTACCTTCACCTCTTCCTCTGTTTTCTGTAAAGTAGAACACTGAAATTCTCTGGTCTTACCTTCTTTTCATATTTGACTTAGAAAAGTTTTACATTTATCAAGAAGCCAGGGCTCCCTATTCACTTACTCTGTGCTAAGAATTTTTCTGTTACTTACATGAAGCATTTAGTTTCAGACATTGTAAAGGTCTTTAGGGAGGTCACAGAGCTCAACCTTTCCATGGCTCTAAGTCTGAGACTATTCACAAATGTCAACATCAGTTTGAGGCGCATTTCAGACAGGTCAGCTATGAGCATAATTTGACATTATTTGGCACTGTGGGATCAATTGCAATTAGATCCTACAAGACTGTAATTCTACCCACTGCTACGTGCTGCCAGTGAGAGGCACCAGATATTCATATCAGATAACAAAACCTGGAGTAGCCATAAGGAAAGGAAATGGAATAAAAAGCTCAAAATTCCTGAGAGCATTCTTTGGAATAGTCTCTAGGAGAAGTCTTTAAACTAAGTACCTCGCTCTTATAACCATTGCATGAAGTACACATTCTAATCTCTCCCTATTACTAAAGGTAAAATCACGACTAAAAAAGGTAAAATAATTTGCCCAAAGTTGGTAAAGATAGTGAACAGGAAAGGGAGAATTTGAACCTATGTATAAAGCTATCTTAATTAAATTTATCTAGATTGAAAAATGTAAATATATATAAAACTGAATTTTATAAATTGCATGATATTTCCCATTAAAAATAGAGATTTAGATATACCTCAAATGAGAAAAGATTTTTTATCATATATTTACACTTAGGAAAAACTGGTAACTTTTAAAATCATATATGAAAAGGTTCTAATAGCTAATTAGCAATATTTAACTGAATAACATGTTATGAAGAAAATACCTACTATAAATACTAGAAATTATGGTGATTATTTGCAACATTCAGGAAGAAAGAAGACATTAAATCAAGACATTTTACCTGGGTTTCATAAGCTTTGTCACATGTATAAAAGTATTAAAATTTTCTACAAAACTTTGTGTTTACATAACTTTGGTTCTAGAGGAAGAGTTTGTAGCTTTAGTCTCATAATGTCCATTATCCAAGGAGGGGCAATAATTATTTCTACAAAGGCAAAAGATAAAATTGCTTTTTTTAAATGTTTATTTCTATTTTGAGACAGAGAGAGAGAGTGCAGAGGAGGGGCAGAAAGAGAGGGAGACACAGAATCTGAAGCAGGCTCCAGGCTCTGAGCTGTTAGCATGGAGCCCACACCGGGCTTGAACCCATGATCCATGAGATCATGACCTGAGCTGAAGTTGGACACCCAACTGAATGAGCCACCCAGGTGCCCCCAAAATAAAACTGCTTTAAACAAAACACTCAGCAATCCCTTTTTTCCTTTTCTGATTTCCTCCTAAGTAATTTAAGGTAAGCAATCATGTCATAGGGACAATATGATTTGTATGCTTTTTAATAAAATAATTAAGTATGTAGGCCACTGAGGATTAGGCCTGATTTTCACCCATGGGGTGGAAAGCATACTTAACAACAGAATGCAATGGAAACTCATTCAACAATGCAAAAAGTGTGTTTTGATGGTTTCAAATATGGGCCTGATACGAAAATTCAGAAACTCATTCAACAATGCAAAAAGTGTGTTTTGATGGTTTCAAATATGGGCCTGATACGAAAATTCAGAAACTCATTCAACAATGCAAAAAAGTCTGTTTTGGTGGTTTCAAATATGGGCCTGATACAAAAATTCAGACATGATTACATCCAGGGAGTAAAATAAAATCTGGATTTCCTGTCTGACATATAAGGAACTTAGAGGTTGTCATTTCATCCTAATGAAAACTAAAATGCTAAATAAAATAAAAAATGAACAACTCTTCTTAGATCCATCAGAGTGAGGTCACAGGGCTAACTGCTATCCACAAAATTGGATAGACAGGCAGATACAAGCACAATTTATCTGAGCAGAAACCTACCAGCAGAAACATCTATGGGAACCAGAACTAAGGTAGGAAACCTGAACTGCCATAAAATTGCTGGAGGCCCAGTGTGTACAAGTCTGAAAGTTAAGAACTCCAGGGGACTCAGTCTTGGGGTGGGGGGGTGGAAGGATATCACACTTTTATGAGTTTTACCTCCAGAAGATCTACCAAGTCCTTACAGTGAATATCTGAGAAAATCTCCTCATATTTCAGGCAGGGGAGGGGAAAAGTAATCATTTTAATAAGCCAGAGCATTCTGGTTTTTATAACAAGCCCTATACTCAGGAGAAACTATTTCACCACAGCCTAACCCACTGGAGTTTTATCAGAGCTTTACCAACCTGGCAGAAGGGAAACATCCAACTCTAGCCCTTTCTAGCCATCCTGTCCCACCAGAGGAGTGGAGGATGGGGAGAAACCAAGAAGCACTTGTGAAGTTCACAGCTCATAAACACATGCTCAGCATATGATTGAGACCTACTCACAGTACAGTAGAACACTTCCCCTCCTCCCCCCCCTTACCACCTTACTGAAGGCTTTTTTACCAGAGTTCTTTTTACCAAATATACCATGTCTGGCTTTCAACGAAAAATTGTAAGGCATACTAAAAAGAAAAAAAAAAAATTAGAAGAGATTGAGCAAGTATTAGAAACAGACTCAGATATAGATATAGCAGAGATGTTGAATTATTGAGCCAGAATTTAAAATAATTATGATTAATATGTTAATGGCTCTAACAGAGAGTAGACAACATGCAAGAACAGATGGGTAATGTAAGAAAAGAGATAAACATTCTAAAACAGAACCAAAAATGGGGTGCCTGGGTGGCTCAGTTGGTTGAACATCCGACTTCAGCTCAGGTCATGATCTCACGGTCCATGAGTTCGAGCCCCATGTCGGGGCTGTGTGCTGACAGCTCAGAGCCTGGAGCCTGCTTTGGATTCTGTGTCTCCTTCTCTCTCTGCACCTCCCCCACTCACACTCTGTCTCTCTGTCTCTCTCAAAAATAAACATTAAAACAAAATTTTAAGACAGAATCAAAAAGAAATGCTATAGATCAAAAACACTGTAACAGAGAAGAATCCCTTTGAAAGTGTTCATTAATAGTCTGGATACAGCTTAGGAAAAAAAAATCTCTGATCTTGAGAATAGGTCAATAGAGAATTCAAACACAAAACACGAAGGGGAAAAAGACTAAACAAATGGAACAGAATCTAGAACTATGCAACAAGTACAAAAGGTATAACATATGGATAATGGGAATACCAGAAGGAGAAGGAAGAAAGGAAAAGAAAAAATTTTTGAGGCAAAGATTACTGAGAATTTCCCCAAAGTTAATGTCACATACCAAACCACAGATCCAGGAAGCTCAGAGAACACAAAGCAAGAAAAATGCTGAAGAAACTCCATGTAGGCATATCATAATCAAATGCCAGAAAATCAAAGGTAAAGAAAAAACCTTGGAAGATACCAGAGGGCGGAAAAAAACCTCACCTACAGAGGAAGAGAGATAAGAATTATATCTAATTTCTCCTCTGAAACCATACAAGCAAGAACAGAGTGAAGTGAAATATTTAAAGTGCTGAGACAAAAATTTCACCAGCCTAGAAAACTGCATCCTATGAAATTATCTTTCAGAAGTGAAGGAGAAATTAAGACTTTCTTAGACAAACAAAAATTGAGGGAATTTTTTGCCTGTACACTGGCCTTGTAAGAACAATTTAAAAAAAAAAAAAAGTTCTTTAGAGAGAAGGAAAATGATACAAGTTGCAAACACAGATCTACATAAAGAAAGGAGGAGCATTAGAGCAGGAATTGATGGAAGTAAATAAAAACTTTTATTTTTCTTATTCTTAATTGATCTAACAGATAACAGTTTGTTCAAAATAATAACGGTAATAATAGTAACAACGCATTTGCTGACTATAAATTATGTATAAGTGACATGAATAACCACAATAACATAAGCAGGGAGACTTTAGAAATATTTTGTTATTCTAAGGTACATGCCCTACCCAGGAAGTGGCATGGTTTATTTACAAGTAGACTTGGAATAGTTGTGTTTATTATAAACTCTAGGGCAATTACTAAAAAATTTAGAAAAAATTGTTGTGCTAAGAAAGGGGAAAAATAAAATTAAATAATCAATTAAAATCACAAAAGGAAGAAAATAGAAATAAAAAACAAGGCAAATGAATTGATCCAACTCTATGTTTAATCACTTTAAATGTCAATGATCTAGATGTACAAATTAGAAGGCAGAGATTATCAGGGTGGATCAAAAATCAGCCGCAACTATGTTATCTACAAAAGACCCACTTAAAATATAAAGACACATAGATTAAAAGTAAAGAGATGGAGAAAGAAATACTATGAATAACTCTGTGCACACAAATTTGATAACCTACATGAAATGGACCAATTTCTTGAAAAACACAATCTGTCAAAACTCACACAAAAAGAAATAGATAATTGACTAGGAATATATCTATTAAAGAAATTGAACCAATAATTAACAACCTTACCAAACAAAAAGCATCAGGCCCAGAGAAGTGATTCTGAGTTTTGTGAATTCTACCAAACATCTAAGGAAGAAATTACATCAATTCCCTACAATCTCTTCCGGAAGATAGAAGCAGAGAAAACACTCCTGGGCCACCTGAGTGGCTCAATAGGTTAAGTGCCGATTTTGACTCAGGTTGTGATCTCAGTTCATGAGTTCAAGCCCCACGTCAGGCTCTGTGCTGACAGCTCAGCGCCTGGAGCCTGCTTCCGATCCTGTGTCTCCTCTCTTTGCCCCTTCCCAACTCATGCTCTGTCTCTCTAAAAAATAAAAAAAATAAACATTAAAAACAAAATTCTCCCTAACTCATTCTATGAAGCCAGCACTACCTTAATACTAAAACTGATAAAAATTACAAGAAAAGAAAACTAAAAAAAAGAAAAAAAAAGGAAAACTATTGATCAATACCTGTCATAAACATAAATGCAAAAATTCTCAACAAAATATTAACAAATCAAAACCAAAAAATGTATAAAAAGAATTACATACTATGACTAAGCAGTATTTATCCCGAGAATTCAAGGCTGGTTCAACATGTGAAAATCAGTTAATGTCATCCATCACAGCAAGAGACTAAAGGGGAAAAATCATATATCCTCAAAAGATACACAAAAAGCATTTAACAAAATTCAACACTTATTCCGGATAAAAATTCTCAGCAAACTAGGAATTTAAGGAAATATTCTTAACTTGACAAGGAACATGTTTAAAAATTTCACAGCTCACATCCTACTTATTGGTGAGAAACTAGAAGCTTTCCTGCTAAGGTTAGAAACAAGGCTAGGATATCCCATTTCACTACTTCTTTTCAACATTATACTGGAAGTCCTAGTTCGTGAAATAGGACAAGAAAAGAAAATAAAAGGTATACAGATTTGAAAGGAAGAAATAAAATTGTCTTTGTTTGCAAATGACATAATTGCACAGGTAGAAAAAAAAATCAGACAAATCCAAACAAAAACTAATAAGGAATTAGGGCAAAGTTGCAGGATATAAGGTTGATATACAGGTCAACCACTTTCCTATATACCAGCAATGAAAAGGCTAAATTTGCAATACCATTTGCATTAATACTGCCAAAAATGAAATACTTAGGTACAAATCTAACAAACTATATACAAGATTCACATGAAGAAAACGAAAAAACTCTGATAAAAGAAATTAAAGAACTAAATAAATGGAGGGATATTCCATAGTCATGGAGAAAAAGACTCAATATTGCCAAATGTCAGTTCTTCCCAACTTGATCTTTAGATTCAACAAAATCCCAACCAAAATCTCAGCAAGTTATTTTGTGGATATTGAGAAACTGATTATAAAATTTGTAAGATGAGGCACCTGGGTCAGTCCATTAAGCATCTGACTTCGGCTCAGATCATGATCTCACAGTTTGTGAGTTGGAGCCCCTGCTGACAGCATAGAGCCCACTTCAGATCCTGTCTCTCTATCTCTCTACCCCTTCCCCTCCCTCTCTCTCAAAAATAAACATTTTCATAAATAAATAAATGATAAAATTTATAAGGAGAGTCAAAAGACCCAGAATAGTCAGTGCAATACTACAGAAGAACAAAGTTGGAAAATTGACACTATCTGACTTCAGAACTTACTATTAAGCTATAGTAATCAATACAGTATGGTATTGGTGAAAGAAAAGAGATATAGATCAATAGAAGAGAATAGAAATTCACACAAACATGGAAAACTAATCTTTGATAATATGTAATATAGTAGAGCAAAGATGGTCTTTCCCACAAATGGGGCTTGAACAACTAGACATACACATGCAAAAAAAAAAAAAATCCAGATACAGACCTTGCAACCTTCACAAAAATTAGCTCAAAATGGATCACAGACCCCAATGTAAAATTCAAAACTGTAAAACTCCTGGAAGATAACCTAAGAGAAAATCTAGATGATCTTGGGTTTTGTGATGACTCTTTACATACAACACCAAAGGCACAATTCATGAAGGAGATCATTGATAAGCTGCATTGTATTAAAATCAAAAATTTCTTTCCCGCAAAATACACTTTCAAGAGAATTAGAAGGCAAACCACAGTCTAGGAGAAAATATTTGCAAATATTTTCAAATATCTGATAAAGGACTGTTCTTAAAATACACAAAGAACATGGGGCACCAGGGTGGCTCAGTCAGTTAAGCGTCTGACTTTGGCTTAGGTCACGATCTCACAATTCGTGAGTTTGAGCCCTACATCAGGCTCTGTGTGGACAACTCAGAGCATGGAGCCTGCTTCAGATCCTGTATCTCCGTCTCTCTCTCAGCCTGTCCCCCACTCATGCTCTGCCTCTCTCTCTCCCAAAAATAAAAAAAAAAAAAAACATTATAAAAGTTTAAAAATAAATAAATAAATAAATAAATAAATAAAATATCAAAGAACTATAACACAACAAAAAGAAAATGAGCAACCTGATTAAAAGATGAGGAAAAGACTTCAACAGAGACCTCATTATAGAATACAGATGACACATAAGCATATGAAAAAATGTTCAACATCATATTTCATTAGGAATTGCAATTAAACTAACAATGATATGCCACTACACCTCTATTAGAATGGCAAAGATCCAGAACACTGACAACACCAAATGTCCCTGAATATCTAAATGGATAAATAATAAACTGTGTAATTCCAGACATGAGGTGCTAAAAAGAAATGAGCTAACATATTGAGCCATGAAAAGACAGGAAAGAACCTTAAACACATATTACATATTAAGTGAAACAAGCGGTCTAAAAGGCTATGTACTGTATGATTCAAACTATATGATATTCCAAAAAAGGCAAAGCTATGGAGACAGTAAAAAGTAGTTACCAGGGGTAAGTGGGGAGGGAGAAATAAATAGAGCACAGAAAAAATTTAGGGCAGTGAAACTATTCTATATGATACTGTAATGATGCATCTTTAATCATTTGTCAAAACCCATAGAATCTACAAACACCATGAATAAACCCTAATGTAAACTATGGACTTTGGGTGACAGTAATGTGTCATTGTAGGTTAATTGATTGTCACAAACCAACCATTCTGTGAAAGGTGTAGGTAGTGGTGGAGGTGATGCAGGTTTGGGGGCAGTATGTATATGGTAATTCTCTGTACCTTTCAGTCTTGTAAATCCAAAACTGTTCTAAAAAATAAAGTCTAGGGCGTCTGGGTGACTCAGTCAGTTAAGCGTCTGACTTCGGTTCAGATCATGAGCTCACAGTTCAAGAGCTCAAGTCCTGCATCAGGCTCTGTGCTGACAGCTCAGAACCTGGAGCCTGCTTCAGGTTCTGTGTCTCCGTCTCTCTCTGCTCCTCCCCCACTTGTGCTCTCTCTCTCTCTCTCAAAAAATAAATAAGCATTAAAAATATTTAAAAAAATAAAGTCTACTTTTTAAATAATCTGTATAAAATGAGTCTGCTAAATAAGGGAAATTTTGAGTCTAGGGATACATTATGGGGAGATAGTGAAAGCGGAACCTCAGCAGCAGGGTAGCCTTGGGAAGCTGCAAAAAAAGACTCAACTTGATGTGCAGCAAACACAGTAGGAGGGGTTATTCTTGTAAAAACACATGAATATGACAAGACAACCAAGCTCTGTGAATAATTGTAATGGTTACAAACTAAAGGATGGCTTTCCACAGTCTTAGTAAAGAAAAAAACAAATCAGTCTTTTAAATTAAAAACATGGAAATTCTAGCAAATTCATAAATGGCATAATGACTACACAGAAAAGCTATCCAGCTACATATAACACAGAAATCTACATGTGCCTGAACATCCCCAGGGTTTGGCTTTTATTCATCCTCTGTATGTAATTGTTTCCCTGTTCCTCTGACATCTCTGGCTTTGTTGTCCCTTCCATTCTTAATGATGTTTTGGAGAAGACTTCATATTGTGGAGATATTTTGAAAATAAGGAAGGATTCTATCATCAAATGATCCCTTTTAAAAATAGATATTTTTTAACTTTATCATATATTTTGTAAAAATTACTTGTTTTTCAAATAAGTTCTGATACTGCAATAGCATGAAAAGCTATTCAAATATTGAAGACTTTAAATATGGAAGTATTCTCATTACGTTACTTTTTCAATAAGAAGGTAACTATTTATTTATAAGGTGATCTACTCCTATATGGCCCACAGAAGATACATAAAAAGGCAAAAATTTAGTTTAAGTCAAGAAAAGAGAAAAATGTAAATAGGCTTTGTGAAGTTGTAATAAACCATATACAAAAATAACTTTTTGTATTCTCTACACACTGTGTATGTGTGTGCATGTGTGTGTGTATGTGTGTGTGTGTGTGTGTGTTGCATGAATGCATGTTTTGACATCGGTGTTATCCAGATAACTTATCAGAGGATCTATTTCTATCTTATCACCACACCTCCTATAACAGAGCTCCAAGACAAAGGAAAGGCTCAATGAATGTTGCTGAGCCACTGACTGTTGTAACAATGACTTTAATTATTAGAATAAAAACATAATTAGCATTGGTAGATGACATTAGGGCTTAACAAAAGCTTTCAGATACATCAGCTCATACGCCTATTAGTTTATAATACGTAGCTTGCCGTAGTTTATCTATTGATAATTGAAGTGTATTAGTCACAATTTGTATTTAACTTTGAAGTGTGAGGTTTCTTGTACGTTTATGTACGAACTTATTCCGGGAATTCATAACATTTCAAACTGATAATTTATCATTTGGAAGGTTGCTCAGCTCTTCCATTATTCTTCTCTGCTTAAAATATGCCTACTATGTATACCACCTACTCCCATTCTGTTTTCTAGTTTGAGTCTTTTTTTGTCTTCCATCCTTGGGTAACTATAATTAAAGATTTCAATTTTTAAAAGCCCAAACTGGAACTATGCTATCAATCCTCACACTCCTTCTCTTTTACTCCTACTAGGCTTCAGATGGTAAGTAGAAGAGTCAGTGGAGAAGGCAGGAAAATCACATTTGTGTAGGATTCAACAGTGTTCACCTAAATGCAACACTAATGATAGGATCACCTAATGGCAAGAGTTGGCATTTGATGAAGAAAAAAAAGAACAGATTGGTACAGTTGGAGAAAGTATTTTCTAAAATTAACCTAAATGTATTCTGTAATTACTAATCAATGTTACAGAATCCAGAACTAGAAGTAATATAACAGGAACATTTTTTTTTAATGGCCCTCTGTTAAATGGGATAGAAAATTCTTAAAACGCAATTATTTGGCCCACATTTGGAATGATAATTTTTTTTTAATATATGAAATTTATTGTCAAATTGGTTTCCATACAACACCCAGTGCTCATCCCAAAAGGTGCCCTCCTCAATACCCATCACCCACCCTCCCCTCCCTCCCACCCCCCATCAACCCTCACTTTGTTCTCAGTTTTTAACAGTCTCTTATGCTTTGGCTCTCTCCCACTCTAACCTCTTTTTTTTTTTTTCCTTCCCCTCCCCCATGGGTTTCTGTTAAGTTTCTCAGGATCCACCTAAGAGTGAAACCATATGGTATCTGTCTTTCTCTGTATGGCTTATTTCACTTAGCATCACACTCTCCAGTTCCATCCACGTTATTACAAAAGGCCATATTTTGGAATGATAATTTTTAAAACTTTTCTTTAAAAATACTAAGAGAGATAAAAGGAGTAATGTTTACACACAGTTTAATACATCACCTTAATAAATGTTTTACTGAGGTTCAAAGTTAGATCCAAAGGCTACTCTGTAATATAGATTTAGAGTTGAATGCCTTATTGTAAAAAAGTAACAGAAGCGGTGTGTCATGCCATATGTTTTAACCCCAGACCACTCAGACAGTAAAGACTGCATATTTGGAAGAGGAAAGGAGGACAGAGCAGGAAGTTGGGTCTCAGAAGAAGAAAATTTCAACTATTTTAAAGAATAGTAATGTCTAATATTTATATTAACCTTAAATTTTTGTTTTACTGTTTGAATAGTTATTCACATTTCAAAATTCAAAAGATATTACTTACTTTTGCTTTTTTACATGAATTATAGAATACGATCTCTACACTAAACTATTAGGTAATAACAAATGTTGGAGTTCTTCATGTATCACTATTACAGAGAAAAAATTTTCCCGTTTTTTTTTAAGTAGCTTTTTGAATATGTGTAATGTTTTTAGTCCATTCTCTATGAATGGACTTTAAATTGTTTTAAGTCTTTGACCTTTGGAAAAAAGTTATTCACTGAATAGCTTGGTACATATATAATTTTGCCTATAAACACACTTATGCATAGCAGAAAGCCCTAGAGGTGGAATTGCTGGGATAAAAAAAAATACATACATGTTTAACTTTGCTAGATATTGACAAGCTAGCCTTCTAAGGAGTTATACCAACTTCAACCTTCACAAATAATGCATGAAAATGCTTGGTTGTTTTTTTTTTTTTTTTTCACATTTTTGCCAGCATAATAGATGAATAAGATTTTGGGTATTTGCCAAACTTCTACAGGCAAATAGCACAACAGAACAGTTCTAATTTGTGATTATCCTATGACAAGTGTTATTGAGAATGTTTTTATGCTTAAAAATCATTTGTAATTTCTCTTCTGCTCACATTTTTTGCCCATTTTTTTCTTGGGTATTGGGTTTTTTTTTCTTGATTTGCAAGAACACATCAATGAGTCAAAATATCCTTCGTCAGTTTTTAATGTCTTTTGACTTTCTTTTGGGTGGTTATTGCTAAGCAAAACTTTTTATAGGAAATGAAATTCATTTATTTATTTTTTGCTTTGAAAACTATATTCCATCAGTATTTTTCCCTTTTTTCCCTAGAATTCTTATGATTCCCTTTAGTAAACGTAAATATTTCAATTCGGAGTTCATTTGGTGCAAGATCTAAGGCTTAGCACCAACTTTTTGTTTTTTAAGGATTGCCACCTCATTATCCAACATCAATTTTTGATAATCCAATCTCTACTAATAGAAATGATAGCTTATCATATATTAATTTCTCAAATGTAGACCTATTTTTAAACTTTATATTCCTTTCCATTGGTATATATCTATTTCAACACCCTGACTCCATTTTCAATAACAGTAGCTTTATAGTAAATTAAAAATGTATAACAGGAGTGTTCACACCTCATTGGTCTTTTTCTCTCAATTTTCCAATTTACTTTTTCTAAACTTTATAATAAAAGTTTTAAGTTTCTAATATTTCTATTGAGATTGCTTTAGATATATAGATTAATTTAGGGGCATTTAACCCATTTTATGACCCTATGTTGAGGCTTCCTCTCAAGGACGTGGTCCACCATTGCCATTTATTTATGACACATTTTGCATCCCAGAGGAACATTTTAAGTTTTTTATATACATCTTGCATATTTCTTGCTATTCCCACTTTTTAAAAAAATTTATTTAGTGGTTAATTTCAGTATGGAATTTTTTGTTATAGCTTCTAATTAGTGTATTATATGTATTATTGCTATTTATTTCTATATACTAATTTTATATTCAGATACATTTCTGAATTCTTTAAATTTGTACTTGTTTAGTTGTTTCTTCAAGATTCTCCAAGTATAAAATATTAAAGTCAACAAATAATATAATAATTTTACATTCTCTTCAAAAATGTTGTATTTGTATTATTGTCATGTTTTCTATTTCAATTAACTAGTACTTGTGAGGTGTGGATGCCCTTTCAAAGCAAAAACAAAAATTTTCTAAAAGTAAACAGAAAACACCCAGAAGTCATTAAAAATATAATTGATAAATTTCAATACCAAAATAAGTTAGGATGCCAAAACTACCACAAAGTCATGGGACAGATTTAAAACTGATAAACTTATCTTAAGTTCATTAAAGAGCTCTTACAAATCAAGAAGTTCAACAACTGAGTAGAAAAATGGGCAAAAGTTGTGAGGATATAGTTCACAGAAAAGAAAATTACTCTAAATATGAAAAATCTCAGTATCACTTTCCGCATGATAATTACAAATTAAAACTACCCTACAATTCGCAACCTAACAGTTTTGTATTCTTTTAATAAGGACGTAGAAAAACAAGTACTTTCACATATTGCCAGTGAAGGTTAAGGAACAGCCATAATATTGAATCCTTCTTTTCCTTAACTTATTCGGGAATAATTTTGTATTTTAGGTTGAGGAAGATACATTTTACCATTTTAAATGGAGGAGTATAATATTCATCTATTATATTTTATCAAGTGTTTCTATTTAAATGGGTGTTAAATTTTATCAAATACTTTGTCAGCACACTCACTGATGATCTACTATTCATTACTGCCATCACTGTAGTGAAGATACCATATATCAAAGTCTTAAGGTTAGAGCTAAAGCAGTGCTCTGAAGAAAAGTTCTAATAATAAATAATTATATTAATAAACTCAAATGGCAATAAAACAGCTACAGCCAATGCATGGACAATCCCCACTCAACAGGCCTAATACTGAACAATAAATAAAAGGGTATCACTGTGTCAAATAATTTTTTTTCACAGTTGTATTATGCACCTGTTATTCAAATCCTCCAAACTAAACTATTCACTTTTTTATGCTCCAATACTCTGCCTGAAATTCCTTTTCTGTAGTTTTTTCATGATTGCATTACAGTAGGTTCCAGATTAATATGATAAGAATAGTATATTAACATGAAATCATTATAATATATCATCTACCAATTCAAGGTTCAAGTCTATAGAGTTTCCTCCCTCCTTATCCAGACCCACAAAATCAGAAGACTCATTTTTCCCTTGGCCTACCTCACTGAAGTGGTCCTTTGCATTTCAAGACTTTTTAGGCTACTTGCCAGCCTACACCCCACTTTCACGTAACTAGTACATTTTTAGCACAACCATCTGCCACCACAATTGCTTCTGTCCCGATGCAGCCCAAAAGTCCAGGTAATGAAACTCTTGACACAGAAATCCCTGAATGAAAAGTACCTGGTAAGTAGGGTGCAGTTTCTCAGTATACATCAATGTTGATAAACCCATATAATGTAATATATCCATGTGGAGTATAATAATCTGTGTTTTACTGTCCTTAAAATTTTAACACCCTTATATTCAGAGGTTTATTTTCTTTGTTGGCTTTTGTTGTGTGTTTGTTTGTTTGTTTTTAGCATATAGAATTTCCCTATTCCTCTGGTGTGGAAAGGAAAATATGAGATTATCAGCTACAGAACTTTCTGTTATATAATAATCACTCTGATGATTTGTAGCAGAGCTTACTAAAGAAGAGTAAAAACATTCCCGGTGGCAGATTATAAGTAATAAAGGGCTAAACTTAGATTAGGCCTAATATTATTGTCTTGCCATGAATATACTGTTTATGTGCAACATAACTCATCAAGGCTACATTTATTCCTGAACAATTGCTAACTGGCATAACAAATAACAAAAGGGTTGGCTCACTGTCTTTTAACAAGATGCTACTGAACAACCTTTAGATAAAGCTTTAGATAAATACATTTATATTTTTGTTTTATAAATGATGCAACCAGTTCAAGTGGTAGAACTAGATATTAATATAAAAGTCATTATAATACATCACTTACTGATTTGTTAAGAGGTCCAAGCTTTCTTAAACTGGAAGAAAGTAATTCCTTGTGGTTTATCTTGCTTATGGTCTGCTATTGTCTGGATTTAAGTCATCCATCACCATGTCTATTTTAAAAGTTGGGGCTTTAAAAGGGTCTCATGATAAATGCCTAATACTGATATTTAGAATAAAACTGGAAATGTAATCTCATTTATCTAGCTCATTGTTTTATAACCCCACAGTGCATGGCATTCAAGTAAAACCTAATTATAACTTCTGTTCTAATTTCCAAAACCTTTTCTAATATGAGATATAACCTGTGTATCCAAACTAGGTGATCAAACACATTGACTAGACCAGAATCCCCTTCAAGTGCAGCACACCCTGTTTTCACACTAATTTCAAAGGTATGTTGTTGTGCTTATAAAGTCCTAGTATTTGAGGACAGAACTAATTACGTTGTCTGTGATTAAGAACTCCAGAATTATAAGCAAACTCTTTAAATATGCAGAACCTTAAAAACAAAAACAAAAACAAAAACAACTCCCTTATGGGAATTTTCAGTACACATTTGTTAGATTTTACATAATTATGTGATCCAGAATATTTCCACTTGTAACAAAAAGTAGCCATATTTTATATGAACTAGATGGATTAAATAATTCCCTACCTTTTTTTAATGGTTATATTTATTTTTGAGACAGAGACAGAGCATGAGCAGGGGAGGGGCAGAGAGAGACACAGAATCTGAAGCAGGGTCCAGTCTCTGAGCTGTCAGCACAGAGCCCCACGCGGGGCTCAAACCCACAAACTGTGAGATCATGACCTGAGCTGAAGTCAGACGCTCAACTGACTGAGCCACCCAGAAGCCCCTAAATAATTCCCTACTTAACAACGGTAGAATTTTAAAAAGATTTGTATGGCTTTAGATGGTGATGCTTCAAAATGGGACTTTAATTCACAAAATATGGCAAAGACACAACTAGTTCTAATGCCATCCAAGACTCATTAGTGAGTGAAGTAACGGAAGGTATATAGCACAAAAACAGAGTTAAAAACAGAGCACTCTCCCAGGCAGGGAAATGCAAAACTTTAATGACAGAGAAGCCTGGTGGCCATTGTCTCCAAAGTCATAGCTTCAGAAAGCAAAATCATTTTACACACAGACCTAGAAGAGATCATACTTCATCATATGCCAACAGAGAGTTAGGTCTTTAGAACAAAGATACAGAAATAAGTACCTGAGTAAAAATAACACCCAATCCAGAAAAATGATCTTTATTTCAAGTATAGAATAAACAAAGCTGTATTTACCAGTGTCAACATTAATATGTATAATTTGATTTAATTGAGGAGTCTCCCTCACCAGCTGTTTAATTTCCAAATTCAGAAGAAAAAAAAAGTAAACCCTTACTGCCTAGATAAAGCACTCAGCAATATATGAAGATGAGTTATGGCAAAGGAATTGCCGGTAAAGGGTAAAGAATAGAAAAATTATATGCTCCCCAAACATTATTCTTTGATTTGCCTTATCATTTTTGCTACAGTTTGCTACAAATTTAAAATCTGTATCTTAAATACATAATTGTTTTTATAATGAAACAAGCATATCAAGATCTCCTGAAATAAAATTACAAAATTCTCACTCGTTTATATAGTGCGTGGACACATGCTTAGCTGCCTTTTATCCTACAGATGACCATGTTGTGTGCACATGTTATGTTTACTATGACTGTCCCAAACTAGCTGTCAAGTTATTCTGAAACATCTGTAAGTATATCTGTAATAAGTGCATTTTTTCATGTTCACATGCTTACATGCTTAATTGTATATACCAAATAATTTGTAGTAGTTGTCCTAAAGTGACCTGGAAATATATAGCATCTTAATCCATGTTCTTTTCATTGAACATTTATTTTTGCTAGTGGCATGTCAAGGACACAAAAGTTACTTCTCACAGAAATGAAAACCACATCCAGATGGCCAAAGTCTCTTCCAGGAGAGTATGGTTAACAGAAACACAGAACAACCAAAAAGAGAGAAAAAAAAAAAAAAGTATCCATGCTTTGTCAAAAGAAACCCTCTAGCAAATAATCAAAAGAAGTCTGGGGACTCAACACAACCTACCTGATCTGTCTTTCCCCTCTTCCTGGTGTTTGGCCAGTTTTTTGGCTGTTGGAAATACCAGGTCTCTTGTTTTCAAAGCGCCGCCTGTGTTGGCCTCTCTTTCAGACTCTCATGTTGCAAAATCTAAAATTCTGTTGCAATAAACACCAGATTTCAAAGGAAAAGCAATGGAAATTGTGCAGAGATTAAACTTCACTTTTATATCGACAGTCAGTAGTAGCATGATTATGTGTCCAAACAGTGCCTCCAGTTCCAATATAATATTAGACTGAGAAAGACCTGTAGTTTACTTGTGTAGAAATAGGCACTGATTTTGAGGTGCGTTTAGAAAAACATATTTGGACTTGGGGGAAACAGACAGTTGTCTTCTCTATAAACACAATAAACGTATCCTTTGAATCCCTCCTGAAGGAACCATATGCAAACATATAACTTTAGAACTGTGTTATTCTACAGTAATGCTCAGCCAAATGCAGTTGAAAAGTAATTGGGCATAATAAGGGCAACCCTGACACAAACATAAGCAATATGCTTCGCGTGATAAAAATTTTTGAAATATAAGTCAAATGAGACACAGTATTTCAAGAATGAATTTTTTCTCTTGATGCTCATTTAGTTTGAAATTAGGAATGATGGCTTCAAATAATGGTACCTCATGAACTAGTTTTCTTGGTCTTTTCTCAAGGACATCTTCATTAACATTCTAGTATTTGTAACCTTCAATGTTTAAAGAAGACTAAAGAGTTAAAATATCAAATACTCAGAGAGATGCTCATAAACAGTTGACAAAACCAGTAAGAATATCCCCAGGACACCAAGGAAATTAACACTTTGCTTAAGGTTCAACACCCTTTACATATCAACTCACTAACTTTTCTAGATCTCTATTCATTCCTTGTAGGCTTTACAAGGTTAGGGCTTCCGTGACCTAATTGCTATAGAAGGGAAAGCTCTACCCATCACCACAGAAGGGTAGAGCTTAAAGAGTAATTGTTTCAGTCCACCTATTTTACAGATGAGGAAGTTGAAGTTTGAAGAGGTTAAATGCTTTGCTCCAAAGTGATGGCTGGCCCATGTCAATATGGGGAATAAAATCCAGGTTTCTTAATTATCAGGTAGGAGTGACTTTTCTAGCATACTATGATTAAACTTTCTAGAGTAAAGATTTCTTAAAAGGTCTATAATTAGATAGACTGGAGTAGGAGATGGGAAAAATTTAAACTTTGTAAAAAGCAATGCAGAAAAATCAGAGACCTGACTGAATCAAAGTTGAATTATATATATAATTGTATATATAGTCCAGGTAATGAATATATACATATGAGTGAATATATATGTATATATATGAATGAATGAATATATATACATATATATTTTTGAATTATAGAACAGTAAATGTTTATCCTGGGTGGCTGGCTGACCTTGGCATCCAGCACAGGTGAATTGATTGTGAAATATGATTTCTATAAAAAATGATTGTGGGCCATCTCATAATAGTTGCTCTGAGATGACTGATTCTCAGACAGTGGTCATACATATGCCATGTGATTTGATATATTTTTCCTCAGAATTCACTCTCCCAATTTTTCTTTTTATTCTACCTGCCATGAATTAACCATTATTGACCTTTGGGAATGCTGATGTTACTTTTATTTTGTCTGTTTTCCTAATCCTCAAGAAACTGGCAAAATTATTTGATATATCTACTGTTAGTAGGCTATCATCCCAGGGATTCTCCACTGAGTGTCCATGCCTTCCCTCTCCCAAGTATAAAACAAGCTGCACAGAAATCAGTGAAATTGTACAGGGGTGTTGGGTTGAGTATGGAGATCATCCATAGCATACATCGAGCACACTCTGTAAGAAGAGTCCAAAGAGTCAAGTCAACTGTCAAAGCACATAGCAAGATGAAGTTCCTATTTCTGGTTTTTAAAGTTAAAAGTAGGGGCGCCGGGGTGGCTCAGTTGGTTAAGCATCCAGCTTCAGCTCAGGTCATGATCTCATGGTTCGTGAGTTCAAGGCCTATGTCGGGCTTTGTGCTGACAACTCAGAGCCTGGAGCCTGCTTTAGATTCTGTGTCTCCCTCTCTCTCTGACCCTTTCCTTTTTGTGCTCTCTCTCTCTCTCTCTCTCAAAGTAAATAAACATAAAAAGGTGTTTTTAATAAAAGCAAAGATTGGTTTTGGTTCTTTTCCACTAGAGGAAAGAATAATATTAGAATGATTGGATGGTTATAACTTATAAACTATTAACACTTATTTGGGGGAAGGGAATGCAAATATTAAAAGATAGTGGTGGATCATAACCTGTTGCATCAAAATTAGGACCAAAAAATGCAGATCACTGGAGGATAAACTTTTAATCTTGAATTTCCCATTGGAGTTAAAAAAAAAATCCATGGTCTATTTTTATATACTTGATAAATACCAATTTTGTGGTATTTATTAACTGCTAATTTAAAATTATAAAAAATCGATTTGTATACTGTCATTTTTTTCATGAAATGAATCCCTGTTATAAAGGGTCACAAAACAGATTAATATTCTAATCAGAGCAAATCCAACCCAATGATCAAACTGTCTCACTGTCATGTATAGCATCCACTCTGAGATGAGAACCTCTTGGTGTGACCCTGGTAAGTGACTGTCTTTACAAGCCATAGCCTCTTCTGCCCCTTACCCATCACTCAGATAATGTAGTAGGAAATTACGTTTTCATTGTCAGTCAGGAAAAATTATAAAGTCATATATAACTCCAAATTAAAATTTTCTAAAATCCAGGGACATCACAAGGCAGAGGCTGACATTTTAGCCCATCACAGTGTGATATAACTATTATAGTTCTGAAATATTCACCAAGTGATTTCCCTGATAAATAGAATAATAAATCAGTAAGTAGAATAATACTACCTGTAGATAGATGCAGAAAGAATATGCATTAGTTTTACCTTAAATAAGGTGTAAATTGTTCTCTTTCATCTTTGTACCAAAATGAAGACCCTTTTTTAAGATTTCATAGTTGTTTGCCATGTGTGCTCTTCCAGTGCAGAATGTGCATCCTGGAGCCTTCAAAGAGGCAGTGCAATCTGGAGGTTATTAAGGGTCTTGAACCCAGCTTTAATAAAAATAGCTGCAAATCTACTTTCATCTCTGAACTTGATTTCCTCATCACTAAAGTGGGAATTATAATAGTACCTGTCACATTAGCCCGTTCCAAGTATTATAGGTTGTAATACATGTACCACAATTGGCAGAGGGCTCAGTTCCTAGTGAGCACCCAATAAATGTTAAGATTTTATTTTGTGTTTAGTATATTTATTATCACAAAAGCGATACAAGTCTACTTAACATCCATCACAATACATAGTTACAACTTTTTTCTTTTCTAAGAGACAGAGCGTGTTGTGCTCACATAAGTAGGCGAGCAAGCGGAGTAGGGGCAGAAAGAGAGGGAGAGAGAGAATCCCAACACAGGTTTTGATCTCACGAACTGTAAGATCATGGACTGAACAGAAATCAAGAGTCAGACACTTAACTGACTGAGCCACCCAGGTGCCCCATAACCACTTCTTATGTAAAGATATAAAAATCCAGAGGTGGATCCAAGAGACTCAGAGAATAGTGGACAAGAAAATCACGCTCAGGCAGCACACGTGGACTCTAATCACAGAACGTTCCCAGAACCAGAGTAGGAGAAACTTTTAATGTGTGTCTGGATGGATTTCAGAATTGGTACAAACCAGTGACTGCTCTGTGCCTCCCATTCCTCTCATTTTTTAGTAGAAGCAACTATTGTGGTTCTTTTGTTCCCATCTCACTCTTTTATGTTTGGTTGATTGGCAGCAGACAGTTTATGTTTTTAATTCACAGTTGTCTGGGTGCAGAGCACATGCATCCAATGAGCCATATCCATATCTAGGCTAGAAGCAGATCATGAGAACCTAGACTTCAAGCCAGATGCCATAAATGGGAGTGACTTTTGGCATTTGGGAAGGGTGAGCATATTTTACACGTAGGAAGGATAATTTGTGGTTAGAAGGCAGTCTGTGGAGGATTACAAAAATTGCTACAAATATTTCATCTGTTTAACATATCCCTACAATTAATTTTATTGTTCCTCTCACCAAGGGGTAGAGTTTATTTCTTGAATCCAGTCCTTGAATATGGGCTTGGTAATGTGACTTGCTTTGGCCAATGAGACATTAACAAATATGACACTAGCAGAAGGTCTAAAGGACTTGCACATTGGTACTTGCTCCTATCTGCTGTGTAGTTGAAACTTTGCAATTACCACCATGTATGCAACCCCAGCTAGCCTGCTGGTTGGTGACAGCAAAATCACCTCCATCACTCCAGGTAACATTGTTAAGCTAACTGGCTGAAGCCATCCTACACCATCCTCCTTCAGCTGAGAGGCCAGAGAAACAAAAGCTACTCAGCTAATCCATTATTTCACAAGAAATAATAAAATTATTGTTGTTTGAAACCACTAACTGTTGAGGTAGTTCGCAATCCATTAATAGCTGATAGACTATATTCCTCACTCTGACAAGATTAAAAAGATACAGTTCCTTTAAGCCAAAATCAACAAGCCAATAGAATTCATAGAAAGATTTACCTTGAATAAAAGAAATATTACACAAATGAGGATACTTACAACTCTCCCATATTTATTTAGCAAATATTAAATATTTCAAAGAAGCTTTCACTGGCCTATTTAATGAGTATTAGTTATTGGTTTAATGTTAATATAAAAGTTATATTTCATGTCTAGAAATCAATGTGTAGCATCACAGTTTGACTTCTCTTGAACATGCAGAGAAGGATTCTTTTTCTTTAAGGGACAGCGTATTTAAAACATATATATTCAGTTTTTAATTTGTCTCCTTTAAATTTCAGAAATCATATAATATAATTTATTAATCCCCTCCTGAGGAAGGCAAAGGTATACCAATTTGTTTTCTCAGGAAATATTTAACATTCATACAATGAAAGAATCTTATCAAACTTTTGATCAAGCTAGGGAAATTTTATGGTGCCTATTCCCTCCAGAATATGTCATTTTTCTTGGCATTAAACCTTGGATATTGAGACTGGATTGGATTGTATAAGCCAGTGAACTGTGGGGTATGGAGTTTATGGTTAAAGAATATTTCTAACTATTTTTTCCATATAAAAGAGAGAAAATTAAAGACTTTTACAGATATCTTGAGTAGTAATTAACAGTAGTGCTCAACAGAAGATCATGAAACTTCATACAAGCCAGCAGATCATTTCTATTCCATCTACCTTCTTCTGTCACACACTTTCCAGGCTGCTTCAACTAAATGTTAAAATCAAAACAAGACCCATTGCTCTCTAAGCCATGCCAAGTCTGCTTCTATTTCTTTATTTATAAACCTTTCCATTCTTTTGACAATAGACTGTTTTTTTTTTTAAGATTTTATTTTTAAATAATCTCTACACCTAACGTGGGGCTTGAACTCACCACCCCGAGATCAAGTCACATGCTCTTCCAACTGAGCCCATTGGGCACCTCAACAACAGAACTTCTTTTAAATTTTTTAAATGTTTATTCATTTTTTTGAGACACAGAGACAGAGTGCAAACAGGGGAGAGGTAGGGAGAGTGGGAGACACAGAATCTGAAGCAGGCTCCAGGCTCTGAGCTGTCAGCCCAGAGCCGGACCAGCTCCAACCTATGAACCATGAGATTATGACCCGAGTCAAAGTTGGAAGCTTAACCGACTGAGCTTCCCAGGCACCCCAAAACTGTTTTAACTAGATATTCCTGAATTACATAAAAATGAGATTCTTATCATCTATAAACTTTTAAGAATACTTCCAAAATAAAATGAGATTTGGTAAATGAGGTACAATTACAGATCTTGGATTGTGTGAAGCTAAAGTCCTTTTTCCTATAAAGATGAGAGAGAGGATTTTCTTAGTAATAAGCAACAACAAACAGAAATAATAGCATTTGGCAAACCACAATAGATGGTAATAGTAGGCAGAGAAAGGTAACAACCAAAAATGATTCCCATATTCTTGACTTTGGCAACTTAGAAGAAAATGTTGCTGTTATTTATGGGAAGGGAAAATGAAGGAGGAAAAAGATTTAAGGGAAGAGGAAAATGAAGAATCAGTTACATTTTAAATGCTTGTGATACATCCAAATAGAGATATCAAGTAGGGAGATGGATATATGAGTCTAGATCTCAGGAGAAAGTTCAGGGCTGGCTATATAAATTTGGGAGAGTTAATAGATAACAGAATACATGAGATCACTCAAGGACAGAGTTTAAGGAGAGACCACAATGAGGCTTAAAACTGAGCCCTAAGAAATAATTTGACATAAACTCACAGAAGGCCAAGTATTTATATGCTTTTATATTTTTATTTAAGACACTGACATACTCAAAGGAATTCTATGGGCAATGAGAAACATCTACTAGGATCAGTCAACATTGGCATGTTTTTCTCAATAGTAAAAAAAAAAGGGGGGGGAGTGATTTACCTAAATTTTTCTGAAAAAAAATGAGTAAATTATGAGCATCCTTGTGATATATTTCAATTAAGAGTATAAAAATCCCATTACAGTAGAATTATTTAGCATGAAAAATTGTTGATAACATACTAATAAGAAGGAGAAGCAGACTATAAAATAGGTGCAATAAATACTATTTAAAATTAAATGTAAACATAAAATAAAAGAGTACAAGTATACATCCAAATACTGTATGTTTACTCCTTGACAGTATGAATATAGATGTTTCTGTGCTTTTTTTTTCTTTGTTTTGTGGTAAAGGTTTACTACATTGAATATAATCATGGTTGAAAAAAAGTTAACTGAAGCACTGAAATGGAAAATAATAATAATACACTAAACAATAGCAACAAAGAATAGGTAGGGGGAAAATTTTGTGACAATAGCATTGTAATTGTTGAGTGCTATGTTATGCTAAGTGTTTTATGTGGATTCTCTCATGTAATTCTTATAAAAATCATATAAAATGGGACTATTACTATCTTTTTGAGTTAAAAAAGATGTACTAAGACTTTATTTTTTAGAGTACTTTTAGGCTCACCGCAAAATTGAGAGGAAGATCCAGAGATTTTCCATATTCCTCCTACCTCCACCCTGCGTAGCCTCCCCTTTGATCAACATCCTCTACCAGAGCAGTACATTTGTTACAACTGATGAGTCTCATTGACACACCATAATCACTCAAAGTCCATTGTTTACATTATGGTTCACTCTTCCTGTTGTACACTCTGTGGGTTTGGATAAATGTATAATGACATGTATCCATCGTCATAGTACCATACAGAATATTTCCACTGCCCAAAAAATTCTCTGCGCTTCCCCTATTTATCCCTCACTGCTCCCAACCTCCAGCAACCTCTGATCTTTCTATGGTCTCTATAGCTTTGCCTTTTCCAGAATGTGATATAAGTGGAACTACAGTATGTCACCTTTTTCTTCTATCACTTAGTAATATGCATTTATTGTCGTTCCCTGTCTTTTCATGGCTTGTGCAGTAATATTTCATTGCCTAGATGTACTACAGTTTGTTTATCCATTCACCTACTGAAGGGCATGTTGGTTGCTTTAAGTTCTGACGATTATGAATAAAGCTGATATAAACATCCA
The DNA here is from genome assembly GCF_024362965.1 of Panthera pardus. NCBI lineage: Eukaryota > Metazoa > Chordata > Mammalia > Carnivora > Felidae > Panthera > Panthera pardus. Next base: position 26,498,028 of record NW_026526721.1, on the reverse strand, counting down.
TGTGCAGATTTTTGTGTGGACACGTTTTCAACTACCAAGGAGTGTGATTGCTGGATCATATAGTAAGGGAATATTTAGTTTTGTTAAGACATCTCCAACTATCTTTCAAAGTGGCTATACTATTTTGCATTCCCACCAGCTATTATATCAGCTTTTAACAATTGGCAATCATGAAGCTTAGAGAGGTTATGTTCCTTGACCAATATCACACAACTACTAAATAGGAGAGCTGGGATGTGTGTGCAAACATATTTAATTCCAGAGAGGGCTCTCATATTCAGGACACAAGTACGGGGAGAGTGAGAATCATCTATTTCCTGAGGATTACCTCAGTGGCTAAATGAGGTAGAGATCTGCCATTTGTTTTCACTTCTTCAATTAAACAAGCTGCATCTACAGCAGAATCCATATAAGCACCCACATAGAAATAATGACTAGTATTTAACAGATCAGTATTTACTTATAAGCTTCTTTTTTTCACCTTAATCAAAATTATAATCTCACATACAAAAAATATATTTGTGGATATGGATTAACATGATGATGAAAACAATTTTTTGAGGACGATGGGAGTACAGAAGTGACCTGAGAGGTAATCTGATCTAACAGCTTCATTTTGCAGATAAGAACATTCAGCCCAAAGAGAAAATTCTGGCCGATGATAGCACCAGAAATAGAAACACCCCATTCTGGAGCTTTTTTCTTCAGCTGATCTCAAAGTGTTATCTAAGGATCCATGAGGCCTTTGCCAGAATCCACAAGGTCAAAACTCATTCCATAGTAATATCAACATGTTCTTTGTCTTTTTCACCCTCATTCTGTCACAAGTTTGCAGTAGTTTTCCAGAGGCTACATTGTGTATGACTTCAGAACAGATTGAAGGCAAAAGCAGGTATGCAAATACAGCCAGACAATTAAGCTAGACAATAAAGATATTTACAAAATGTAAAGCAATATCACTCTCCTCGATAACATGTACTTTTGTAAACACACACACACTTTTCCCCAAAATTGTATTCATGTCAACATGCAATGTTCATTATTTTTATTTTAATAAATCAGCAAACATTTCAAAATTTTCTCAGTTTTAATTTCTAATGTAGTAAATATTAATGGGTTTGCCCACATAAATGTACTTTGGGGTCCTCAATAGTTTTTAATAGTTTTTAACAACTTAAAATGGGTCTTAAGGTCATAAGTTTGAAAACTGCTTTATTAAAGAATGTTTACCTTATATGTTTTTAAGCTCTGTTCCTATTAGGAAAATAGTATTAGCTAAATAAATATAAAAATATTGAATATAATATTCATTTTAATAAAATTAATAAATAACATTAAATAAATATTAATTAATTTACTAAATACTTAACAAGCATTTAGTGTTTCAAATATTTCTATATTCTGTTTTTCCTTAATTTTTTTTATTTGTGACAAAGAGACTGTCATATTGTAGTGAAATTTATCGTTTACCTCAAATCCCATATTTCAATGTTTAATCATGTTTTTCAATGATTAAATTAAATCTTACATAAATGTATTTTTTTCTTATTTTCCTACAGAATATTTCATCACAGAAAGCAATTTCATAACCTAAGTTAGATTACTTCTCATCTTTATTACTAATTTAAATCATATTTCTCGAAGTTAAAGAAGCATATTGTTTCAGGAAAATTAGATGCTTTCCCTTGGTATTATGGCACGCTTAAAATATATGCTAATATTGCAGTAAGAATCATTACTGGGTTTCTCTATATAGCACTGAAAGGAAAAACAATTAAAACTGCTTTAGAGTATCAATAATTCATGAGGGAAAAGTCTATCCCTACTAGACTATGTCTTAAAAAATCCTAGTGAGACAAGAGGGAGCCTCCTGAATTTCTCCCAGGAGAGAAGCCCTTCCCTCCACTTTATGAGGGAGTTCATTTCAAGTTCCCTTTGGGCTTCTAAAATTGCTATATTTCTTGCTATTCTTAATCTGCCTTCTCCAGCATCTTAAAAGTAGAAACCTTCACAAGAAGCCACTTTTAAAAGTAAATACATACATATACACATACATGCATGCTAGGGAATAACTTCTGTATTTTTTTGATTACCAGCATAGCACCTAGCATGATGCTCTCCATGTTGCAAGAGACAGTAGATAGCCATTTAGACATTCCATCCCCATCTACGTTGTAGATATTCCATCCCTCCGGCTCTTCTTGAATCTCCCACTTGCTTGAAACCTGGGGTTTTCTAAATGATTTCCAGGCCGGCTGCCATATCTGATTTTTAATAGGAATCTCTAAAGTGAACTATAATTTGAAAATACGTAATCAAGGACACTGTGGGATTCTCAGCTTTAGGCAATATGTTCTGTCGGGTAAAAGAAAGCTCTGGCAAACAGCAGACCCAGATCTTTTCACCAGCTGTGCCCCCGACTTGTTCTATAATTTCAATCAAGTCTCTCTAGCAGCCATTGTCTGTCTGTTTCACTAGTGGAATCTACAGAAGTCCTTGCCTGCCTGACTCCCTAACAATGATCATGTGAGGATTAATGAGATAAAGGCTATAGAACTATTTTGTTCCCTTGGGGAAAGATACTCAGAAAATAAAGGTATTTGAGAAAATCTCTGGATATGGCTTTCAGGAACTCGGATTCCCAAGTCTCATGTTGTATGCATGTTTTCTGGCAATTAGATCATTATTGCTTTTTCTTCTGCAAGGAAAACAATACCAAAAACCAATCTCCTTTTGAAACAGAACAAAGAAAGCACACTTTTCTTTTGTTTCTTTCATGTAAGATGAATTTTCTGAGGATAAGCATATTGTGTTATAGCACGAGTTGGCAGCTTTACCCTCAAATACACTCACATCTGTTGACTGGACCTGAGTTTTTACACACCCAATTGCACATTGTTTAATTGCCCATCTCTGCCAGTAGCATAAATATATTATATATTTATATTTTACGCTCCTGAATATGTTTGTACATACATATAAACATGTACTGACTCTGCTTTTATTGAGTTTTTGTGCTGCAAATTTAAAACAAAAAAACAAAAAAAACATGGTCCTGTCTATGCATTTTAACAGAAATAAACCCCCTCAAGGCTTCTGTTTAAAATCATGCCCACAGGCACAGACTGTGGGGCATGCCTGCTATGATTTCACCTTCACATACTTCAAAAGAATGTGTGCATGTTTGTATTTGGGGAGTGGATGATATAAGGAAAGGGGGGGGTTAAGAAGAAGATCCTTTGTAAATGTAAAATATTCCCTGTGTGTTGTTCAGCATCTAAATATCTGAATTTAATACTTTCATATGGTTCTTCAATTTCAAATGCTGGGCTTTGACTGTATCTTATCATGGCCTAATTTGATATTATCCCATCACCAAATACCCTAGGCACACTTTCTCTCGTACATCAATCTCTCAAAGAATGGATAAATTGCTCTTAACTCCACATTAAGGCTAATGAAAGCTTTTGAAGAAGTTGCAAAGTATTGAAAAATGGGATTTAGCATAAAAATGCCTTCCAAATAAACCATAAAAAATGCCTTCTGTGTTGGTCTGTGGTGAGGGAATCTGCTGGCTGCATGGTACTGACATGAGGAATTCCAACGGCTCCTTCTGAGTTAGGGAGATAATTGCTTCAATAGAGTTCATAAACTGGCAAGCTCAGTTCACCCAGTGAAAAATCCTAAGTAAATGTCGCTGGAAAATAAAATCTCTGCGTGTGGAGATCACTGCTTTGCAACATGGAGGATTACCAGTCTGAAGACAGTCAGTTTTGAAATCTAAAGCAATGCATTACCCTGCAGGGCCCCGTCCATGCCAGCTAAAACAGATGTAGCATATTTGTTTCTGGAGCATACTCTGCTACGGAAAAATACCTCTTTTTTTCCGCCTTTCTCATTCAGAGGTTGAAGGTTAAGAAAAATAAAACTTGCTTTTGGGTTTAGATGTATGCTACATTTCAGTAGTGAATACATGTGCATGACTTCTTTATTGGTGCCTGAAAATAAGGTAGGGTATTAACACAAGAACATCATCACAATTCATACTGAGGAATTAGCACTTTCTACTGTTGAAAAGTGACACTATTTTAATGAGACGATATACTGAAAATATAAGAGTTAGGAAAGAATTAACTATATAGGACAAACATTCAACTCACCACTAATATCCTAGCCAGAAAATAAGCCCTAAACATCTAAGTAACTGTGAAACTCACATTTGTTCATTCACTGTGAAATGAAATCAACTGCTAATATTCTAAAGCTTTTAGAGTTTTAAACACACTTCAAAACTGAATAATATGGGAATGCAAGCTGGTGCAGCCACTCTGGAAAACAGTATGGAGGTTCCTCAAAAAACTAAAAATAGAACTACCCTATGACCCAGCAATTATACTACTAGGCATTTATCCAAGGGATACAGGTGTGCTGTTTCAAAGGAACACATGCACCCCCATGTTCATAGCAGCACTATCAACAATGGCCAAAGTATGGAAAGAGCCCCAATGTTCATCGATGGATGAATGGATAAAGAAGATGTGGTATATGTGTATATATATATATATATATATATATATATATATATATATATACACACACACACAATGGAGTATTACTTGACAACCAAAAAGAATGAAACCTTGCTATTTGCAACTACATGGATGGAACTGGAGGATATTATGCTAAGTGAAATTAGTCAGTCACAGAAAGACAAAAATCATATGACTTCATTCATATGAGGACTTTAAGAGACAAAACAGATTAATGTAAGGGAAGGGAAATAAAAATAATATAAAAACAGGGAAGGAGACAAAACAGAAGAGCCTCCTAAATATGGAGAACAAACTGCGGGTTACGGGAGGGGTTGTGGGAGGGGGGATTGGCTAAATGGGTAAGGGGCATTAAGGAATCTACTCCTGAAATCATTGTTGCACTATATGCTAACTGATTTGGATGTATTTTAAAAAATGAAAAATAAAATTAAAAAACAACTGAATAATAGTTGCATCTTTTAAGTAAAGTCATGCTTCCCAAAAAGCAAACAAAACAAAACAAGAAGGAAAGAAAAACCCACACAAGTCAAAGTCTACATCAATTATAATTAAATTAAGTCTATCCCCCAAACCAAATCAGGACTGGATTATATACATTTTGACAGAATTTAAATTATTTAAAAACTTTAACTTCATTAATAGAGCATATGAAATTTAAAAAATGATGTAAGTTTCAAACAAATTTCCCCTTCTTGTTAGGAAAACTTTCAGTAACTCATTTTACATGTAAAACTTTCTTAACCTTTGTGATCTACTTTTTCTTGCCACGTTGATGGGAATAAATCAGTGCTGGGACTGAAGCATTCTAGTGGAAACAATGCAAGAGTATCAAAAATAATGTGATTTCTCTAAAAGGAAATGAAAACCAGAGAAACTCTATTCTAGAAACCTAAAAGGAGAATGAGTATTATTCTCCCAGGGTTTACACTGGGCCATGGTGGTTACAGAGCAACCTTGGAACTTAGCAGCCACCGGAATGCCACATAACCGCTTACTGGACAATGCATCACAGTAAATTGAATGGTGATCTTGGAATCAAAAAAGCTCTTTTTGCCCACCCCTGACTCCTAGCCTCTGGTAACCACCAACGTATTCTCTGTATCTCTGAGTTGTTGTTTTTTAATGCCCTCAAATTTAAGTTTACTTTTATTGTTTTAGTTTTAGGTGTACAGCATAGTGATTTGACAATTCTATATATTATTCAGTGCTCACCATGATAAGTGTAGTCACCTTCTGTCACCATACAATGTTATTACAATATTATTGATTATTATTATTGATTCCCTATGCTTTACTTTTTATCTTAGTGATTTATTTTATAACTGGAAGTTTGTACCTCTTATTCTCTACCATCTATTTTGCCCAGCCCCCACCTACTTCCCTTTTGGCAACCCTTTTGTCCTTTGTATTAAGTGTCTGTTTGGGTTTGGGGTGGGGGGGGGGGGGGAGTTGTTCCACACATATAAGTGAAATAGTATGGTCTCTTTCTCTGTCTGACTTATTTCACTTAGCATAATAACCTCTAAGTTCATCCATATTATTGCAAATGGCAAGAGTTTATTCTTTTTTATGGCTGTAATATTCCATCATGGACATTTTCTTAATCTATTCATCTATCTGTGGACATTTGGGTTGCTTTCATATTTTGGCTATTGAAAATGCTGCAATAAACACAGAGGTGCAAAAATCTTCTTGAATGGGTGAAGGAGTCAAAAGGTACAATCTTTCAGTTATAAAATAATTAAGTCATGTAATGTACATGATGTAAAGTACAACACGGCAACTATAGTTAGTAATACTGTATTGCACATTTGAAAGTTGCAAAGAAAGTAAATCTTCTCATCACAAAGTAAAAGTTCTCATCATAAGAATAAAATTCTGGGGGCACCTGGCCAGCTCAGTTTTATTTAGACTTACATCCAAACCATTAGATAAAGATTTGTTATGATAAAAAATAGAAGACTGTTAATTCAAAATTGGTCTTGAAGGATTTAATCTTTTCTTTAAAAGATAATAAATTATTCTCCGTATTCTATCCAGGTAGCAGCTTCCTTAACTCAACAGAATTCTCTCACCTGAGATCTTGTTTTCTCATCATACTTAAAAAAATTTGATAATAAACAAAAGTTTCTCACTTCTGAAAGAACTAAAGCTACTTATTAAGTTATCTTCTGCTAGTTATTTGAATATATTGTCACTCTGATTAATAGTAATCAAGACTGTAATAATTTTTATGCTCATATTTTCATATAATGGTCAAAGTCCTCTCATTAATCTTTTTGATATTGCCTTTGCCAAGCTGAAAATTATAAAACTGTTTGGATGTCTTTTAAGCCCCCACTCTCTTGTGGAATAACATTTTTTTTCACTTTCTAAAAGAGAAGTGGCTAGAAATAATTAGGTAGGTTTGGTATTCTCTATATGTTAATTAGCTCAACACCATTGTGTGAGAGAGAGCCACTCTATTTGTCAAACTAACAGTACAGGAAGAGCTGTCAAAGCAAAAGAGAAGCTGAGCCGTGTCTGGGTCAATTATGTACAAGTAAGATATTATTAATATGAACATGTTTCCACAATCATATATGCTTTCAGGATGAATTGAAGCATTCTCATGCTCTTCTGCAAAGCCTGGCACAGGTTACTAGAACAAATTGATTCTTTAAATATTTTGTTTCTACATTTATAATACCCCTTCTCAGCTGGTGGCACATATAACACACATTTTGCTAGATGGCTCAGAGGCTCTGAAGATTTTTCAATGCTGTCAGTGTTCATAATATGCTTGCATACTCAGGGTAATCATTCTTTTGATTCTAAGGAATTGTGAGTGATGTCCAAACAGGCAATTCCAATGTTCTCAGTTCTCATAGTTTTGTGACTGTTACAAAATTAATCAATACTATTCAGTCTTATCGTCATCAAGTGGTCCATGCTACCCACCTCCATACACATGCTTGCCTAAAGGACATTCTATACAAACTGTAGAAAAGAAACTCTGGTTGTTGTTGTTGTTGCTGGGTTTTTTTTGTTTTTGTTTTGTTTTGTTTTAGAAAAAGCTTCAAAAGGATGATTGTCTCAGTAAAAGATTACATTAGTTTTCATTAACACTTGGTACTGAAATGAATAGATTTATGTTTACAGTATTCCCAGTGTACAAGCAGATAGCTGCCAGAGAGTGTCAGAGAACTCCATCAGGATTTCCGAAACACCTTTGGACCAGGAGCTGATGACTTCCTACAAGCAGACTGCCAACTCAAGTTCTGATGTGATAAACATTAATTAGGCAAGACTAAATAAAACTGGTAAGGGAAGTCTAATTGGTATTTTTTCATTAAAAATTGGATGGCACTGTTTATATGTTCCAAATTCTGGTGGTTATACAGAAAAAAACCCTTTTTTTTTCTTTTCACTTATATCTAACCTTCATTTTAGAAATAAATTTGTACAAACTGGAATGAACATTTTTATCATTGTAACTTCTAACTGACCACTAAGAATTCGAGAAAGATAGTCTACAAAAAGTCTTAATATAGATTATAACCCTATATAGGGTATGTGTAGGATAATAACACAAATGTATTGTATAATAATAGTACCTACAGTTTTGTCTAGAAAATTGTTCAGTACAATGTCCAAAGGCGTTCAAAATGCCTTTACTGAGTTTATTGGCTCATTGTATGATACGGCTATTTGTATAACTGCATAACTAAATACTTACTTCTTACCAGGTTAGAACTGAATAAACAAAATATGTAAGAAACATCACATTTAAAGGCAAATTTTATTTAATTAGTTGTAGCAGCAAGTCCACAATTAAATAAGAAGGACAGTGTGGAAGTAATGCATTAAAAAAATCCTTTCAAGATGTTTACCTTACAGATGGGATTAAGGTTGCTAATCAGCTGACCTTGAGATGAGGAGATTCTCCTGCGTTATCTGAGTGGGCCCAGTGTAATCACATGTGGGAGAAAGAAGAGTCAGAGTCAGATATTTGAAGGTGCTACCTTACTGACTTTGAAGGTGGAAGAAGCAGCTATAAGCAAGAAATACAGGTGGCCTCTGGAAGCTGGAAAAGTCAAGGAAACAGACTCTCCCAAAGAGACTCCAGAACGGATCACAGCCTCCCCCAGATATTTTGATTTTACCCCAGTGAAGCTCGTTTCAGACTTCAGATCTCAAGAACTGTTAAGATAATGAATGTGTACTCTTTTAAGAATTCATTTGTGATTATTTATTATAGCAGCTATAGAACCTTAATACACTCCCTTTATTTCTAATAGCCTTTAGAATAAAAGCCAGACTCTTTCTCAAGCCCTAAAAGAAATTACATAAACAAGCCTCTCCTTCCTCTCTCATGTCACCTTGACACTCTTCTCTTTGGTTACTCTAGTCAGGCAACATTGACATTCTCTCAATTCTTTGAACTTGACAGGGTCTTCTACCTGAAAGCCTTTACACTTACCACTCCTTTATCCAGAATGCTCATTTTCCTACTCTTTGTCAGACTGGTTCTTTCCTCATTTTTCAAATCATGGGTTGAGTCACCTTCCCAAAAGACCTCTGTGACTACCCTATTAAAATAAGTAACTCACACACACACACACACACACACACACACGTGCACACACAGTTCTCCCTCTATTCTTGTTATTCCTTTATTACATTCACTATTCTTCGATGTAATCTTATTTGTTAGTTTACCATTATCTCTCACCCCCAGTTGTATATAAGCTCCACAAAATTGGAAACAAACGTGCTCTCTGTTGAGTCCCTAAAACCTAAAATAGAGTCCTACACACATGGAAAGCTCTGTAATTATTGAAGGGAATAAGTAGAGTACTTCACCAACACCAAATGACTTGCAGTTCTCAAAATATCGTGTTCACTCTTGTGTGCGTGCCTTTGGAACATACTATTCACTCTATTTGTTCTCTTTGCTTGTCCAAACAATTCCAACCCAGTCTTTACACTTAATTTAAATATGATCTTCTTTGGGAAACTTTTGCTAACTAGTAGTCTTCAGTCCTGCGTTGGTTACCTATTGCTGCACCTCAGTGGCTTAAAACAACTAAAATTCATTACTTCTCAAGTGTCTTGATTTTATTAGGCTCAGCTGGGTGGTTCTTTGCTGAATGTGCAGTCATTCACTCAGCAGCAATCAGCTTGGAGGCCTGATGGCTGGCCTGGGGCTAACCGGACAAATAAAGCCTTACTCAAATGTCGAGTGATTTGGCCCTGTTTCAGATGGCCATTCAGTGTGATTAGCAAGGGCCTTCTCACAGCAGAAGGTTTCAGGCTAGTTCTATGCTATGGGGCAGCTGTTTCAAGAGAGAACATGAAACATACCGAGTCTCTTAAAATCTAGACCCAGAATGGATTGGCATCATGACACTTTCTGTTGGCCAAAGCAAGTAACAAATTTAAAGGGAGGTGTGATGGTTAATTTTATGTGTCAACTTGAATGGGCCACAGGATACCTAGAAATTTGATCAAACATTATACCGGGTGTTTTTGTGAATGTATTTTCAGATGAGATTAACACTTAACTGAGTAAAGCAGATTACCCTTCCTAATGTGAATGGGCCTCATCCAATCAGTTGAAAGTCCTCAGAATAGAACAAAAAGTCTGACTCTCACATGAGTAAGAACAGATTCTCCCTGCCTGACTGCCTTTCAAATGGGACATCAACTTTTTTTTTCCTGCTTTCAGACTCAAACTGAAACATCAGCTCTCCTTGGGTCTTGAACCTACTGATCTTCATACTGAAACTAAACTATTAGCTCTCCTGAGTCTCTAGCTTGCTGATTCACCATGCAGATCTTGAGACTTACAGACACCCTATTCACATAAGCCAATTCCCTATAGTAAATCTCTTTAGTGAGACTGGTTACTCAGCTCAAGCAACACAGACATTTTCCCATTGTTTTTGCCAAGTTTTTCCACCTGAGGACCTTTGCATTTGCCATTCCTTTGTCTGAAGTACTCATTTCAGTCTCTGTCAAACTGGATCTTTCTCATTCTTCAGGCTTCCTCTAAGTGGCATTCTTCAAGTGTCCTTTAAAATAAATAAATCTTTTAGTGACATATGTGACCAAAAGACTTATTTTATATCTATCTATATCTATATCTATATCTATCTATCTATCTGTCTATATATACATATATATACATATATATATATATATACATATATATATACATGTATAGACAGATACATACATATATATACATACATATATATATACATATATACGTATATATACATATATATATATATATATATATATATATATATATCTCCTATTCATTATGTTTCTCTGGAAAATCCTGACTAGTTCAAGCCTCCAAACTGATTGCTGCTGAGTAAATGACTGCAGGAGGGGAAAAGATACTCCACCTCTTGAAGGATGGAACACCAAGTATATATATATATATATGCAAGGAAGGAAGAAAATGATCGTAGCCATCTTTAGAGATCATGTAAAAGGATTTGCTCTTTCCTTTGAAGAGCTACAGGCACCCTGTGCCCTTGTTATGGCTTTCACTGCATGCCCCTACAATTTGATTATCTTTTCTACTAGACTTTTAGTACTTTATTTTTTTAATTTTTTTAAATTATTATTTATTTTTGAGAGGGAGAGAGAGAGAGACAAAGTGCAAGCAGGGGAGGGGCAGAGAGAGAAAAAGAAACACAGAATCTGAAGCAGACTCCAGGCTCTGAGCTGTCAGGATGGAGCCCAATGTGGGGGCTCAAACCCATGAACCATAAGATCACGACCTGAGCTGAAGTTAGCCATTTAACTACTGAGTCACCCAGGCACCCCATAGACTTTTAATACTTTTAAGGTAATAACTGTCTCATTTTATCGCTATATTCCTAACACCATACCTCAATAAGTATTTAATAATACTTGATGGATGAATGAAGGGTTGAATGAAAAATATACCCTATACTCATGAACTTTTTATTGAGTTTTTTAAAACTTTATTAATTCCTTCCTCTTAACTCCTACTTAGTTACTTTATATTCTCCCTGAGAAATATACTACGCTATTTCTCTAAGACAGTGTCACCACCTTCAAGATCTCCAAATAATCCAGAACAATATGGAACCAATGACACACAATCATTGCTGTGTAGCACCTGCCCTTCATTTGAGCAAAAAATCCCAGTTCTAACTGACATTATCCCAAAGAATGGATGAGATAAATTTTAAATCATAAAATTGTTTTTATACTTAGAAATTCTAAAAATCACATTCTCTAAGCAGATATAATTTAAAAACCTAGTTTAATAACATACTCTTTCAAACTGATTTTGTTTTGAATGTGATCTTTTTCCATATCTGGAAATAATAAATATTCCGGAGCTCAGAACTCTTCTGTGGTATAAAGAATATCTGGGTGCATACTTCTTTGAAAGATTGTGGCTGGGTTAACATCCCTCATTCCTACCTCACTGTCTCCCCTTATCACTCTTCGAGAGCTCTGCATTTCTAACAAAGAAGAGACAATTTCAGAGCTTTGGAGAGGCCTAAACTTTGCTTTATCAAGGACAATACTGGCAACTTTCCAGAAACCTGGAGGCCATGGCTCATCTGCAAATCATGTACATATATTTGCATGAATTTTATTTTGATTAGTAGCCTCAACCCATGATGGTACTTAGGATGAATGAAGCATTTTACATATATGAATAAATGAACATGATTTAGTAGTCTGACTGCTCATAGCTGTGTTTTCCCTATTCCTCTAACTCTGACTCTCCTCATCCATCCCCTTCTTGTTATTCCTTCTCTTTAAATCTAGAATGGGTGTTGCTTTTCTATTTTTAACATACTGATTCTACATTGGTGCTAAGAAAGAAGTTTCTCTGCTTTCATGTTTTATTGATCCATTTAACCTAGACCTACTCTACCCCAAATCATTCTGACTTAGTGATTTTTGAAAAATTCTTTATCTTCACTGGCGTAAACTTGCATTTTGGGGGGGCTGAGTCGGTGGAGTATACAAAGCTTGACAACTGTGCAAGTTTATTTTGAAGACCTTGTCCCTAAAAGTCCTCCACAAACTGATATACAACTTTAGGGACAAATATATTAAAAGTTATTAATATATAAAGGTGTCAGAAGTAGAGACAAAGGAGAATTACCACTCTATTAATAGCTTTTTATTTTCCCTAAACTTTAAAATCCCCCTGAATGTAATTGTGTGTATATGTGTGTTTGATCTGAGGTAGAGTTAAGTTGGTGAAGAATAAAACAAAGGGTCATGAGTTGATCAGGATAAAGAATAGAGATGATGGCATAAGATGACTGCTGTCAGAAACATGAGGGGAGGAAGACCAATGCAGAATTCTAATCTCATTAGATCTAACTCCAGATTTGGGGACAATTTCTTTTCATCTTTATCTTGCTGTTTCATTTTGTTTTCTTTTTTTCCTTCCAGTTCTTTGGTTTCTTATTTTATTCTCTGACACCTCTAATATACTCAAGCCCTGTCTAGTGTTTCACTGTAGCCAGGTCTTTTATAAGGAATAATATATTCATTTCCATATTAGTTATTATTGAGTAGGGCCTAGTTTACTTACGAAAATTAATAATTATTTATTCTTCCTATGTTTAGAACAATGGAAAACATATGAAATTATTTCAAAGTATAATTAATATCTTCTATTTATAACTTACAGGGATAACAAGATAGTCCTAACTATTTAAGATTAAAAACCTACAGAGAAGTAAATTAATGGTACAAGACAATAGAAATATTATTAGAAATAGTACTTAAGGAATTCAGCTTAAAATGAATTTGAAACTTGAATCAGCGAGGGTTTGATCAGAGAAATAGAACCACATGGAATAAGGAATTTATTATAAGGATTAGATTTTACACAATGAGAGTTTGTGAGGAAGGCCATGGAAAAGCCTGTCCCCTGGGTCAGATGTTGTGCCTGAAGTCACTGCTGGTTATCAAGGCCAGTGGTTAGAAAGGAAAGCTGCACTGGACAGAGTGGGAGAGAGTAAGGATAAACAAGTGGAACCCACAAAGATAAAGGAGAACTCAAATCTAGTTTTCACAGCCTCTAACCTGGCATAAAGGACCTGCAGAAGAACCTGGTGCCGTATGTCACAGAGTTGCTAATGTACTTGGCTCCAGAGTTTGGAAATACTGAAGCGGAAGATCCAGTAAGATCTGGGGGGTGGGGGGAAAGGACAGGATTGTCAGCCTGGTGCTGCTACTGATCAACAAGATGAGCTAGAAGATTCACAACATGAGGATGCTGCAGTACCATCTGGTGCCCTGCACTGACTCAGAAAGGAGAGTCTGCCGATTCGCTTCCACCTTCAAAATCTCTGCGCAAATTGCTCTTGGGCCCACTGTAACCTGGGAACATACCCGAAGGGCGTTTAGAGAAATGCCCTTCCAGCTTCCACCTAAGGTGACACAGAAAAAAAGGCACCACAATCAACCTCCTAAGCACTTTTGTGAGGGAGCCATGATACTGTGTATAAATAATTTAGAATTTGCCTGGCACTTAGCAAGGGCTCAATAAGTGTTAACAGTCAATTTCAAATCATCATCATGATTTTTTTGCTATCTTATATAGTTTTAAATTGTGGTTATTTAACTTTTTATTCATGTATTTGTTTTTCCCCTTGATTGTTAAGTTTTTAATTATAAAGATCATGCTTTATACTTTTGTAACATGTAGAGTACTAAGCACAGAATTCTGTAATTACTGAGTAATCTTAAGTTGCTGCATTTAATACATTTGGCCAGAGATATTAGGAATATTAGGAGAATGTTTAGATAGGTAAGGAAAAAATGATGCCTGTATTAGTGATATCACACTAAAATATATACTCCATACAGGCTTCTATTTTGTTTACAGTGATATCTCTAGTATCCACAGCAGTGCTTGGTCCAAAGTAAGGACTAAATAAATGTCTGTTGAATCAATGGTTATGTGTGGGGTTCTGGAAAGTTTGAGGCATAAACTGGAAACCCACATCATGAATAACTGAATCCTTTTTAGGGGGATTACAAATTCCTGCCCTGTTCCTCCTCCATACCAGGTTCCAATATTAGAGGGTTTTACACATAGGTGGGAATTGTAGTTGCTTCCCCTGTAAGTTTATCACCTTTTTAGATATACAGACACATACACACATACGTGGACACAAAAGCAAAATGCTCAGTTACACATCAATGTATGAATAAAATTGATGAAAATTATAATATAACATTTTACCAACAATTCTAACAAAGGAGTGGCATGTAGTATCTGATTTAGAGTAGAGATTCCTGAGCCTAGAGATTTAAAAATAAGATTCAAGATGTTATTAGAAGCCAAGAAGAAGAGGCCAAAAATTCTTGGAGGTAAGAAAATAATTACATAAACAAAAGAAATGGAGGTAGACATTGTCATAGTTCCAAAATAACAGGTTAGCTGTAGCAGAGGTTTTGCACTAAAAACATAGTCATTATTCTTCATGTTTAAATATGTTCAATGCCATGTGAGCAAAGAGTTGATTGCAGTCCTTTTTGAGGCATATCATGTGCTCTGCCTGCTGCTTCTCTGCTGGTAAGTCTGCACTCAGGTGGCATGTGCACCCAAAGGGTCAAATACACACACATACATGCTAAAATTAACAACTCAGCAGACAACAGATGTTGGTGAGGATGTGGGAAAAGGGGAACCCTCTTACACTGTTGGTGGGAATGCAAAGTGGTGCAGCCACTCTGGAAAACAATATAGGGGTTCCTCAGAAAGTAAAAGATAGAATTATCCCAAGACTCAGAAAATGCACTACAAGGTATTTATCCAAAGGATATAAAAATAACGATTCAAAGGGGCACATGCACCCCAATGTTTATAGCAGCACTATTGACAACAGCCAAATTACAGAAAGAGCCCAAATGTCTATCGACTCATGAATGGACAAAGAACGTTTAGTGCAAAAGTATGTGTATATATATATATATACATATATGCATATATATATATGTATATACATGTATATACATATATATACATACACACACGCGCGCACACAAAGTATGCGTATATATATATATACATATATGCATATATATATATGTATATACATATATATGCATATATATATATGTATATACATATATATACATATATATACATACACACACGCGCGCACACACACACACACATACAAACACAATAGAATATTACTCAGCCATCAAAAATAATGAAGTCTTGCCATTTGCAACGACACAGATGGAACTAGAGTGTATTACGCTAAGCAAAATAAGTCAGTCAGAGAAAGCCAAATATATGATTTCACTCATTTGTGGAATTTAAGAAACAAAATAGATGAAAATATGGGAAGGAAAGGAAAAATAAAATAAGGTAAAAGTGAAAATGGAGGCAATCCATAAGAGACTATTACTATAGAGAACAAACTGAGGGTTGATGGAGAGGAGATGGGTGGGAGATGGGCTAAATGAGTGATGGGCATTAAGGAGGCACTTGGGATGAGCGTTGGGTGTTACATGTGAGTGATGAATTACTAGATTCTACTCCTGAAACCAATACTACACTATGTGTTAACTAACTTGAATTTACATAAAATCTTGGAAAGAAAAAAAATTTTTTAATTAAAAAAAAAAAACATTCTGGAATGACACATATCATGTCTACCCACACAGCCAAATTTATTAGAATCCCAGAATGCAGATACCATAAAGGTCCAGCAAACCTCCTTCTCAGAATAAAAGCAGTACATTCTCAAGACTAGAACAAATTAAAGAACTGTGTTGGTGATCCATAGGATGTTTATGGAAAATAGATAAGTGTATTACAAAAACTTGAAGCTTTTGGTTAATTTCTGTTATTTTACACTTACTCAAGTTCAATTCATTTCAAAACAATAGAACATAAAAAGGGAAAAGAATTGTTTATCCTTTCCTATCTTCTTTTTAGATATGTATTACGAATTTAATTCTCATTTTGAACTCTTTTTTTGATCAGCATGAACAGTGAGGAAACCTTCTAATATAGTGTCTCTGTACACTGTGTCCTGCCTATAACATAGAACACTTAATAATAGTGATCTCTGATGATATAAATTATTGTCTGAAATTTCAGTACCCAAAGCCTGAATCTGTGAAAATACAATTAGATTGCCTTAGGGACATAGCAAAATTAAATGAGACCTGATTTGAACCTAGACATCTATTTGAAGTTAGGCCAGCAAACAATCAACATGGGAATGAAATAGAGGGATATACATAAAACAGCATCAGACTAAACTATCAAAGAAAGCTCCTGAGCTATTTCTGGATCCTCAAGTAGGTGGGTATTTGCTGTGTAATCTGCCTCAATTCTATGGCTTTCCCTAAAGATAGCTTTTTAAATTAAACTGTGAAACATGCATAAATGTCATTTGTTTTGGATACTGGTTGATTTACATTTGGTAAATGACCTTAAACTAAAGTGAAAATGTGTGTTGAGGTAGTCATATTTTAGGGTTTCTCTCTTATCTAGAATCCAAGGGCATGCAGAAGACATAATCTCAAATTGTTTCAGTACAACCAACATTTGTTTATGCAGTGGATATAATTATCCCCCTTAGGACTTGCATCCCCTTAAAAGTGAGAAGCCAGAATCAGGAAATATCAAATCTGAAAGAAAAGTTAGTGGTCCTCTAGACTTCATTTTATTTTTTTAATTTTTATTCAAATTTCAGTTAGCTAATATACAGGTAACAATAATCCCATGTATACAATAAATATGGTGATTCAACATTTCCATACAACACCAGTGCTCATCACAAGCGGATTCCTTAACCCCCATCACCTATTTAATCCATCTACTCACGCACCTCTCTCTGGTAACCATCAGTTTGCTCTCTATAGAAGATTCTGTTTCTTGGTTTACCTCTCTCTCTTTTATTCCCTTTGCTCATTTGTTTTTTCAGTTCCACAAAAGAATGAAATCATATGGTATTTGTCTTTCTCTGATTTCACTTAGCATAATACTCTCGAGCTCCATCCATGCCACTACAAATGACAAGAGTTCATTATTTTTGATGGCTGAGTAACATTCCATTGTATATATATATATATACCACACCTTCTTTATACATTCATCAGTCAGCAGGAACTTGTGCTGTTTCCATAATTTGGCTATTGTATATAATGCTGCTATAAACACAGGGGTGCAGGTATTCCTTTGAATTAGTGTTTTTGTATTCTTTGGGTAAATGTCTAGTAGTGCAGTTGCTGGATCATAGAGTATTTCCATTTTTATACTCTTTGAGGAACTTCCATACTGTTTTCCAGAGTGCCTGCAACAGTTTGCATTCCCACCAACAGTGCAAGAGGGCTACTCTTTCTCCACATCCTTGCTGACACCTGTTACTATATTATGTGATTTTAGTCATTCTGACAGGTGTGAGGTGATGTATCAATGTAGTTTTGATTTGTATTTCCCTGGTAACCAGTGATGTCAAGCATCTTTTCATGTGTCTGTTGGTCATCTGTATGTCTTCTCTTCTCTATTCATGTCTTCTGCCCATTTTTAAATAGGATTATTCAGTTTTTTGAGTGTTGAGTTTTACAAATTCTTTATATATTTTGGATACTGTTTATTATATATGTAATTTGCAAATATTATCTCCCATTCCACAGGTGGCCTTTTAGTTTTGTTGATTACTTCCTTCACTATGCAGAAGCTTTTTATTTTGATGAAGTCCTAATAGTTTATTTTTGCTTTTGTTTTCCTTGCTTTAAGAGACATATCTGGAAAGAAGCTGCTATGGCCAATGTCAAATAGGTTACTGCCTGTGTTCTCCTCTAGGATTTTTATGTCTCACATTTAGGTCTTTAATCCATTTTGAATTTATTTTTGTGTATGGTGTAAGAAAGTGGTCCAGTTTCATTATTTTGCATGTTGCTGTCCAGTTTTCCCAACACCACTTGTTGAAGAAACTATCTATCTTTTTCCCATGGATGTTCTTTCCTGCTTTGTCAAAGATTAATTGACCATACACTTATGTTTTAGAAATGAGCAAACTATGAACCTAAAAAGTTTAGAGAGCTGCTCTATATCACACAGGTAATAAGGGGCAAAGAAGGAACAAGATTCCTTAGGAATTCCAGGAGAGTGATTTTCAAGTAGACCTCAGGTACTGAGAATAAGGAGCCACCAGGTTTGGAATAGGCCCTCTTGGTGGGAGTGACTGGGAGTTGAACAGTTGTGAAGACTGAACCAATGACAAAACTGAGTTTCTTTTAAAAAGTAGCATTTCTTTATTTTCTCTTTTTTAAAAATTTAATATCACATTTTATTTAATCTAAAATATCCAAAACATTTCAATAAGCAATCAATAAAAATTATTAATACAGTATACAATATCCTTTTTTTCATACTAAATCTTTGAGATCCAATAATAATTTTATATTAACAGCTTCAGACTGGCCACATTTCAATTGCTTGATAGCCAAATATGGTGAATAATTACTTTTTTGGGTGGTGCAAACTTAGCCTTAGATTTTTCAGATCTTTTTTTTAAACTTAATTAATTTAAATTCAAGTTAGTTAACATACACTAGTTAGAGCAACTCAGCAGAGTTGCTCTACTGTAGAACCCAGTGATTCATCATTTACATATAACACCCAATGCTCATCCCAACAAGTGCCCTCCTTAATGCCCATCACCCATTTAGCCCATCCCCTTACCCGTCTCCCTTCTAGCAACCCTCAGTTTGTTCCCTGCATTTAAGAGTCTCTTACAGTTTGCCTCCCTCTGTTTTTAACTCATTTTTCCTTCCCTCTCCCCCATGTTCATCTGTTGTTGTTTCTTAAGTTCCAGATGAGTTGAATCATATATTTGTCTTTCTCCGACTGACTTATTTCACTTAGCATAGCACACTCTAGTTCCATCCACGTTTTTACAAATAACAAGATTTCATTCTTTTTGATTGCCAAGTAGCATTCCATTGTATGTATGTATATACACCTTCTTTATCCATTCACCAGTTGACGTACATTTGGACTCCTCCCATAATTTGGCTATTGTTGATAGTGTTGCTATAAACATTGAGGTGCATGTACCCCTTGGAATCAGTATTGTTGTATCCATTAGATAAATACGTAGTAATGCAATTGCTGGGTTGTAGGATAATTCTATCTTTAACTTTCTGAGGAAACTCCACACTGTTTTCCAGAGTGGCTGCACCACTTTGCATTCCCACCAGCAGTGCAAAACAGTTCCTCTTTCTCTGCATCCTTGCCAACATTTATTGTTTCCTGAGCTGCTCATTTTAGCCATTTGTGAAGTGGTATCTCATTGTGGTTTTGATTTGTATTTCCCTGATGATGAGTGATGCTGAGCATATTTTCATGTGTCTGTTAGCCATCTGGATGTTTTCTTTGGAAAAGTATTTATGTCTTCTGTCCATTTCTTCACTGGATTATTTGTTTTGTGGATATTGAGTTTGGTAAGTTCTTTATAGATTTTATATACTTACCCTTTATCCAATATGTCGTTAGCAAATATCTTCTCCCATTCCATGGGTTGACTTCAATTTTGTTGATTGTTTCCTTCACTGTGCAGAAGATTTTTATCTTGATGAGGTCCTAATAGTTCATTTTTGTTTTTATTTTCTGTACCTCCAGAGACATGTCTAGTAAGAAGCTGCTGCAGCTGAGGTCAAAGAGGTTACTACCTGTTTTCTCCCCTACGATTTTAATGGTGTCCTGTCTCACATTTAGGTCTTTCATTCATGTTGAATTTATTTTTGTGTATGGCTTAAGAAAGTGGTCCTGTTTCATTCTTCTGCATGTCACTGTCCAAGTTTTCCAGCACCATTTGCTGAAGAGACTGTCTTTTTTACATTGGATACACTTTCCTGCTTTGTCAAAGATTTGTTGGCCATAAATTTGAGGGCCCATTTCTGGGTTCTCTATTCTGTTCCATTAGATTGCTCCTAATGTCCTTAGTATAGACATTTTAACAATATTTGTTCTTCCAATCCATGATCATGGAACGTTTTCCATTTCTTTGTGTATTCTTCAATTTCTTTCATAAGTTTTCTATAGTTTTCAGTGTACAGTTCTTTTACCTCTTTTGTTAGGTTTCTTCATAGGAATCTTATGGTTTTTGGTGCAATTATAAATGAGTAGATTCCTTGATTTCTCTTTCTGCTGCTTCATTAGTGGTGTATAGAAATGAAATTGATTTCTGTACATTGACTTTATATCCTATGAATAAATATTGCTGAATTCATGTGTCAGTTCTAGCAGTTTTTTTGGTGGAGTCTTTCGGGTTTTCCATGTAGAGTATCATGTCATCTGTGAAGAGTGAAAGTTTGACTTCTTCTTTGCCAATTTGTATGCCTTTTATTTTTTTGTTGCCTAATTACTGAAACTTCCAGTACTATATTGAACAACAGTGGTCAGAGTAGACTTCTCGCTGTGTTCCTTAGGGGGAAAGTTCTCAGTTTTTCCCCACTGATGATGATATTAGCTGTGGGCCTTTCATATATGTCTTTTATAATGTTGAGGTATGTTCATTCTATCACTACTTTCTTCCGGATTTTTATCAAGAAAGGATGCTGTATTTTGTCAAATGCTTTTTCTGTATCTATTGAAAGGATAATATCCTTTTTATCCTTCTTTTATTAATGTGGTGTATCACATTAATTGATTTATGAATATTGAACCAGCCCTGCAGCCCTGGAGTAAATCCCACTTGGTCCTGGTGAATAATTCTTTTAATGTAATATTGAATTCGATTTGCTATCATCTTGTTGAGAATTTTTGCATCCAGGTTCATCAGGGATATTGGCCCATAATTCTTTTTTTAGTGGGGTCTTTGTCTGGTTTTGGTAATGCTGGCTTCATAGAATGAATTTGGAAGCTTTCATTCCATTTCTATTTTCTGGAACAGTTTGAGAAGAACTCTTCTTTAGATGTCTGGTAGAATTCCTCTGAGAAGCCATCTGGCTCAGAACTCTTCTTTGTTGGGAGATTTTTGATAACTGATTCAATATCTTTGTTGGTTATGGACATGTCCTCTCTATATATCACATCCAATATGACTACCAGTCTTCCAATGGAAAGACTTTCCAATTCTCTGGGTGGGAATAAAGCCAGAAGTACATACCTCCAAACTGGTTAGGTAGATACGTTTGGAAGCTAATGGATTTTAAGAAATAGGAAAGTATATATCAATTTCCCCTTCAATCCAATCCAAATTGTTTTTCTTTTACACTGTTGACTTTTTGTTCTGCTAAACTCTCATCATAAAAGCTTTCACTAAGTAAAAGTTACTAACTAGAAAGTTGTGTTGTCTTCTTTAGCTTCTCCTTCCCTTGTTCTATCATTTGGTCTATAAATATAGCCTAAAAACCATTGAAAATGATTTTACTCTTTTGTCTTACCAATTATGCTACAATGAGTAACTATTTATAAACCTCCTTGTGTAAGTTTTTCTCTAAGCTGTGTGCTAAAGAGGGAAGTTTTGGGTAAAAAGTTACGATCATGTTAATTATAGTCAAAACATCTATGAAAGTTTCACCTATTTATATTTCCAGCAACAATATATGAAAGTACTTGTTAACGCACCAAACATTCACAAATTCACATTAACCCAGTATATTTTCTCTCATCATGAGTGGCTGACCTATTTTCCTTTATTTCATGACATCTGATTATTTTTCATATCCTTTGCCCATTCTTCTAAATGTCCATCATAAAGGACTAATTAAATATATTATTTTGTAGCCATTTAATAAAATAATAGGCAGCTATTACTAAAAGTCATGGAATGCTACATGACCTAATATGAGAAAACCTCCAATACATACAGGTAAATTTTTTTAAAGTTTATTTATTTATTTTGAGAAAGAGAGATAGAGAATGGGGGAGGGAGAGAAAAAGAATCCCAAGCAGGCTCCGCACTGTCAATGAATAGCCCGACGCAGGACTCAAACCCACAAACCGTGAGATCATGACCTGAGCCAAAGTCAAGAGTCAGACACCTCACTGGCTGAGCCACCCAGGCACCCTTATACAGTTAAATTTTTAAGAATATGTCAAATTGGCAAAAAGGGTGAAGAGGCGTGGGAGATACAGGCTTCCAGTTATGGAATGAATAAGTAACAGGGATAAAAGGTACAGCAGTGGTATCATAATCATATTGTATAGTGGCTGATGGTAGCTACACTTATGGTGAGCATAGCACAGTCCAGACTTGTCAAATCACTATGCTGTACACCTGAAACTGATGTAACATTGTGTATCAACTATATTTCGATTTTTAAAAATGGGGAAAAAGTGTCCAATAGTGTGCATAACATGGTAACATTAATTTTCTCAGAAAATTATATCTAACAAAGATATATACACCCATTCTTATATGTGCAGAGAACATCTCTGGAATGATGTATAGAAAATTAGAAAGCAAAGTTACCTCTGCGAAGATGTATGATGGACTTAGATACAGGTTAAGGACAACGTTCTTGTACACAATATGTCATTTGGCAGGTTTTTATTTCTTTTCGTTTTTACTGTACATATGTGTTAGCAATTTAAATTAAAAAATAGTGGGGTGCCTGGGTGGCTCGGTTGGTTAAGCGTCCGACTTCAGCTCAGGTCATCATCTCGCAGTTTGTGAGTTTGAACCCTGCGTCAGGCTCTGTGCTGACAGCTAAGAGCCTGGAGCCTGCTTCAGATTCTGTGTCTCCCTCTCTCTCTGCTCCTCCCTCACTCGCATTCTGTATCTCTCTCTCTCTCTCTCTCTCTCTCTCTCAAAAATAAAGATTAAAAAAAATTTTTTTTAAATAGTAATATCTGGAAACTGAAAAAAAAACATATTAAATGGAGACAGTAAGAAGCAAGGGAGTGTGAAATAAAAAAGCTGTCAGTGAATTCTTCCTCAAACAGCCATCGGAAGCTGAAAATACCATTGCTGGTTTCAACTGTCAATGAACAGCCAGAGGGCAACATGATCAGGACCTGCTGTGTTGGCATCTACTTCCAACACTGGTAATTCCACTTTTCCCTGGTAGACTTTCCCTCTCCCTTGAAGGAACCCTGAGGCACAGAAGTAGCACAAAGAGTTTTTGGAAGGTCGGTTAGCAATAACTCTTCCTCAGAGAGGCAAAATACAAAACAAGAACAAACAAAACCTAACTTGTGGGTAATAATTTTTATCACTTGTGAGTTCCTAGAAATCATGTAACACTATGGATTATACTCTTCCATAAGACAGACATCATAATTTGAATCTGAATTATGTATTTTTATAACAACAGAAATAAATAAGAATTAAAAAGAATTTCAAGTGTGAATGAAAAATGAAATCACCTACAATCCCACTTTACAGATAAATCACAGTGTTAGTATTTTGATTTTTCTTACAATTAAATGCATACATGACATATTTTATTGCTTTGTATACCTTTTTAAATCTTTACATATATAATTTACATATATTTGCTGCATTTATTTTTACATACTTGGGATAATGTTTTTTCCAGTTTTTTTTTTTTGTTTTTTTTTTTTTCAACGTTTTTTATTTATTTTTGGGACAGAGAGAGACAGAGCATGAACGGGGGAGGGGCAGAGAGAGAGGGAGACACAGAATCGGAAACAGGCTCCAGGCTCCGAGCCAACAGCCCAGAGCCTGACGCGGGGCTCGAACTCACGGACCGAACTCACGGGCCGCGAGATCGTGACCTGGCTGAAGTCGGATGCTTAACCGACTGCGCCACCCAGGCGCCCCTAGGGATAATGTTTTTTAAAAATACTTCTCTAAATAGATACAACCGCTTATCTCAAGGAATGCTTTTGGAGGAAGTGAAATTCAGGTTGCAGTCCAAAGTATTTAGGATTATTCTATTCTCTGTAAGTGTGATTATAGAGTTCTCTTGTTTTGAACATTCTTTGGCAAGTTTTGATATCAGGTTATACTAGCTTTGTAAAAACAATGTGGAAACCTCTCTATTGGGATGTGTGTGTGTCTGTGTATCTATATAAAGCAATTTAAAGGGCACTGCAATTAAAGTTTGAGTATAATTTTCTACAACACTGTCTGAGTCCACAACCTTTTGTGGAGGTAATTGACAAATTTTTAAAACTTTTCCCAAGGTTATTGTTATATTTAGTTATCTACTCCTCCTTGGCTTAATTTTAAAATACACCTTTATCCATAACCTATCCAATTCAAGGAAATTATCCAATGTGTATTTTTAATCTCCTCTTCAGTTTCCATATGTGCTGTCTGATTTTCAAATTTTGCAGAGGGTGGTGATGAGTTGCCTTCATTATTTTTTTTTACCTGATTGCAACAGTATATTTAACTGACTTTTTTTTAGAACTGACTGTTGAATTTGCTTACTTAACAATTCACAATTTACTTAGATTTAGAATTCTCCTCTTCGATGTTTTCTGATGCTATTGGTATCTTTATTACTCACTTCCTTCTAAGTATTAATTTTCCAAATTCCTAAGGTGAATACTTATTTATTTTCCTCCTTTTATTTTTGAATAATAAAAGCTGTTAGAGATAGAGTGCATTATTGATGCATATTGAACATTATTTCATAAAGCAAGGATATATTATATAAATCTCTAAAACCTTTAAAACATTTACAACTTAAAAATTACACTTGAAGCCACATAAAAGTGTACTAGCCATATTGATGATAGAAAAATCAAAGTACTATAAACATATAGAAAATATAAATCATAACACTAATACATTTGACCATATAACATGAATATAGCAATGATACATAATAAGATAACGAATTATTAGAAAGTGTACCTTCTAAGACTTTAGAAGAACATTTGGAGATAAACTATATTGTAGCAAACAAAGTTCTTCATTATATCCATGAATGATGGATATAGATCATTTCTTCAAAAATAAAGAAATAGCTTCAGTGAATCTGAATATTAAAATGCCTTGCCAAGGAAATTTTTTCATAATATTTTAGAAGAATTCTCAACATAATATCTTATTTTCATTTTCTCATTATTTTACTTTTCTACCTCCCATCTCCACACTTCTTATTGTACAATATAAGTTCACCTTGAAAGTAAAAATAAATGATATAAAGGTGACTTGAGAATTGTGACTGAATGAATAAATCACCAAAGAGCCCCTTTGTCGAAATATAACTATGAAGGTTTGAATAAAACTATTGGCTATAAACTGTCAACTCATCATGCAAATCTGGAGCCAAGAGCAGCAATATGAAATGCTATGTTTATTTGTTGGAAAGCATTCAACATAATCCACTCGGGTTTTAATGAGCAAATAAAGTGAGCAAAAATTTAACTACAGGATTTTATTTGGTAATATTAAATAATCAGATTAACCAAATAGGTCATTGCAAGAAGTAATTTGTACTGCTGCCATTTATATACATTTTGTATCTACTTTCTTAACTGGATTGAGGTCATATAAAGAACTGAGTTTCTTCTCTATGAGCAGCCATTTTCAAAACATACATTAAAGGAATAATTTTTTCTTCTGAGTACGAAATGGACAGGAAGCAAAATTTAACAGAAAATAAGAGAACTGCTGATAAAAATATATAGGTTAAGTTGGATTCTTTTACCTTTTTCCTTCTTTTAAATAAGCATGGATTCTTGTATGTTGACAGAAAAATTTGAAGAACAACCTATTTGTAGTCAAATAATCACTATTATATCTTATAATATTGCTGGAATTAGGAAATGTGTGTTGCTATAATACTTAATGAGACAGAAGAAATACAAACATTAATAGTCTTTTCTTAGCTTTTTCTGTTATTAACGCTCAGGAATTAAAAGGAATTTATTTGAAAGATGTTTACATTAATTCTTATGACCTGGACACTTGCAAAAATGCATACAATGGACAACTCATCATTAAATGCCAAAGCAGTTGTTTCCCATTTTTATTCAGAATTTTTAAAATGTCTAAATCTTTCAATGTGAAACAAGAATGTTATTTAAATCAGGAGAGAGTGTCATTTCTTTCTAATGCCCTTGTCAAACAACTACTCTAAAATAGTACAACATGTCATTCTGAAGTGCCATAGATTAATAAGAGACGTTCAAATCCTGCAGTGCAATTCGTTTTTTGCCTCCAGTCATGACTTCCTTTTCTATGGCCTTTGGTTTAGTTTCTGAATTCATATATGCACAAATTGACAAATTTTCTTATGTAATAAAAATTTTAAGAGAGAACACAGAAATGTACAGTATAATAAAGGAAGTGTGAAAGAATTATTCACACACAGTTACCCATGTACATCTAGTTTATATACAAACCATCTGAATTATATTTTTTTTTACTAAATTTCAGAGAAGTTTGGAATCCACAGAATAGAAACTAAGCCCTGTCCAAGAATTTACTTCATAACAAGTAAAAGATATGGCAAGTAGGGTAGAGGATAAATGGTTGTTCAGCACAGCATCAAGTGTAATGTTGACATATACATGCTAACTCCAGCTAGATGAGGTTTGATAGCTAGTGAAATAAATTCAAGAAAAAAGTTACCTTTAATCTTTCAGCAAATCTTTAAAATCATAACGAACTGACATTTAAACTCTATTATCTTCATTTTGTTTAAAAATAATGTTTTTGTATGGATTTTAAAACAAATTTTTACAGTAACATCTATTCCTAATTTTTCGAATTTCTAGTAATGCCCAAAGAAGATTAGATTTCTGACCTAACCACCTCCATAAACGAAACTGACTTAAAGTAGAATCTTTGATATCTTCCTCTTCTTGATATCCTTTAGTGAATTCCACTGCAAAAAGAATAAAATGTAAATTGCTAATCTCAGTTTTAAAGCCCTCACCTCAACATTTCCAAACGTATCACCCAAATATGTCTGCTTAACACTAACCCTTGCTCTCAACCCAAGCCATCTGGTATTCCCATCCTCCATGGCATGGTTTCCTCTCTGATGCCAGCCCCATCACTACTTATCATAGAAAGTGACTGGACGGGTAGGAGCCAAAGCTGTCAGACTTTTCAGCTCTAGGTGACTGGGAGGTTAGTGATACCTTTAACAGTTATAAAGTTCACAACAAATAAAAGTATGTTGGGGAGCATAGTATAGTCAATTTTAGAAGTACCACTTTGGGGTTCTTTGGGGTTCGTGTGATATCGAACAAGAGGTGCTTGACAGACAACTGTAAATACTCAAGTTCAGGATATACCTTTGGGTGTCATCCCCTTACAGATATTAGTTGAAGTTAATGAGAGTATAAAAACAAAGAGCCAAGGAGACAAATTTGGTAGAATGTGTATATGATCTAGTAAGAGTAAGAGTTAATAGAAAAAAATAATAATGAAATAGAAGAGCACGATGAAATGAGATTTTCAAGAATGCAGAGGTAATCAAGGTACATTTGCTTATAAACAGAGAGGTTGAAGAAATAAAATACACAGACATGCCATTGGATTTGGCAATGAGGATATTATTGGGAGTACTACCTTTAGATCTAGGTAGGCAGGGCCTCTCACACCACTATACAACCCTTTGTACCACAAGCACATTCACATAACACTGTAATAAAGAACACACGGGCAACTCCTTCTCTTAGGATTTGGCTCTCAGTTCCATAAAGATAAGATCAGTACCCCCCCAACATTAGTTTTAACAACCCCAAAACATTTCTGATTATAGCTGTATGCACTCTAAACATAGGCAAGTGAACCCCAGTGTCGTCAAAGTCAATGGGTTGTGCTACTACCAAAGATGGGATGGGATGCAGGGAGGAGCTGAATGACAGAAGAGTTTAGGAAAGGAAAAATCACATTGAATTAATTAACTTTTCAAATCATTCTTCTCAGATCTCATGAATGCAATAAATTCTTCCATTACAAAATGTGGTTTCCTAGTGATGCCAAATATCCATTTCCTGCTTTATATTACAGTTTGTATGCGGTACTTATAAATTAATGTATCTGCAGCAGTTGTAACAGTAATTAAGGAACATTTGACAATATTTCACAATTTATACTGCTCTTAAACTTACATATACGTATGTATAAAACTAATATGCTTCAACAGTAATACTGATTTTCATATTTCCAGCTAGACACTGAATTCTAGAATGGTTAATAGCTGCATTTTTACGAAGTGTTTTTATTAAAAAAATTATAATTTAATTAAATTTTCCAAAATATGAAAACAAAATTATTACATTTAAATATTTTTCCTTAAAATGTTCATACATATTAACTTACAACTTTCTTTTCACACTCAGTTTTTTACTTTAGAATAGACATTTAATATACATGAAAAATAATTTTAATATTTTATTCTTATGTGTGTTTAATACTTTTATTAAGATATATTCAAATTTTATAAATTTTTATCATAATTGAATTTAATTTTTTTGTCTCCTTCATACTGAGAATCAGTACAAGTTGATACTTTGACAGAAATATAAAACAGAAAAGCAGAGCTTAAAAAAGATAAAAATACAAAAAGATAAAAAGAAATAGAAAAATCTTCTAAGAAGAGGATTACTCAGATTTTTAAAAACAGGAAATAACAAGAAGGAGCTGACTTCTGCAGAGCATGATTTACATAAAACTTATAAACAGAACATTACAAAATTTTTATTTTAAAAAATTATCATTAAAAAGCTATCATTACTGCTCCAAACAATGGGAACTAGCAATATCATTATTTTTATCAGATTCCCGGGAACAGGTTAAACAAAATTTTCTATTTAATAAAGACTTTATTGCTGATCAAAACAATGAGGCTGAGAAAGAATTTTCATATCAGATGTGCAACAAATACAACTCTGGCCTGCTATTTAGAAGATAACAGATTAAATTCACAAAAACAAGGAATTGAGAAAAGAAAAACAAAACCCCTAGTTTTTATGCTTATTTGATTATGATTCTGGAAAATGCCTACCTCATCACTCTCATGGTATGAGAACAGCTCTCTCTGAACATGATCTGATTCAAAGTCTGATGAATAGACTTTTGGATGAACACAGTAGAAAATTTAATATCTTATTAAATACCAAAATTATTTCAAATGAAGTAAGGAAATATGGAGTTCAATGTCCCATTTCAGGTTGTTTTCAAATGTTTTGCAACCAATTTTTAAGACTCATTTGGCTGAACTTCTTACTGGAAACACTTTGGTTTTCAATTAGAATATGAAACTTCACTAACACAGGAAAAAAAAAAAAGCATACATTCATTATGAGAACTAAAATAAAAGGGGCCAAAAATTAGCAAATGATCTATAGTATTAAGCAAATATAAATAAACACTAAAGTATAATATAATGTACTTAAAGAATATGTTATTTGGGGGTGCCTGGGTGGCTCAGTCGGTTAAGCATCCGACTTCGGCTCAGGTCATGATCTCCCGGTTTGTGAATTCAAGCCCACGTCGGGCTCTGTGTTGACAGCTCAGAGCCTGGAGCCTGATTCAGATCCTTTGTCTCCCCTTCTCTCTGCCCCTCCCATTCTCATGCTCTGTCTCTCAATAATAAATTAACGTTAAAAAAAATAAAAATACAATATGTTATTTGGCCAATAATTAGCTAATCATAATGATGCTTTTAAAAGCTCAATGATTACAGAAAATCATAGAAATCTTCTGATTTAGTACAATTCATTTCAAAATTAATGTTAAAATGGCCAAACACAGGGTTCCTGGGTGGCTCAGTCAGTTAAGCATCCGACTCTTGATTTCAGCTCAGGTCACGTTCAAGCATGGGATGGAGCCCCATGTTGGGCTCTGCAATGAGGGTGGAGCCTGCCTGGGACTCTCTCACTCTCTCTCTCTCTCCCCCATCAGCCCCTCCCCTGCTCGCACTCTCTCAAAAAAAAAAAAAAAAAAAAGGCCAAACATGTACAATATATATTTTTAAATATCATTATTACTTACACTAGAAAAATCAAGATCAGATTATTAACTTAACAGATAATAAAGTGAGAAGAAATTTTACACAAAATTTAAAAATTAAGTATTATTTATCAGTTCAACCAGATTGCACAGGAAAATGAAAACCCAAGCTGAAAATGAAGACAATGTAGGAAATAACAAGAATGCAGTACCTTAAGGCAGAGGCTCTTAACACGCCTAGGTTCAAGGAGCTGCCTTGAAAAGAAGAGTTTTTGGTAGAGAGAAACAGCCCAAAGGAACACAGAGGAATAAATCCAGGGAATTAAATAAACTTAACTCCTTCTCTTCCCTCATGTTTTTGTGAGACTCCCATTGGATAAAAGCAATCATAAACCAGAGGACAAGAGAGCTCACTGATGTAGTCCACATGAATTATCCTCTCAGGACATAGATTAGGGTAGAGAGGATAGAGAGTAAATCTAGTGGAGAAAAAAGATACATCCTTTCTCCACTTAGAATCCACTCTGATCCTTCCTGTTTGGAGTTTTATTCCACGCAAGGAGACATACAGATACCATCAAGTACCATTTCATTGTGGTGATATTAATTTGGCCATATATCCAACCTGAAACCTAAAATATTAACTAAAACTCATATTCTTCATTTTAAAAATTGAAGGAGGTAAATGGAGGGGTAATTTAACATTGAAATGGCTGCAACATTCTGCTCCTATAGCTCATTAAAAGCCCTGAGTTACTATACATAATAGTTTGCCTCACAACCTATTCCATATTCCCCTTCACTCTGTCAGCAACTCAGCTCAGGCCACTCTTGACACGTATTGTCACAGATTGAATACTCTTGAAAACAAGCTCTGAGATCATGATTTATATGCAGGAAGTTTACTTGGACATGTTCAATGTCAACAGCTATGAAGTGAAGAAAGAGAAATGGGCAGAGGAAGAATTTAAATAGTGGTGTAGTCATACAAAGACCTTAGCTGATTCTATAGCTAACTTTGGAGCTGAGACAGTGCTTTAGAGATGTTCTATATTGTGGCATGGGAGCCACACTTAATGCCTCTGTATAATCAATTATTGAATTGAGGTGTCTCTAGAAAGGGGACACGACTTTATATGGGTAGAATCTCTTTAGCTAAGACAAAGTCTTGGACAAGACCTCAGTTGAGAATAGTTGGTTGCCAAGACTGCTAAGAGCAGAGGAAATGAAAACTTCAGTCTTAGAGGACAGTCATTGGACCATGACATCTACGATAGCCACTGTCTTTCAGGGCCATCTTGAGAGCTACTGTCTACTTCTAGTTAGTGCTGATATAACAATCTGATCTACCAGTAAACCAGATTCATTCTTTTTCCTTCTCCATGGTGGCAAAGAAGTAAAGCAGGTACCATGTAAACTGATTCATCCATGTTGCTGTTTACTGTGTCTACCAGAGTAGCTTGGCTTGGGTTTAGTCTATTATATACCACCTCTTGTATAAGGTAATGCTTCTGTGCATATCCACTTTTATAGCTGGGCTGATTTGATAACATACAGTTCATCTTGGACAATTTGATTCACATAATTACAGGATTTTAGAAAGCCAAGCACCTACTTTCTACCAGAGTCCAGTAACAAGCTAGAAATAGTTGACAGAAGAATATGGAGAGCATTGCATCAGTCCTAAACTCTAGGTGCCTGATCTGTGATTTCTCTTATTTGAATTTATAAACATCTCATACAACAGTGTCTGTCACAAATACTTGAAAAAGTCATTGGGACATGTTAGGTTATTAGACCCAAATTATAAGATCTCTTAAGCCAAAACCACTCTTGTTTCAGAGCTCTTTGTTATTCAAGTATGAATCAATACTAGCACCTTTACTGGTCTGGAGAAGTAAATGGGTTGAAGAAAGAAGATGATGTAGAATATATTGCCTCCAAAATCCAAAGAGGCCCACCCAAGCCATGTTTCCTTCACTAGGTTAGGGGGAATAATTTGTCTCGTTGTTTAGAAAGCTTATCTTACCATGAACCCCTAAGAATCTCACTGGTATGGCACACCACTGAACTTTTCAAGCATTTATTCCCCATTCTCTGGCTCTGGTTGAGCTTACTCAAACATTTATAGTGCTTGTTACTTCTTGTTCACCATTTTCAATTAGCACAATGTGTTTGATGTAAAGAATTGAGATTATTTTCAGGCAGCACCCAGCTCACGCCCCCAGAATCTAAATTTTAAAAGGATTCCCAGGTGATTCACATGTACAATAAAATCTGAGAATCACTGCCCCAGAGTAGATCACGTAAGAGAGTGGATTTACACAGCCTTGAGGCAAAACAGGATAAGTACACTTTTGTCCTACTATGTAAATATCCCTATTCCACACATAGAAGTCTTACCCTTTCCTCCTTATGGTCCTTATCTTAGTGTGAAATAATTAGCAAGGCTGAGTATTTAATTGATGTTTACAATCAAACGCTGTTGGTCTTCAATCTTACATCCCCTATGAATTCATAAGATGAAGGATTCCTTCAAAACTGCCAACAGGCCTTCTAGATCTCCACAGGTGTTCATAATTGTCTGTTCATAGATGATATTTTTGTTTTTCCTATACATACATCTCTAAGGTTATAAACCAAATCCAAGAAACCCAACAATCGTATAATCACTATTGTTGCCATAACTACTAAGTGCCACAGCCACTTGATCTCCCTCCATCTGTGTTTCATCTAACAATTTGATTTGATTTGATTAACTATAGTGCCACGCTATGCCATGGATCACCCAGGCCCCATCCCACTTAGCAAAGAGTTATTATCCCTATGTTTTTTTGTTTGTTTGTTTTGTTTTTTTGTTTTTGCATACATGAATGATTCCATTCTAGAATTCCATTTTGAAAATCTGTTTCCTGGAGCTATTTCCTTAAACAATTACTGCATTAGTCAAGACCAAATATGGCTAATCTAATCTTCACTATGGTCCCAGTAAGGCATACTCTATCTAGGGTATTTTGCAAAAAGCTGGATAAAGTAAAACTATAAGGAAACACTGCATTACCCCAGGCCTAGTAACAGTGGGACTGTTAACACATCAGGACAGGAAAAAGGAGGGCAGGTAGAGTTATTATCAGAATCCAGAAGTGGAGAGTGTTACAGACACGACCACCTTGAAAGAATTAATAACTTTCAGCTAAGTGTCACAGAAATAGGAATAAATAATACTCTGGTGTATAAATACTCTGACCCCTTAACCGTCACACCCTCTTACCTACATTTAAGGGTCTCCCATTGGCCGAATACAGCAATAAACTAATGGACAAAAGAACTCAATGATGTTTATTATTTAAATCAGTCACTTGAGACAAAGAATCAAGTGGAGAATACATCTCGAAGGGAAAACATAACTATGCAGCACATCACAATTCAATATCTAGGATACAATGAAAAATATAAGTGCCAAGAGTAGGAGAAGCTTAAGTCCTTGGAAGAGTATTTTCTATTGGAAGACAAATTACCACAGGAAGGGAAGAGAAATTATAATCAGAAATGTGCTTAATGAAAAAAGAAGTAAGAACAAGTATGTCCATTAGATGAATTCAATGGTTATTAACACCAAAGTTATAATGACCTGATGTACCTCATCTTCACTAGTGACATTCTTCTTCCTTTTTTAAAAAAAAAAAATACGGTTTTAAATTCTGCCCATGTCTTCAAGGAGCTCATATTCCAGTGAAAAAAAGTAGTCACAGAGAATATAATTCACCATAAGTGCTATGTCAGAGGTAAACACAAAGTGCATGAGACACCAAGCAAAGGCACTTACATAGACTAATGGATCAAAGAAGTTTCTCAGTAGGAATTATCTGTGCTGAGTGTTAAGGATTAGTAGGTGTTAACTAGGAAAAAAGGATGATAAATATATTTAGCAGAAACAACTTTATATGTAAAAGTAGTACGGACTACACAGAAAATTTCAAGTTGCTCTATTATGTCTGGGATGTATGTGTTATGGGTGTGACAAGGGATGAGAACAGCCATATAGCCAGGAACAAAATCAAGGCAAGGCTTTTACATGCTAAGAAATTTATACTTTAGCCTGGAGTTAACTGGGGAGCTAAGGAAAACATATAAAGCTTGGGAACAGCCTGAATCCTGGAAGAAATCCACCCACTAAGTAGCTACTCTTTCTCCTAGATAGTGCTAGAGACATCCTGGCAAATCCTTGTGCTGTTTCAGGCTCTACCTTTCGAAAACTAAAGCTAATGACTGCCCTTCTGTTTATATGTTCTTCTTTTTGACAGCAGTTAACTAACTTGGTTAAATTTAATTTTCTGTTACAATTTCCAAATTTTCTGAAAAAACTTTGACTGAAAATGGATATCCAGGATCTCTCTCCTCAGTCACCTATTTATGTATTTTTTCCATGGAATCAGTTACTTACCTATTTATGTATTTTTTTCATGGAATCAGTTACTTACATGACAGCTTACCTTTGTCAGTTAATACGAGAACACATTGCGTAGATTTTATTCTTAGCTAATATCTTTTGGGTTTGGGATTTAATTGCTGCTATTCCCAGGGGGTAAAATTAAATGAGGAAGAATTCAAAACATTAGATCAGGTCTTTAGGAAGCTTATATCTGAATGAAAGAAAATAATTTTTTAATGTTTTTTTTTATTTATTTTTGAGAGAAACAGAGACAGAATGCAAGTGGGTTAGGGGCAGAGAGAGAGGGAGACACAGAATCTGAAGCAGGCTCCAGGTTCCGAGCTATCAGCACAGAGCCCAATGCGGGGCTTGAACCCATGAGCTGTGAGATCATGACCTGAGCTTAAGTCGGAAGCTCAACCGACTGAGCCACCCAGGCGCCCCATGAAAGAAAATATTTTTATATTCTTATTAGATCATACTACAAGAAATATCAGAATCATGAATATGTACATTACAGATAGACATTAGATGGATGGAGAGATAAGAGATATAAAGAGATTGAGCCTGACTGCTTCCAAATGGGAAGGAACTTGTAGAAGGCTGAGGTTGGCCACTATATGCAAGAAAACGAATATATGAAGGAATAAGTTCCCAAAAGAAAAAATTAATTTTGTATATAAATGAGAGAAAAACCAGGGTGAAAAAAAATACTCCACGTATCTTTCTCTAAGAAATTAAAAACAAAAGTAAGGATATAAAACACTTCTACGATACAATGTAGAACAGAGAAGTTTCTCACAACAGCTTTTATTATCTCAATAAAATGGGAAAATAAGGTTGTGCTACTAGATAACCTTATTGTCTGAATAATGAAGGTAACATAGCAGAATAGAAGTACTTAGAGATACCAGAAACACATTACATAGGGAATATAAGAATCTAGTGATAACTAAAGCATTATTGACCAAGAATAAAAAGGTTGACAAATATTAAATAGAATAACCTACATTCAACCTGTGGTTAATTTTCTCTACCAACCTGCAATAGCAAGAAGCTAAACCAAAAAAAGGAGAGAAATAAATTAGCCTAGTGTGTAAAGTTAGGAAAGAAAATTTTAAAGGCATTAAAAAATAAATTTTATTCTCTGTTAATTATAATATAACAATAAGCAACCTAGCTTTCAGATAATCTGAAGTCTTATATTGGAGAAATAAAATTCACAATTTGTAGAATAATATAGAGAAAATGTTAGTTAATGAATTAAAGTACTATCTATATCATTGTCTTTTATGCTCAAAGATACTTATTTATACAGTCATTATCCAAAAATAGGGGTAAAAATGAAAACTATACCTGATGGAGCCACAGGTGGCTTTTTCTCCCTTTTCAACAACAAAAGTGAAATACTGTGAGGGTCAATGCTTTTATAGAGTAATACCAGATTGCTTCAACAACTGTGTTCTTCAAAATGAGTGTTTTCATTGAATGTCAATATTCCTTTTTATGAGCTGAATTGTATCCTCATAAAATTCATATTGTGAAGGTCTAAAATGTCCCATATTTCAGAATGTGATTGTATGTGGAGATAGGGCCTTGAAAGAGGTGATTAAGTTAAAATG
This sequence comes from Panthera pardus, assembly GCF_024362965.1. NCBI lineage: Eukaryota > Metazoa > Chordata > Mammalia > Carnivora > Felidae > Panthera > Panthera pardus. The sequence continues at coordinate 26,461,544 of NW_026526721.1, read as the reverse complement.
AAGTCAGTAGGGTGGGCTTTACTCCAGTCTGACTGGTGTCCTTATAAGAGAGAAAATTGGAGCACACAAAGACATATTAGTGATGATGCACATAGAAGAAACACCATGTAAGGACACAGCAAAAAGGTAGCCATTTGCAAGCCAAGAAGAGAGGCCTCAGGAGAAGCTAAATTTGTTAACACCTTGATTTTCAACTTCTATTCATAACAGAAAGAAAATAAATTTTCTGTTGTTTAAGCCACCTTATTGGTGGTATTGTGTTATGGCAACCCAAGCCAAATAATACAGATTTTGTTCCTGAGAAGTTGGGTGCTGCTGTAAAAAATGTTTTAAAATGTAGAAGTGGTTTTAAAACAGAGTAATGGGTCAGTGGAAGAGTTTTGAGTTGCACATTAGAAAAAGCCACAACTGGGGCCCTAGGTGCCTAAGCATCAACTTAGGCTCAGGTCATGATCTCATGGCTTGTGGGTTCGAGCCCCACATTGGGCTCTGCGCTGATAGCTCAAAGTCTGGAGCCTGCTTCAGATCCTGTTTCCCCCTCTCTCTGCCCCTCCCCTGCTCATGCTCTCCACCCCCCTCTTTCTCTCAAAATAAATAAACATAATTTTAAAAAATTAAAAAAGAAAAGAAAAAGCCACAATTGCTTTAAAAAAGAGATGATTGATAAAAATATAAAAGATGTATCTGGTCAAGTCATTCAATGGAAATGAGGAACATGTTACTGGACACTGATGGATGGGCAATTCCTATTATAAAGAACTTTTCTGAACTGTGTTCTAGTTTTTGTGGAAGGTAGAATTTGTGAGAAATGAAATTTAATGTTTAACTGAGGCACTATCTAAGCAAAATGTTAAAGGTATGGTCTGATTTCTCCTTACAGTTTATAGTAAAATGCAAGAAAGAAATGAACTGAAGGAAATATTAAACAAAAAGGAAGCAGAACTTGAAGCTTTGAAAAATTCTCAGCCTATCCATACTTTAAAAACTGAAAAAGTATATTCTGAGAACACCAAGGGTGTGGCTGAACAATAGTTTGATAAAGAGATTATGGGTATGACCTATAGGAGTCTTATGTGTGAGTCATATATGACTCTTATATGGCTGTATCCAATAGGACATCTCAGCAGAATAAAGGAATGGTGATACCAGTAGAAACACTGCCAGCTTAAACTAAAGAACAAAGAGGTAATGAAAGAAAGGAAAACTGTCAGAATAGAAAGGACAGGACAACAGAGTTATCTGCCTGTGCATATACATTATCCTTAAAGAAAAGGGAAGAATGACCAAGAAGGTGATGCAGAAATCAGTAGGGTGCCACTGCCACCATGGGGGCAGAGGATACAGGCCTATGGACAACATGGTCTCTTCCTTGGTTTCAGCAGGGCAGGACAGTTGCCTGGAGCTAAGGGGGCAACACTGCCATCCCTGTGGGTTCAGTAGATGAGACCACCACCCTTGTGGGCCTCAGGACAGAGCACTGAACCAAAGAGGATTATCTTAAGGCTTAAAAGCTAAAGAAATTTTCCCTGCTAGGTTTTGGACTTGTTTGGAAACTGTGACTAGATTCTTTTTTTAATTTTATTTTTAATTTTTTTTATTTTAATTAATTTATCTATTTTTGAGACAGAGAGAGACAGAGCATGAACAGGGGAGGGACAGAGAGAGAGAGAGAGACACAGAATCTGAAGCAGGCTCCAGGCTCTGAGCTGGCGGGGCTCAAACTCACAGACCATGAGATCCTGACCTGAGCTGAAGTCGGACGCTTAACCAACTGAGCCACCCAGGCACCCCTGTGACTAGATTCTTTGCTCTAATTAACCCCTTTTGGAATGGGAATGTCTATCCTATGCCTGTCACAAGCTTGTGTTTTGTAAGGACATAATACAATATGTGGATTATGGTTTCACTGGTTATAGGTTCACAGCTGGAGATGAATTTTACCTCAGGATGAATCATCCATACTTGATTCAGTCACAGCTGAGAAACTGATTTTAGGAATCTCAAATTCTTTGCAATGGGGTACAAGAAATCCTACTCCACCTTTCCCCTTTGGAGAGATGCATTATCTTTATTATACTTGGCAACAAAGAAAACTGTCCTCTGCTCTATAGAAAAGACTCTTCCTGACATCCGGATGGCCAACAGGCACATGAAAAGATGTTCAACGTCGCTCCTTATCAGGGAAATACAAATCAAAACCACACTCAGATACCACCTCACGCCAGTCAGAGTGGCCAAAATGAAGAAATCAGGAGACTATAGATGCTGGAGAGGATGTGGAGAAACAGGAACCCTCTTGCACTGTTGGTGGGAATGCAAATTGGTGCAGCCGCTCTGGAAAGCAGTGTGGAGGTTCCTCAGAAAATTAAAAATAGACCTACCCTATGACCCAGCAATAGCACTGCTAGGAATTTACCCAAGGGATACAGGAGTACTGATGCATAGGGGCATTTGTACCCCAATGTTTATAGCAGCGCTCTCAACAATAGCCAAATTATGGAAAGAGCCTAAATGTCCATCAACTGATGAATGGATAAAGAAATTGTGGTTTATATACACAATGGAATACTACGTGGCAATGAGAAAAAATGAAATATGGCCTTTTGTAGCAACATGGATGGAACTGGAGAGTGTGATGCTAAGTGAAATAAGCCATACAGAGAAAGACAGATACCATATGGTTTCACTCTTATGTGGATCCTGAGAAACATAACAGAAACCCATGGGGGAGGGGAAGGAAAAAAAAAAAAAAAAGAGGTTAGAGTGGGAGAGAGCCAAAGCATAAGAGACTGTTAAAAACTGAGAACAAACTGAGGGTTGATGGGGGGTGGGAGGGAGGGCAGGGTGGGAGGGAGGGCAGGGTGGGTGATGGGTATTGAGGAGGGCACCTTTTGGGATGAGCACTGGGTGTTGTATGGAAACCAATTTGACAGTAAATTTCATATATTAAAAAATAAAAAAATAAAAAAAAAATAAAAAAAAAAAAAGAAAAGACTCTTCCTCTACCTTGAAGGCTGTTTTGCTATCCATACCTCCTGAAAAAGACAGTCTTAAAAAAACTGAATCCCTCTGCTTGCAGGTATACAAATGAGACACCCATGGAGAATTATCTCCCAACAATAATTAATAGGTATTTATAACTTAGGGCACTCAGGTATTTAATAAATATGAATAAACAAAAATTTATTAGAAGTTATATTGTTTAGAAGTTATATTGTTAGTAAAATAATGTAAGAAGTTATATTGTTAGTAAAATAATGTAATTTTGATGTAAAAGATGGAGACCCTTTTCCTGGGTAAGAAAATCAGTTTAGTTTTAGGCAAGGTAAATATGAAGTGGCTACAGGGCATGTAACAGAATATATAGTGAGAAAATGGAAATGGATCCAGATGTCTGAGAAAGATTAAAACTGGTTACACCAATACTGGAATCATTCTTATGAGAAAGTCAACTGAAGCTCTCTTTTCCTCTTTAGGGAGGTCTTCTAGTCCTGGGGGTCAGGAAAGTAAGCCCATAGATCAAATTCTGCCCATCACCTGCTTTTGTATAAACATAAATAAAGTTTTATTGAAACACAGTCATACCCATTGATTTATATATATTGTCTATGACTGCTTTTACACTATAATGGTAGAATTTAGTAGTTATAGCAGAGCTATATTATATGAGCTGCAAAGGCAAAAATGTTACTATCTGACTCTTTAGTGGAGAAGTTTGCTGACCCTTGTTCTAGACTCTTGAATTTGTGCTTATCATATTTGTTTCTTTAGGTCCTTTCTGGAAAATTCCTCTTCATCAAAGCCATTTTTGAAAGTACACAAAAATCAGTCTTCCTTGTCAAAGTCTAAAGTCACGAAATCATACCTGGTTTCTCTCTGAAACTTTGGAATTTGACCCCCCATAGTTGTATTTATCCAAGTAATTATAATCCATGAGTGGTACAAATTCTGATAAAAGAACCACAAACGGGAAAAAATAATAATAATTTACATTGAAAGGATCTGGAACGTCCTCTCAGAAAATAGAATTTAAAGAGAGTCTTAACAGTTGAAGCACTGACAATCAAAATTTCAGAGTTAGTGAGGGAATTACATGAACAAAGAAAGGTAGGTTTTAGGAAGCAAGGTGGATATTTAGAACAGCAGGAACAAATCTGCAAGGTTAGGTCAAAGCAACAGGATAGGAACACACTTTTTCATATTGTTTTGTGATTCAAATTCTGTAACTGCTAAAGTGTCTGGGACATATTGTGTGTACATTATGCAGAACAAGAAGAAAAAGGCAGAGTCAGCAAAAAGAAGTCCAAGATAGCCTGCTGTGACAAGCAAAGCAAATGAGAAGCTTGTTTGACAAAAATAGATTCTACAGTCCAGTGCCTGTTCCTGATGTTGACAGAGGCAGAGGAGATGTGCATAATATAGAGCATTTATCAAGGTGATGTCAAAGGATAGCAGTTCCCACCTGGGAACTCAGTCTAGGATTATGATTTACAAAGGGTAAAGAAAGACTTCTGAATGTGTAGGTCATTACAAAAAAGAAAATCTATCATTTAAATTTTTCATAATGGAATTTCTTAAATTTTTCACAAAACTTGACAAGCTACCCTAAAAAGTGGATGCTTTAAAATTATATATAAAAAATATTTTTTAAGGAAGTTGAGGTAAAAAATATCTTCCAGTTTCACCAGGTTATGCCAAGTATGTAATAATTTCATTAACTCCATAGTTCACCATAGAAAATCTAGTCATATTATTTTTAAGAGCATTGCAAGTTACATATTATTATTTAACTCCTTATTTTATATTTGTGTGGTTATCTTATGTCATTTCCATATGCAGTAGCTATAAATCTCAACCCTAAACTTGAGTGCTCAAGAAATAGTGCTTTATTTTCTGTAACTCAATGTTATTTCTGATTCTAAGTCCCTTTTCCTACAGATGCTCAGCTTTTCTCCCATACTTAAGGCCTTTCTATGGTTGTAATATCTTGATTTAGCACAAGGCATTATAGGAGGGGTTACTCCTTATTCACCAATCATTTCTCTTCATAGACATCTCTTAATCCTGACCACATGGCCACTTCAGGACCATCAATTCTCTTCAACTACCATGCCTTGATTGGGACCCAGTCACTTTGAAAGGCTGTCTTTGGTTCTTTTTACTAGAATTACCATATAGTCAGCTTTCTTCTTCTCACTTCATTAATGTCATAATTGTATAAGTCTGTGAGAAAAATGCCTCTTCAAAATGCTCTAGCTAGCTCCTTCCCTTCTCTTTTCCTGTGGAGACC